>NC_137796.1:59785408-59953143 GCF_963383645.1 Muscardinus avellanarius
CTGTATGTATTTCTCTCTGTTATTGTGTTTTATCAAATGTCAAGAGTGGTAGAAATGGTAGGTGTAGTAGCCCATGCCTGTAATTCCAGTACTCTGGAGGCTGAAATAGGAGTACAGCCGCAGTAATTTACAAGACCCTCAACAACTTTAAACAAGTTTGTTTTAAGATATATTAAAAAAAAGTTCAGTTGGTGTAACTTAGACTATCCCTGAGTTCAAACTATGGTGCCAAATAAAATAAAATAAAATAAAATAAAATAAAATCATAAATTTGACCTAAACATACCTTTTTTATTTTTAAGTTATTTATTGGTGCAATGTATTCATAGATCATTATAATATAAGAAAATTGTATAGACATACATGCACACATCGCCCAGTTAGACCCTAACCCATCCCCACCCCATTCCCACCTCATCCCTCCTTCTCATGCTTGATTTAGTGGTTGACATCGATATGTTTAAGTACATCATGTGCTTTAGAGAGTTCCTTCTTCCCCCCTCCCATACTCTCAGTTACGTTGCCTTGTTTGCTCCTCTATAGGATCTCCTTTTTCACCTGGAGATCCTCCTATGACCCATTTCTCCCTAGCTACGAAATTAGCATCTGATTTCTTATGTTTTGTGACTGACTAATCTCGCTTAGCATAATGCCCTCCAGTTCCATCCATTTCCCTAAAAATGATGTAATTGAGGTTTTTTGATGGCTGAGTAAAATTCCATTGTGTACATATCCAATAGTTTTGTGATCCATTCATCTGTTGATGGACATCTTGGCTGGTTCCATAGTTTGGCTATGGTGAATTGCACAGCTATGAACATAGATACACATGCATTAGTTTGGTAGTTTGGCTTCCTATCTTTTGGGTAGATACCCAGAAGTGGCATTGCTGGGCCAAATGGTAGATTTGTTCCCATTCTTCTGAGGATTCTTAATAGTGTTTTCCAAAGTGGTTGCACTAATTTGCAATCCCACCAACAATGTTATACAGTTCCCACTTCTCCACATTTTTTGTGCATTTTGAATGATTGCCATTCTAGTTGGAATTAAGTGAAATCTGAGGGTAGTTTTGATTTGCAACTCTCTGATTACCAATGAGGTGGATCATTTTTTCATGCATTTATTGCCATTTGACTTTGTCTTATGTGAAGTAGCTATTTTGTTGACTTGCCCATTTTTGATTGAATTATTTTTTAAGTGTTGAGTTTCTTAAGCTCTCTGTATATTCTAGATAGTAGTCCTCATTGGAGGTATAGGTGGCAAAAATCATCTCCCATTCTTTTGCTCTCAATTGAGATTCTTGATAGTTTCCTTTGCTGAACAGAAGCTCTTCAGTTTCATGCATTCCCACATATTGATTTGCCTTTCCATTTCTTGTGTCTTTGGGGTCTTGTTGAGAAAGTTTTTATCTGTGCCTATGTGTTGCAGTGTTGGACCTATGTCGTCTTCAAGGAGCTTCAAGGTCTCTGGTCTAATTTCCAGTCTTTGATCCATCTTGAATTGACTCTTGTGCAGCGTGAGGAAATGGGATTAATTTCCAATTTTCTGCATATGGTTAACCAGTTTTGCCAACACCATTTGTTGAACAGGCTATCTTTCTTCCACTGTATGTTTTTGGCTTCTTAGTCAATTATGAATTGGCTGTAAGTGTGTGGATTTATTTCTGAGTCTTCTATTCTGCTCCACTGGTCTATATATCAGTTTTTGTGACAGTACCATGCTGGTTTTATTACAATGATTTTGTAGCATATTTTAAAGAAAGGTACTGTGATTTCTCTTGCATGGTTTTGTTGCTGAGAACTACTTTGGCTATTCTGGGTTTTTGTTGTTCCAAATAAATTTAAGGACTGATTTTCTTTGTCTGTAAGGAATGATCTTGGTAACTTAATGGGTATTGTGTTGAATCTGTAGATCACCTTTGGGAGTATGGCCATTTCAATAATATTTATGCTGCCTATCCACGAACATGGAAGGTTCTTCTAAGATGTTCTTCTAAGATGTTCTTCTAAGATGGAAGGTTCATCTTCTAAGATGTTCTTTGATTTCTTTTTTCAATGTCAGTGCCTGCCGCTGAGAGCAGGGCTTCTTTTTTTCTCTCTGACCAGCCTTCTAGTCTTCTTTTTCGCTATCACTTGTATTTATTGCTCTTATTCCTCTCCTGATAGTATTATCTGGCTTTGTAGTGCTCAGTTTTGTGGACAATGGGGATCAAGTGTCAGCAGGATTCATAAGTGCTGCTACCCTCAGTCACCAACTTCCTGCTCTCTAAACAAACCTTTTTTTTTTTTTTGGTGGTACTGGGGTTCCTGGAAGCCCTTCTACCTCCGGGCTACACTCCCATACCTATTTTTACATTTTTACTTGGAAACAGGGTCTCCTAAGCCAGCGCGTGCGGCTGGCTTCGAACCTGCGCGATCCTGTCTCTGCCTCCCAAGCGCGGGGATTACAAGCGTGTGCCACCACGCCCGGCTCTAAACAAACCTTTAATATGCATATTTGTTTCTCATGCAGGCCAACAGATCCTCACCATTAGTATCCTACAATTCATAGTGTTAGAGTGGAATTTCAACTTTATAACATTAACTTCTATATTCTAAGATTCTCAAGAATCTCTGAAGTCCACTTTCTGAAAGTACCATATCTGGGCCGGAAAAACAGACAAGGTGGACACTTTACAATCTCACTTTGTCTCCTCCTTAATAATCAGTTAGTACCTGTTTCTTTTGTGAGTGCTAATGGGGATGAAGCCCAGGAGTGAAAACACCAGCCCTATTTTAATTCTTGTTTTGAAACAGGTCTTACTAAATTGGTGAGGCTGGTCTCTAGCCTGTGATCTTCTGTCTCAGCCTCCCAGGTACTGGGATTACAAGAATGAACCACCACATCCAGCTCCACAAAATCCACATAAAGTAGTTTGAAAAATATCCCCAAATATTGCATCAAAGTTCTGGTTTACATAATTAAAATATCTAGATATTATTAACATGATGTTTCCAAGTGAAACATGTTTTGGAGTTTTCCTCGCATCTCAGATGTGCATCGGTTTTGTGGGGAACTCATTGCTGTTTGGGGTATATGTGTACTTCTTCCTATTTCAACCTCATCTGAAGAAGCCCATCGATTCCATTTTTATACACCTGACCTTTGTCAATGCTTTGGCCATCATATTCACGTTGATACCAGATGCCCTGTTTTCCTTTGGAGTCAAACGGTTTGTGGACGATGTCAGTTGTCAGACAGTTATGTTCCTATTCAGAGTGGCCCGGGGTCTTTCCATCTGCACTACCTCTCTCCTGAGCACATTTCAAGCTATCACCATCAGTCCCACAAACTCTAAGTGGGCCAGGATTAAGTTTAACCTCTCTGCATGGATTTTTCCCTCCTTATTTTGTTTCTGGATCATCAATATACTCATCTATAGCAGCTTATTTAAAACTGTAGAAGCCAAAAGCAATTTCACTCTTATGGGTCATGGGTATTCCCATGTTTACTGTCAAAATGTGCATGATGGAAGCCACAATTCTGGGTCATACTTTAGTGTCATAATCATTAGAGATCTGCTGTTTGTGGCCGTCATGATCTACACCAGCCTCTACATGGTCAATCTCCTCTACAAACACCACAGGAGAGTGCAGCACGTCCTCAGACCTTGTCTCTCTTCTCAGGCATCTTCTGAACACAAAGCCACCCGCACCATTCTTCTGCTAGTTGCCTGCTTTGTGTTCTTTTATTGTTCAAATGACATTGTGACTCTATATTCCTTTTATATATATGAGAAAATCCCAAGGTTGGAGGGAGTTAGTGCAGTTTTATCATCATGTTACCCAACCATCTGCCCATTTCTACTGATAAAGAATAATACAATTATTTCCAAATTTCTGTCTTCATTTTATTGATGAAAATGACCTGTTATCAATGAGATTTCCATGGCTTATCTAATGCCCTAAATTTTCATTTGCAAAAGAGAAGTCCTAATCACATATGGTAAAAGAAACAAGCCATGTAGCCTTTGTGATGTGACATGTCCTAGTCTGAGTTCAAATATATTGGAAATGCTGAAGATTCTAGAATTTGAAGTGAAGTTGTAGAAGAAATACAAGTGCATACATATCTATTAATAATTTGATAACATATTTAAAATATGATAATTTGATAAATTAACATTTTTAAATATACCATCGACACTATGTTTTTTCTTTTGGTCATTGTGTGTGGTTGGGGTTCAGGGGTATTAGAAATTGAACTCAAGAAATGTCTGCCTCTGACCTATATACTCAACTCAATTTTATATTGCTTTTGATTTTTTTTATTCTGGGAAATCAACCCTTGGGTGTTGTACCTCCAAGACCCATCTTTAACCCTATATTGTATTTATTATGTGTAAATAGGTTGTAGCTAAAGTATTAGAAGCCTCACTAAGTTCCTGAGGCTGGCATCAAACCTGCAATCCTCCCGTCTCAACCTCTCAAGTACTAGGATTATAGGCATGTACTACCATACCTGGCTATATTTTTATTTTGAAACATCGTCTCACTAAGTTCCTAAGGGTCTCACTAAGTTGCTATTCCTAGGTGAAAATCTACAATCATATCCCAGGCTCCTAAATATCGACATGACAGGTGTGGACCATCACACCTGGCTTGGTTTTGCTCTTTTAAAATACAGCAACTAGAAATTGCAAAACTCCACTAGGAGTTAGCATTAAATTTTTAGTTAATTGCAGTATTTGGAAAAACGTCTTTAAAGCATTCATTAAATACCCATGTTAAATATTGCCATTCTAAATATTCCAGGCATTATGTTAGGGGTTGAGTGCATGGATATCAGTGTGCTAAACAAAGCATAACTACTAATGGGATGGTACAGAATGCTTGTGACTCAAGGAAATATATGTGTATATAAAAAACCTATGTAAATAGATCTGGGTAGCCATTCTCACCAGCAGAAACTTTGATAAGAGATGTTACCTTTACAAAAAAAATGTTACCTTTTCTTCAACCCTGTTGTACTATAGATGTTCTTGGCACCTTGAGATGTTCAAGAATCAGCTCAATACATTTATGTGGGTTTGTCTCTACATCTTCTATTGTGGTCCCTTTGTCTCCATGTCTGTTCTTATGCCTGTTTTAATGCAGTTTTGCTGTAGCTCTGTATTATCTTTTGGAAATGACTAAGATGTCTCCAGCATTGCACTATTTGTTCAGAAATGCTGTGGTGATTCTGGATCTTTGTTCCTCCAAATGAATTTTAAGGTTGTCTTCTCCAGTTCTGGGAAGAATGTCATTGTTACTTTGATGATGACTGCATTGAATCCCAAGGTTGTTTTTAGGAAAATGGACATTTATTTGGGGTTTTTGTTGTTTATTTGTTTGTTTGTTGGTGGTACCGGAGTTCCTGGAAAGCCTTCTACCTCCAGGCTACACTCCCAGACCTATGTTTTATATTTTTATTTGGAAACAGGGTCTCTTAAGACAGTGTGGCTGGCTTCGAACCTGTGCAATCCTCCTGTCTCCGCCTCCCAAGTGCAGGATTGCAAGCATGCACCACCACACCCAGCAGAATATGGCCATTTATATAATATGAATTTGCTTATCCATGAACATTTTGTGTGTGTGTGTGTGTGTGTGTGTGTGTGTGTGTGTGTGTGTGAGGTCCTGCAGTTTTCTTGTAGAGGACATTCATCTCATTACTAGAGGTTTTTTAAGGTTGTGTGAGTAGAGTTGTATTCCTCATTTCTTTCTTACTGAGTTTATTGTTAGTGTATAAAGTGAAACAGATCCCTACCTCTAGACCTGCATATAATTCATCTTGAAATGGATCAAAGACTTAGGTATAAGAACAGAAACTTTGCAACCCACAGAAGAAAATATACAAAAAACAGTCCAACAGGCACAATGACTTTGTATACAGGATTCCTACATTCCAGTATATAACAACAAGAATTTATTTTTTAAAAAAGATGACATCAAATTTAAAAAAATCTGCTGATCAGCAAAGGAAATATTTAATAGAGTAGAGATACAGGCTAAAGAGTGAGAGAAATATCTGTTGCCAGCTATGCTTTCAACAGAGAATGCTCACAATTTGTAAAGAACTTCAAAAACTCAAAAGCAGAAGCCCTAAATGACCTATTCAACAAATGAGAAAATAAAGCAATAGACATATCTTAAAAGAAATACAAATGTTTGTTTGACAATACCATGAAAAAAGTTCAACACTTTAGCCATCAGGAAAATGCAAATCAAAACTACTGAGATTTCATCTTACTCTGGTTAAAATGACAATCATTGAATATTGAAATTAAGCTCTTTGTATATTCTAGATATTAGTCCACTAGTTGAGGAGTAGCTTGCAAAGGTTTTCTCCTATTTTATAGACTCTCTATTCAGGATCTTGATTTTTTTGTTTGTTTTGTTTTTGCTGCACAGAAGCTTTTTACATAATGCCATCTCATTTATTTATCCTCATTTTTAGTTCTGACCTTTGGGAGTTCTATGTCCTCTTCTAGTAATTTGAGAATTCTCTTGTCCAATTTCTAAGTCTTTCATTTGCCTTCAGTTGACTAGTGTGAAGGGTGATAAACTGGGTTAGAATTCCCTTCTCCTACATATGGATAACCAGTTTTCCCAACACCACGTTTTGAAATGGCTGTCTTTTCTCCAGCATATGTTTTTGACACCTATCTAAAAGTAAACCAGCTATATGTGTGAGGATTTGTTTCTGTATCTTCTCTTCATTCCATTGGCCTATGTATTTGTTTTGTGCGCATATCATACTGTTTTTATTACTGTATTTCTGTAGTTTAATTTAAAATCATCTACTATGGTGCCTCCTGTGTGGTTCTTATTCTTCAAACTGATTTGGCTATTTGGGAACTTTTGCTTTTTCATATGTAAAATTGTGCTTACTAAGTCAAGATTCAATAAGATTTTATGGTCTAATCATAAAATGGCATACAATGCAAAAGGAGAATAAATCCATCATACTTCAAATTTAAGTGACTGCAATCACAAAAGCACATTGCAATATAAAAATTAAAACTTAATAAGAATCCATGCAGCATAGTGACTTCCACAGGAAGTGAAAATCTATAAAAAATCAAAACCTGAGGAAGTAAAGATGGTGGAGTAGAGAAAGGCGGTATGTTTTGTTTGCCCCGAGACATCAACCAGCAGGAAGATTGCTTTTTAGCCAGAAAAACAAGAAAAGAATGGCAGTCGGAACTCAACAGACAAAGGCGGTTGAAATGTGGTTGAAGTGGAGGCAGTACAGAGAGCTGAGAAGAGCTCCACACATTTTATGTGGTGAGAGGGGAGTGGAGGCTGGCGCCATCTTGGTGAGCCTGCACGGAAGCTAGCAGCTGCATAAACCCCTTGGATCTCAGAGACCAACTCCAACAAAGAAGTTAAATCTTGTGGTGCCAGTGATTTCAGAGACTCAACAGGAAAGAGCAGTCATATTCTCTTCCTCACACTCAGCAACTCTCCAGACTGCCGAACAAAACTACACAGTGAACTCCTGTGGCTGCAGCTGAATTGTCTGGGCCAAGAAATCACCTGCCCTTCCTGCAAGGTCCTGAGTGACTACAGCCTGCCTCATCACCACCACCGTGAATCTCTAGACTCCCCAATCCAATGGTCCAGCGAACTCCTGTGGGTGCAGCTGAACCCAGGGACACTGCCGCTGCTCTGGGCAGCTGTCATCACATGTGACCTTGTCATCCTCTGGCCTTGGTTGTGGGAGTGCCCAAACACCACTAGGCACAAGTTTATAGCTTTCAAAGAAGGCAGTGTGGTTTGGCTGAGGCACTTCACCCCCACAGACACCTTTGCTGGTGTTCCTGTGGTGACTGATACAGACCCTGCAGGTCCTACCCACCTGATTGTCCCTAGGGGCTTCTGCTAATTCATATTTCTGCTGTGTCTGACTGTAGCCATCACTCCCATCTCCCTAGGGCTACAATCACCCTCATACTATGAATGTCTGTTCATCGTCACTCAGGCTCCCATGGGACTTTTTGTAAATTCAAACTTTTTTGTTTACTTTTTGTAAACTTGACAAGTGCCAGTTGGGTCCCTGTCCACAGGGATGAGTTTGACTTCAGCCGAAGGAATTCTCTGAGTGGTTTGGCTGATTGACTTGTAGATTTACAATGGTCTTGATGAAGCAGGATATAGCCACTGGGGTTTCTGCAAGAAAGGCCTGTCACTTTTTGGTCAAAGTTTTGATGTATCCAGATAATTTTGCCGGGCAATGTGGCTGTGTGTGCTAGGTGTAGAGTCTTCAGGTATTGTAGCATGGAGAGAATAATGTCATCACTTTTTTTCATACACTGGTAAAGGTAATAATGCAACAAAAAGACATAACAATAATAAATATTTATACCCAAATATCAGAGCACCAACTTATATAAAATTAACACCACTCAACATTAAAGATCAGATAGACCCCAATGCAACAATACTGGAAAATTTCAACACAGCATTCTTACTAAAATATCAAAGACATCTGCCCTGGGGAAAGATGATGTGGGACCTCGCACAACTTAAGAAAAGGTTTGACAGATATATAAAGGGGCCTTAGGGTTCAGTTCCAGTGGCAAAGATGAAGAAAAATAAACTTTCATCTCTTCCTGCAACATCATTTGAACGTATCCAAGAGTTGAGGAGGATCCCAACTATATTGGCCAGCAGAAAAGACAAAGGGATCAAAGGAGAACTCACCATGAGGTCTGGGCTACTGTGGGCTCCGCCTAAGGCTGACAAGAAGAGGGAAGGGTAGGTTGCTCACTAGGGTGTGGCTACATCTAGGAGGCCCAGCCGCCAAAGCACAGTGCTGCTGCTTTGGGAAGAGTGGCCGGGCATAAAAGCATTTATTTACACGTGTAAAGAAGGCTAAGTGTGTGTGACCATGAAGACTCAGGGATCTGGATCAGTAAGGACAACCTGGTAGTAAAGCTTAATTCATCTTAACTGGACCATCAGACCAGTTTTAAGAGCAACATTGCAGCAGCACAGCAAAACACAGATTCGAATGGCTTTTTCTTCCCCTCTACCTTCCTTGTGGAAGAGGACTGTGTTCCATGTGCTTAAGGAAGCCCCGGGCTCAGGGTACATTCAAGGAGGAGGGTGTAGAGGACAGCTCCCAGGAGAAAGTTACAAGATTTTCTGCAATACTGGGCTTTTCCAGATCCAAAGAGCTAATTAGAAAAAAAAAGTTTAAAGGTGACTGTATTTGACTCCCATGCCTAGGAGTTGGACTTGTAATGCAATGGACCATGCTGGAAACTCTCAGGATAAAATCCTTAAAGTCCCAGGATATTGCTTCATCAGCCAGAAGCTACAGGAACTAAACTGAACTCCGACCAGATGTGTAAGATGCAACAGTTGTCATTACTGTGAGCCTGCATATAATGGCAGCTAGCACTTCATGTAAACACTTAGGAAGCACAGCCAGTCTCTACAGCCATACTTACTGCAGTCCGGCCATACGAACCTTCGGCCAAAACATCGACACCTCGCAGAAGCAAGGATTTGATGTGGTGTGTCGAGTCGAATTTGACTGCCAGCTTCGAACCTGCATGACCCTCCTGTCTCTGCCTCCCAAGCATGGGGATTACAAGCGTGGGCCACTACAGCCGGCTTATATGTAGCAAATTCACATATGGTAAAAGTGATACAGGGCACCTAGTCAGAGTCTTAGACATACATTCAGGACTTGAAACCTAAGATGGGAAAGAGTAAGAGTTCCCGAAACGTTCCCCCTAGTTTCCCCACATCAAGTGAGCAGACACTTATCCTAAAGATAAGGGACTGTTCCTAGGCAACCCAGAGTCAGGTGCCAGGAGCTCTCCCTAATGCAAACAAGAGAGAGCCAGTTAAAAGACCTGAGAGAGCTGGGAGATGGTATGTAACTGAAGAGCTTTGCTAGGTCTAATAAATTTCAAACTTACTCCTCCCTTCTCCAAAGTGAGAGACCAAGGGTATAAGAATCCTGTGAGCCGGGCGTGGTGGCGCACACTTGTAATCCCAGCATTCGGGAGGCTGAGACCTGAGGATATCGGTTCGCGGACAGCCTCAGCTACTTAGTGAGGCCCTCTTCTATTCAGTGAGACCCTGTTTTAAAATAAAGAATAAAAAATAAAGCAGAGGGTGTAGCTCAGAGGTCGAATGTCCCTGGTTTCCATCCCACAACCTAAAAAAATAAAATAAAATAAAAGAATCCTGTGAGCCCTTGGCTTGAGGCTCAGTTCCCTGAGTTTGTCAACTGAGCCATTTCCCTGTAAATAAAGAGAGAAACCTGTCTCTGATTTTGGCCTCTGGAAATCCAGTCTCTGGAATGAGAGGAAACAGAAGAATGGGAGACTGAGTCTCCTGCAACAAAAGTATGCATGTTTAGTCAAACATATGCACTATAAAACCCTTGTGCACAGGTAAAGAGGTTCTCTTTCCTTCAGAGGAGACTAAATGTTGGCAGAAGTTACCTCGGCGTGCCTGCACATGCACACACACAAAAGCCTGAAGGTCAGAGAAGATTTCATATGTGCAAGATTAATATATGAGCTCTTGACAAGGGTTAGTAACAATCAAACTTGACTGGAACTTTCCTACATGTTTACAGTAGAAGATGAGGAAAAAAGCAAAGTTAGAAGCTCCTGTGAACTCTGACCCAAAGGAAGCCCACACCAGGCCCAGGGCCAGACTCCACGAAGCAGAGTCCCTGCAGGGGCAGCCTCCCCGTCTCCCCTGGCCTGGCAGGCGGCCGTGCCCCCGCCCTCGGCCCCTGCAGCTTCTCCTCTCGTCTCTGTCGTCCACAGTGTTCTGCTGGCTGTCCAGGAGGCGCCACACCACGTCCACTCTGCCTTGGAAGGCAGCCTCGTGCAGCCAGCCTCTGTCTCCGGAGCCCACCCGGTAGTCGGCCATGTGCATCGTTATGCCCAGGAGGTTGAATAAGCACCTAAGGCTGAAGCAGCAGGAGAGGTGCAAACACCTGCAGCAGCCCCCCAGGCTTCGCCTCTGAGGTGGACCCTTGGGACTCCGCCACTGCCTCCAAGCAGAGCCTCTGCTGTTCCTCCTCTCTCTCCCTCTCTCTTTGGTCTCCCTTCTCTTCTTTCTCTCCTTCTGTCTCTCCCCTCTTCCTCTCATTATCTCTTTCTCCCTCCATTATCTTTTCTCTTATTCTCTTTCTCTCTCTCCCTCTCTGTCTCTCTTAGCTCTCTCCACTGCAGATTTTCTCTAGGAATCTCAGTAGTTGAGAAGCTGATGGAGGACATGGATGAAGCCTGAGGAATGAAAGATTCCAAAGGAGTTAAGAGAGGGGCTGGCGAAAGGTCAGACTCCCCAAGACTCCAGGCAGAACTCTAGTCCTTCCGGAATTCACCTCAAAGCCCCTCAGTGATAGAGGGAGCTTATCTTAATCCTTACTGAGCTGCTCTGGCCACCCCCTCCCTGCCTTGTTGATTTGTTAGTTTCCTTTGATGATTGTATCTTAGTGACTTATGACATCTTCCCTAATCTCTAGCATTCCTCATGGCATTGTGATGTTTGTTTTTTCCCATGAAAATGTGATACATAACTTAGTTGGGAAAAGGGTATAAGAATCCTAGTTTTAGAGAATAAAAATTTTCAGTTGCTCATCAGGCAATTGTCTGTGCCTTCATTTCAGGGCAGCTGCTCATCAGGCAGCTGTCCGGTGATTCCATTTTCAGGTCTCTCCCTCCCAAGTCCCAGAGAAGAATCTCCACAAGAAGCCACCAAGAGTGTTACGGATTGGGAGAATATGGTTGTGGGGAAACTGTTCCCCGGGGACCCTTGCTAGGGTCCCGGACACACTTCCCTCAAACCACAATAAAACCCAAAATGACCAAAAAGAGAGAGAAAAAAAAAAAAACATGGATTCTTGTCCTAAGCTAAGAATAAATATCCATAGCTTGGACAGTTGCTGAAGATTTAAAGAAGTTTATTAAAAAGATAGAAGTACAGAAGATAGTTACAGCCCTGTGCCCGAGAGATGGGCACAAGGGGGGCAATTTGAGTGAAAATACCAAAGAACTCCAGTTTACTGAGTGTTCTTATCCAGACCAAGTCTGTGGCAGGTCCTTTGAGCTGTAGATATGTTGCCCTATCTCTATCCCCGGTTTCTGCTGTCTCCAGCTGGATTTGCTCCGGAAGGGGGGGCAGTCCTGCCTCCAAACATAGCCCTCTACACCTCTTGTTCCATCCCCCAAGATGTGTGAAATTGCTTCTCTGAGATCTGGGATTTCTTCAGATTTCCCTTAGGCCATTTGTCTCTTAGAAATGTAAAGAAACCTCTTCCCTGGCTCTGGCTTTCTTCCTTCTCTTTAGAAATGTAAATTACAAGTTCCTCCCTTCTGCCCGTCCTGGCTTTCTTAGCATAAACGATATATTTTTAAAATTGGAAATCTTTCCCAATACTGATACATTAATACATTTTAAAACCTCTTTCCAATACTAGTACATTCCCCCCTCTGTCTAGTAACTTCCTGACACCTGTCAGGCCAAAGGTAGGTACAGAAAAAAATACGTAAATTCTGGAGTATGTTCCAGTATCTCTCATTTGCCCTGTAACCTATTGTCAGCTTTTGGACCCACTTTATGAGTGTTTGTGCCCCTCTCTTACCTGTGATCACTTTGTGCTCATGTGTCAGGGTGACAGAAGTCAGTGTAAATGTAGGTGCAGGGTTCTGCTTTTTATGGCCCTGGGCTCTGTGCTTTCCAGCCCTGGGCTCTGTACTCATGGCCTTGGGTTCTGCATTCTCTGGCCCAGTGCTCTGCACACTCTGGCCCTGGGCTCCATCTGTACTCTCTGCCCTGGGCTCTTTGACCACTGGCCCTGTGTTATGCACTTTCAGGCCCTCAGCTCTGCACTTCCCAGGCCTGGGATCTGCACTTTCAGGACCTCAGCTCTGCACCTTCTGACCCTGGGCTCTGTGCCTTCCAGCCCTGGGCGCTATACTCATGGCCTTGGGTTCTGCATTCTCTGACCCAGTGCTCTGCACACTCTGGCCCTGGGCTCCATCTGTACTCTCTGCCCTGGGCTCTTTGACCACTGGCCCTGTGTTATGCACTTTCAGGCCCTCAGCTCTGCACTTCCCAGGCCTGGGATCTGCACTTTCAGGACCTCAGCTCTGCACCTTCTGACCCTGGGCTCTGTGCCTTCCAGCCTTGGGCCCTGTGCCTTCACACCCTGAACCTGACCTCGCTAACTGCACTGGCTGAGGGTGTCCAGTGTAATCTTGGAATGATCCCTCTGTTCCCCTGTGCCTGTATTGCATCCTGGACACTTTTCTGTGTGTGTAGGTAATAAACCTGACCATCTCAGGGGTGGGCCACCAGATATTAGCCCACCAGGGTCCCTAAGGTTGCTCCCTGAGGTTGCTCTGGTGGTCATTGGATGAGCAACGCATTTAACTTACTGTCCCGTGGGCCCAGGTCTCTGGAGGGTGCAGTGTGCTACTACAGGTGCCAGCTTCTGGTGAACACATGGGCTTTGGGATATTTTTCTCCATTCCTAAAGTGTGGTTCCAGTCACTCAAGATGTTGGAGCTCTGCTCTTGCTTTCTGCACTTCAAATCCTTGGTTTTCTTGCCTGGATTTCTTGGGGATGTGGAGCCAGAAGTCACCGTTGGGGCCAGCTGCCCAAGATGGGCCGGCTGCCACACCAGGTAAGTCGCGCCCTCGAGCTTCTTGCTACAGCTCACCCGATCACTTGGGGACAGATCAAGATTATAATCCAGAGGGCTAAATTAGAACTGGATAGATTAGGACAATCCAGAACTATTAACATAGGAGATAGTTCTCAATACTGGTATAACTATAGAAAAATCTAGATGGTTTCTCTTTGTGTTTTAGAGTGTGTAACAGGCCATACTCAAAAGTTGACTATAGCAGGGAAAGAGGGCATTGATTGTGGACCCCATGGGGAACTTGTAAATAGTTGCAATAGAGCTATAGGTCTGGGATTAGAGTATAGAGATAGCTGGAACTCTGTAGTTTGTATTACTCAATTAAAAGTAAATGGTGTTATGAGATTGGTCAGAGGAAGGTTATTTCCACCTATGCTGAGAATGAGTTTGGCCCATTACAAAACTCCATCTAAGCTGGGTGTGGTGGTGCATGCCTGTAATTCCTGCGCTTGGGAAGTGGAGACAGGAGGATCATGGAGGTTTGAAGCCAGCCGCTCTGCCTTAAGAAACCCTGTTTAAAAAAAATAATAGGTCTTGGAGTGTAGCCTGGAGGTAAAAGGGTTTCCAGGAACAACAACAACAAAAAAAGAAATATGACATACCAAAATCTATGAGATGTTTTGAAGGTGGTGTAAAAGGGAACATTTATAGCAATGAGTGCCCACATAAGAAAAACAGAAAGTCACCAAATAAATAACCTAATGGCACAGTTCAAGGACCTAGAAAAACAAAAGTAGTCTAATCTCAAAACCAGCAGAAGGCAGGAGATAATTAAAATAAGAGCAGAAATCAATGAAATAGACAACAATGACAAAAAGCAGTACAGAGGATCAACAAAACTAAAGGCTGGACACATCATGATCATTTCAATAGATGCTAAAAAAGCATTTGACAAAATCCAGTATCTATTCACATTAAAAACACTGCAGAAACATTGGAATAAAAGGAATGTACTTTAACAGCATCAAAGCACTATATAATAAACTCAAAGCCAACGTCATATTGAACAGGGAGAAACTGCTGAAATTTCATTTACTTAATTTTTTTTTTGTGGTACTGGGGATGGAACCCAGGGCATTCTACCTCTGAGCTACACACCCGGCCCTATTTTTTATTATTTATTTTGAAAGAGTCTCACTGAGTTGCAAAGGACCTCACAAAGTGGCTGAGGCTGTCTGCGAACCATGAAAAGTGAATTTGGCTATTGTTGGATAAAATATTCTGTAGATGTCTGTTAAGTCTGTTTGTTTTATAGTATTTATTACGTCCAAGACCGTTGTCTCAGCATCTTGAATACTGGAATTACAAGCCTACACCACCAAGGCTGGTTAAAAGCATTCTTGCCTACTTGTGAACCTGTAACAGAGGCGTCAGTCTACAAACTCAATGCTATAATCTCCTACCCAATGTCACTCTCAGTGTAGGCACAAAATATAGGGCTCCAGGTGCAGGGTTCATTCCAAAACAATTGCTAGGTCTCTGTGCTCCCCACAGTGAAGGCTGGGCTGGTTTGTGGCTCCTGTAATTGTTGTTTTCCTCAGAATTCCCTGTGGCATGCAGTCATGGTCTGCATGAATTCTCATCCCTCCCCCCGTTTTTTCTCTTTTTAAAATATTTTTATTTTGGAAATTTAAAAGTGTACTGAAAAATATAATAAACATTTGTTACCCATCATCCAAAGTGAACAAGTGTTAACATGGCTAGACCTCAGGTGTTAAACATTTGAGAAGTGGAAGTCCCCTCTGAGGGACGGTCCTGCTTATGCTCATGGAAATTGGTGTGTAGACCCAGCTGATGCTCAGCTTGTTACACAGATATGTGCATGAACAATATGTAGATTTGGGGTACAGAAGGTACAAGTGGCACACTACTGTTATCAAGACTTACCCATGTTTATATAGTTGCTGTACTTTTTGTAGTTGCCAAATAGCAGGCCATGAATGTATCAATTTATCAGCCCATTTCTGTGATTGAGCTTGTTCCCCATGTTTCATTACCACACATACTCATGCAGCTCTCATTCTGTGAATCCAAATGGGTCCCATTGGATGAAAACATCCTACATTCACCCTCACACTTGGTATTCACACAGTCAATTCATCATGCTGGTAAGTGAGAAACCACTACCTATTTTAATGTGCCACTCCTACCATTTGAGATTTTTTCTGAGTTGCCTATTATGTTTCCTTACTTTTCTTAAATGATTTATTTTCTTCTCTTTATAGTATTCTGTTGTATTTAACAGATTTAAAATGCTATCAGATTTTAAATAACTTTCCTTGTGCCAGGTGTGGAGGCACATGCCTATAATGTCAGCTATTCAAGAAGCTGAGGCCAAAGATTGCAAGTTTGAGCCATCCTGGGCAATTTAAACTTCATTTCGAAGTGAAAAATAGAAAGGAAGAACTGATGATGTAGCTCTGTGGTAGAGCATCCCTGGTTCAGTCCCTAGTAGCTTAAACAAAGCAAAACTCTTACTTGGCAGGTAGAAGAATGGTACCTTGGTATCTATCCCTTTCTACCCCCACCAGTGGTTTATGAGGCTGAAAGCTAGAGAAAAACTTTTAGGAGCCTATGGAAACCTAAGATCTTTGATGGGGTGGGGAAGTTCAGGTTTTAAAGGAGACAAGTAAGTAGTCCTAACACCAAATCTCACTGTTTTAAACCAACAAAACCAAGACCAGATGTGACAAAGAAACGAAAATTTTCTTTTAATATTGAACAACATGATTCAGTGCCAAGACATCCTGCTGCCTCGGCATCTATGTGTTGAGAACCCCCACTCCACATAGTTAAATCGGCAAAAAAGCCCCGAGAAGGAGGTGTCGTCTCTGGCTAAAGTACCCCCCACTTTTAGATACCCTTCACTATTATTCCTTTTAACTTTCTACACGAATTGCTCCAGTGATGTGAAATTAGAAATATAAAAAGAAACTGAGTCCGTGGAAATAAACTCTCTAATAATTTGTCTAAACGTCCTTGGCTCTGCTCAACAATAATGAGAAACTGGCCAGAATTCAGGTACTGTGATAAGCACCCCAGCTGCAGCAATCACAAATGGCCTCCGACCTTCATCACTATCTATCACTCCGGCAAAAGTAGCTCAGTTCAAAATAATTATTCACCCTTGAAATCCTGCCTAGAGACAGAGAGAAACCTTGTGTGTAACCTTAAAGAAACAACTTAGCTGCCCGAATACAATAGACCCAAAGAAAAAGACTATTAACTTTTACCTCAGTGTAAGCACTCCAGGAGATAGAAAAACTGGCCGCATAATTATAAATAAATATTACAAAATAAAGGACAGACATTTTAAATATATATGTATGAAGGAAAAGAAATACCGTAAGAGTAAGAAAAGCATTTTTGCATGAAAAAGAGCTTATCATAAGAAAGTCCCAACTGGGAAAGAAAGGAATTAGAAAGTTAGAAGCAGGTTGCAGAGAGTTTGTGACAGGGAAGTGAATTCTTTTAATAGGCTTGTTGTTTAAAGAAGAGTGCTCAGCAGTTAAGGAAATACATCTGACAATTAGAACTAAGAACCTTGTGGTGTTATTTGTGGTATTTTGTCTGCCAAACTGTGTTGTGAGTATGCTTAAGCTTTCAGATTTAGAAGATAAGGTACCAACACCTGAAGAAACTCCATCACATCCACCTGAATCACCACATCTCCCCACACTTGCTATATGAACTGAGCCCAAAAGATGGAAAGTTCCAGGAAAAGTTCCCGAGAAGCTCCCAAGCCTTGACTATCCTGGGAGGCTGCCACCTGGAGCTGCTTATCTGCAAGACCTTGGAGAGAAACAGAAGTTAATTCCTCAAAGGCCAACAGCCAGCTGAAAGACACCCGCCCCCCTTTCTCTTAACTTTACTGGTGAAGTGTATAAATTTCTTGGGGTTTTCATAATAAAGTGTCATTGGCTCAAGAAGCCTTTGTCCACCTCAGGTTCTTTTCCAAAGCGTCGTAACTAAAAACTTAAGGAATTCATAGAGGGGAAAGAACCGCTGCAGATAAGGATCTGCAGAACGCCGCCTGCCTTTTGACCCATCTTTCTGAGGCCCCTGACCGCTAGTGGACTTGCCCCCCACAGGACTGAACCCGCCGGTGACAATTCAGCAGTGAATTGAGAAAAAATACCAAGTCCAAATTATCATAAAGAAGAGGAAAAATGACGAGGAGCCAGAAAACAAAGTGGTAAGTAAAAGCAGGTGGAATAACTGCTTGTGCTTTTTTTTTCCAAAGTAAAAATACAACTGTAGAGAATCTGGAAAAACTAAAGGCAAAGAAGAGCAATAATTCCAACTTCCCAGGAATGAGAATAACTTTCCACTTTGTTTCCCAGAATGCATGCATATTGTTTATATTTTCTATTATAGCATATTTTAAAATATGAGAAACAATATGAAGGTAGGTATATACTATTTTAAAGATTGTAGAGTATTTTCTAAAATAGGAAAACTAGAAACTTCACAGGTTCTTTTATTTTGCTTCCTCTGTAAGTACTAATAAGAAGCATTTTATAGTCAAACTGTCTTCTGGATGATATATTAATTTACAATCCCAGGAAAAGCTCCACTCTTAAGGCAGAGTAACTTTTTCTGCCCACTGAAGGCAGCATTGGTACAGTGTCTTTCATTCCTGGCTCTGTGTTGGAAACCTGTAAGTCTAGATGACAGCCCAGCTGGTTCAGAATTTCTGGGCCAGAGGCTCCATGTGTTTTTGTTTTTAAAACAAGCGATTCTGTGTTAGTGATGTTAATGCCAGGGACTGCACTGGGCTAACAGTTTTTGAAATAAGGAGGTACTCTCCCAAGGGCCACAACCAGTGCTTGGTACTTGTTGTGTTTTGGAGAGAGGGCAGTCTGGGGCCATTGTCACTGGTTAGTGCTCTGTCAGAGAGGAGACTGGGAACCAGCAAGACTTCAGTGTGCTAGTTTAGTTACACAGAGTTACTGCACAGGCCTCAGTCACTGGATCAGATATGGAAACTTATTGGCTTAAATATCACTTACATGATGGCAACTCAAGGATATTGATTCTTGTGCACAGTTGAGCATAATGTTTGACAACACTGAATTAATTTAGGGATGGCTTAATTTTTTAGGAGGAGATATGTGATCAAATACTCCAGACTATGCTGGGAATAGCTACCTTCTCATCCAGGTAACAAGCTGTTAAAGCAGGAAAAGCCCTAATATGTGTTCTTCATCATTTGAGCAAGAAAGAAGAGAGGGCCTACAGAGACTCTCAATAGACCAAGAAGAGAGACACTTTGAACAAAGAAAGTGGAAATGACAGGGAGTCATGTCCTGCATCAATGACTTTAGTATGGAAAAATAGGCTCAGAGAGAGAGATGGGCTTGCTGTCCTAGTCCTTCAGCAGGGCCAGGGTGCCTAGTGCAGGGTGAGCACGGCCATCATGGAAAGCACCCTGTCTATACCACATAGCTCTGGCTCGGTGGCCTTCAGTTTTAGGTGACAGCGTGCCTGGCTCTTGTTTCATTTTAGGAGGGATGGATATGCTGAGGCAAGAGGCCAAACTCTGTTTTTCACGAGGTTGTTTTACCTTGAGGTTCAATTTCTTCTTGTCAGGATGCCGCACTGCAGCGTGCCTGGTGAGGCTTTGTTCTATCGCACACATTCTGCACAAGCCAGCATGTTCACACATGGGGCGCTTCTCCTCATGGAAAGAGAGAAAATGGCTCTGGAGGTTGAATTTGGTTGTGCAGATTCTGCTGGACTTTGAAATGCATCCCTTTCGGGGCATGAGTTTCCATGTGCGGCTTCAGTTAACCCTTGCATTTAAATGTTTCTGCACACTACACATGTTACTCCTCTTCATACTTTTCTCTCGTGTGCTTCAGAAGTTTCCCT
This sequence comes from Muscardinus avellanarius, assembly GCF_963383645.1. Lineage (NCBI taxonomy): Eukaryota > Metazoa > Chordata > Mammalia > Rodentia > Gliridae > Muscardinus > Muscardinus avellanarius. Next base: position 59,804,988 of record NC_137796.1, read on the forward strand.
CCATGTTTTTGCCACAAAGGAACATCCTTTCTGACACAGGCAACCCTTTGGAGCTTCTCCTATTGTTTCAGCCTCCTAGGTGAGGCAAAGTGCTTCCCACATCCTTCCTGCGTACACCTGGACAGGAACTGGCTTCTGTGCTGGCAGCAATGGGCTTTTGGCCCCTGGTGCTTCTTAAAGGCCTCCTTCAAATCTGCATACATATTGTTTTTGTGAATTTTCATGTTTGCATTCAAAATGTTTCTTGAGGTTTGAGTTTGTGCTGAGTTTCTGATCACAGCCATGAGTTGTACAAACAAAAGGCTTCTCTCCAGTATGAACTAGAACTTGGTGACTCAAGTCTCCAAGAGAAACACAACAAAGATACAAAATCTGAAAATATGAGAAGAATAGCAAATAAAAAACAAGGTCTCACAAACCCACAGCAGCAGAACACACCAATTCAGAATTTTAGATAATGCCTACAGAATGTAATTTATTTTAATTTTTTATTGGTGCACTGTTTCATACATCATAGTGGGATACAAACTTTTGTAGACATACATGCACACATCGCCCAGTCAGCCACCACCCGATCCCCACCCCATTCCCTCCCCATCCCTCCCTCCCATGCTTGGCTTAGTGGTTGACATCTAGTATTATAGCAATTTATCCAAAATTAAAAATGATAATCTCACATAACAGTTTCATTTGTCTGATACCAAGCTTTTGATGACTTAAAGATAACATTTCAATATTTCTTTTTACTTTCTTACCAGAGACTATTTTTTCTATTTTTTTAGGTGAAACTATCATATATTTATATATTTATTTTTCAGAAAAAAAAATCTATCCTAATATGGAATATGGACTCTAGATGCCCAAAATGATCTTGAGAAAGAACAAAGCTAGAAGATATATATTTTCTGATTTCAAACCATATAAAGCTACAATAATTGAAACAGTGTAGTACTATTCTAAAGGCAGATATATAAACCATTGGAGTTAAATAAAAGCCTAGAGCTAAATTCTTCCCTATATTGTCAAGTTATTTTTGACAAGGTTTCCACGAACATTTGGTGGTGGAAATAATAATCTTTTAACTAAATATTGTTGAAAAATAACACTTACATGGAAAAGAATAAAATTGGACCCTTACCTAATCCCATATACAAATATTAAATCAAAATAGATAAAAGACCTAAATATAAATCTTAAGACTATAAACTTTTAGGAGAAAATCTGGGTCATAAAACCTCACAACATTGAAATTGGCAGTGATTTCTTGGATATGATTTCAATGGCACAGGCAACAGAAGAGTATACAAACTCCCTAAAAAATAAAAAAAATTGTATATCCAAAGACAATGTAAACAGAGTTAACAGTTACTAATAGAATGTGATAAAATATTTCCAAATGCTATATCTGAAGGTATATTAATATTCCAACTAGAAATCCTAAAAATTAACAACAATAAAGGCAAACAATACCATTTAGAGATAGGTAAAAGACTAAAATAAATAATGAATCTCCACAGATAACCAATCTTAGTTGTCTGTTGGATGGAAAATCTTGTTTCTCTGGATCTGGTGTGTGTTACCTATTTCTTCTTTGTAGTTAATCTCTTTGAGTATTTTCTCTAGCGCTGGTTTTGAAGACATAAATTCCTTCAGTTTCTGTTTGTCATGGAAGCTTCTTATTTCCCCATCTAATTTTTTTTTTTTGGTGGTACTGGGGTTCCTGGAAGCCCTTCTACCTCCGGGCTACACTCCCAGACCTATTTTATATTTTTGAAACAGGGTCTCTTACGCCAGAGCGGCTGGCTTCGAACCTGCACGATCCTCCTGTCTCCGCCTCCCAAGCGCGGGGATTACAAGCGTGCGCCACCACGCCCGGCTTCCCCATCTAATTTGATAGAAAGTTTTGCTGGGTAGGAAATTTGTGGCTGGAAGTTGTTTTCTTTCAGAGTTTGGAATATGTTACTCCAAGCCCTTCTGGCTCTCATGACTTGGTTTGGGAAGTCTGGAGTGATTCTAATTGGTTTACCTCTGAATGTCACTTGGCCCTTTGTTTTTGTTGCCTTTAAGATTCTCTGCTTGGCTTCCACAGTGGTCATTTTGACAATTATGTGGCGTGGGGATCCTCTTCTCCTATCCTGTCTAAAGGGAGTTCTATAAGTTTCCTGGACCTGTGTATCAACCTCTTGCTCTATGTTTGGAAAATTTTCTGCTATTACTTCCTTGAAGAGATTGTTGATCCCTTTGGTTTCACTTTCTTTTCCCTCCTCTATTCCAATTATTCTTAGGTTAGCTCTCTTAAAATGGGCCCATATTTCTTCAATATCAGATTCCCGCTGTTGGATATTTTTTCCTAGATTAGAAACTATGCGTTCATTTTTGGAATGATCATCTTCTAAGAGTGAGATTATGTTCTCCATGTGGTCTAATCAGTTGTTTGTGCTTTGAATTGAGGCCTTTACTTCATTAATTGCATCCTTTATCTCTTTTTGGCTCTCTCTGAGTTCTTTTCAAAGCACCTCTATTATTTCTACAGTTATTTTCCTGATTTGATCTTCTAGAAATCTCTGATTTTCTGTTTTATCGGGTTCTGATGTTGTGGGGTTGTGGGCATTCATTGCTCCAGTATTATTCCTCTTTCCCATGATTTCGGAAGTTTGTGCCTTCTCTGGGTTCTTCCCTTGGGTCACTATGACTTCACTTAAGGTGTTCTGGATCTCAAGTCTGTAGTATCTCAGGCCCCACTACTCCTTTACTGGGTTGTATCACAGAGTCTCCGACCCAGAGAGTCGATAGAGGCTGCTTTAGACTGTGGGGGGTGTCAGGTTGCATGTTCTCCTATGGTGTGATATTTCTGCCACCGCCACTCCCCCACTGGGTCAAGTCCCAGGGAGTACAGTACTGGGATTTCTCCTCTGTGGCCCGCGATTTGACTCACTGTTCTTCAGTATGCAGATGTAGCTGTACTGGTCTCGGTTAATTTTCTGCTGCTGCCGCCGGTGGCAATATGGCGCTGCTGTTATGCCCTCGGCCGTGAGGCTGGCGTATTTCTTCTTGGTTTTGAGTTCCACTCTGAATCCCTGCGGCGTGTGCTGAGCTCAGCCACTGGGAGCTTTAGATGCTCTCTGTGCTGAGAAATCCTGCCTGGCTGTTCCACAGCGGCTCACCTCGGTTTGCTGTAGCCGTCCGGTGAACTCCCCGCTGACGCCGGCAGTATGGCGCTGCTGCCACGTCCTCGGGCGTGAGGCCGGTGTATCTCCTCTGTGGCTCTGAGCTCTGTTCTCAGTCTGCTTTCTCTCTGAAGCTTGGTGATTTTTTTGTTTCTCTGGTGATGGTGTTTTCTGGCTATGAAAGGCGCTGATTTTGTGGTAATGGAGACTGGTTGTTAGTGGGGCTCTTAAGCCCCGCTTTTCTCAGTCGCCATCTTCCTGGAAGTGAGAATGTAATTATTTTTATGATTTATGATTTTAGAAGATCAGAAAAAGCTCAAGAGATATTAAAGATCATATTAACAAAGAGACCAGTATCTTGAACATGAATTCAATAGAAACTCTAAAATAAATGAAGGATTGCAATAAATAAAATAAAAACTTCTATAGAAACCATTGATGACCACATGGAAAAAAGTGTTTTAAATATAGAAGATGACTCGTTGTGAAATCAACATATACTCAATAATATAGTAAAAATAATTCAACAATGCAACATAAACACCCAAGAGATTTGGGATAATTTTAAGAAAGCATATTAAGAATATTTTAATATTATAAATATATAATTTTAAAAGGACATGCTAAGAATATCAGGCATATAAAAGGATCTAGAAACCAAAACCAAAAGAATGAAAAATTTCCTTAGAGAAATAATATCAGAAAACTTTCCAAATAGAGAAAATGGTAGGGACTCACAGGTTCAGGAGACACTTAGAATCCTAATTAGACAAGATAAGACAAGCAGTTCTCCATGCCACATAATAATTGAATTGACTATCTATCAAGGAGAGGATTTTAAATGCAACAAGAGTAAAAGATTGAGCCAAGTGTGGTGGTGCACACTTGTCATACAAGGACATGGGAGATAGACAGGAAGATTGCAGGTTGACAGCCAGCCACAGCTACTTGTTGAGGTTCCTAGCAACTAAGTAAGACCCTGTTTCAATATAAAAAGTAGGGTTGTGGGTGTAGCTCAGAGGTAGAATGTCCCTGGATTCAATCCCCAGTACCAAAAAAAAAAAAAAAAAAGAAATCAACAAAAGGAAAACACAGAGAAATTATATAACTACATGTAAACTAAATAAAGCTCCTGATAATAAAGTTACAGACTGCTATCATTGATAAGCTTAGACACAGAACTTATAAACCAGAAGTTTTACTAGAAACACTCATTCAAAACAACATCAAGAAAATTATATACAACAATCACGTCTGGTTCATCCTAGAGATGCAAGGGTGTTTCAACATAATATATATATATATATATATATATATATATATATATATATATATATATATATATATATAGTTATTCACCACATAAATAGAACTAAGGATGAAAATCACATGATCATCTTGGTAGATACTTAAAAAGCATTTGACAAAATCCAACACTCATTCATGTTAAAAACATGGCAGAAAATTGGAATAGAATAAACTTACCTCAACATCAAAAGGGAACATACAGTAAACCCAAAGCCAACACCATATTGAATAGGAAAAAAACTGTGGGAATTCCCTTTAAAATAAAAAACAAGATAAGAATGCCCACTACCGTCACTCCTTTTCAATATATTATTTGAGGAGAAGAAAATCAAAGGATAAGAGATAGAAAAATAAAAACTGAAATTATCTCTATTTATTTGCAGGTAAAATGATCCTATAATTAGATTATCAAAAAAATCAACTAAAAGACTTTGATAGCTGAGTATGAAATTCAGTATAATTTTCCCAATGAAATTAATCTAAAAAAATCAGTACCTTTTCTATATGCCAAACATGAATCTACTGAAAAGAAATACAGAAATTAATCCAATTTACAACAATATAAACAATAATAATATACCTAGGAATAAGTCTATCCAAGGCAGAAAAAGGACCTCTATCATGAAAACTATAAAACACTAAAGAAAGAAATTGAAAAAGATCCTAAAGGATTGTTGGGGTCTGCTCAAACGCCTGGTGACAGGTAGCGCCAAGCGCGTTGGCCACCTGTCAAAACTTCCGATGAATGGGCCCCATGTAGCGAACACAGGTCTGCACAACCGCCGGAACTTCCGATGAATAAACCTGCAAAAAATAGCGCTGAGCGGATACAAGGGGGCGTCTCCTTGCCCCCGCTACCTTTAGTTTGATAGGTTAGAATAGTTTCCTGACTGGAAAATCCCCCCTTGCCTTTTTTGCTTTAAATTGGGTTGCCTGAAAAATAAATAAATAAATAAATAAACGAGATCTTGCTCCAAGCCCGATCCTTCTCTTGAATCTTTGAGATTGCTCTTAAAGAGTCATGGGCTTGATCTCCCTCTCTGAAGATCAGGCCAGACAAGCTTGGGATTGTCTTTTAAAAATTGCCCCCTGGCTCCCCGAGGAGAACCTTTTTAACTGGGACACATGGGACTGGGTAGAAATACTAATCAAGCGTGCCCAAACGGATGAAGGAGAGGTGCTCCCTCTTGGGGTTCTCCGCACCATCTCCACACTTAAAAGTTGTTTTCCCCCGCGACCCCTGGAGAAACTCGCTGACCGTGGCCCCAAGCCAGCGAAAGAAGGGGCCACCAAACATACACCCCCCTCCAGTCCGAAGCCCCTAAGAAACCTCCCGATCCCTCTGATCCTTTTTGGGACGCTAAGGGCTCCCCACAACCCCTTTCCCCGGCCAATTCCTTCTCGGTATCCTCGCTCTGACACCATCGGGCGAGGCGGGAGCTGGAGGAACTGTCAATGTCAACCCGGGAGAAAACTGCCCTACAGCCTGGTACCTCTGGGAACCACAAAACCAGGTACAGACAGTCACTTTAACAGCATGGGAAAAAATAGATGAAGGATCTACTGAAGCCCCCAAAGATTTTCTGCCCCTGTATCCCTCTCTCGATCCCTTTGGGGCTGCCCCCTGGCAAAAAAAGGGATCCCCCAGCGTCTTTCTCCTCCCATAGCCCCTTCTGCCCCCTCCCCGTGACTCCCTCAGCACCTCCCCTACATCAGGGAGTCAACTATGAGGGGGAGCAAGCCCAACTTTTCCCCGTGACCGTTAACCCTGGGGGAAACCTTCCCCCTACCTGGCACCCCTGGATCCCCCCAAATCTTAAAGAGCTTAGAAGGGCGGCAGCTCCAGGTGCCTAGTGAGGCCTGCTAAAAATAACTGAATATAAACTTATGATAGTTGGAGCTGGTGGCGTAGGCAAGAGTGCCTTGATATTACAGCTGGTTCTAAATCACTTTGTGGATTAGTATGATCCTACAATAGAGGATTCCTACAGAAAACAAGTAGTAATTGATTGAGAAACCTGTCTCTTAGACATTCTTGACACAACAGGTAAAGAGGAGTACAATGAGAGACCAATACATAAGGACAGGAGAGGGCTTTCTTTGTGTATTTGCCATAAATAATACTAAATAATTTAAAGACATTCACCACTATAGAGAACAGATTAAAAGAGTTGAAGACTCTGAAGATACCTATGGTCCTAGTAGGAAATAAGTGTGATTTGCCCTCTAGAACAATAGACACAAAACAGGCTCAGGGCTTAGCAAGAAATTATAAAATTCCTTTTATTGAAACATCAGCTAAGACAAGACAGGGTGTTGATGATGCCTTCTATACATTAGTTTGGGAAATTCGAAAACATAAAGAAAAGATGAGCAAAGATGATAAAAGGAAGAAAAAAATCAAAGACAAAATGTATAATTGTGTAAATACAATTTATACTTTTTCTTAAATCATATTTTATACATTATGCTAAATTATTAAAAATTATTTTAACATTACCTATTTTTGATGTTCCATGCAAACTGTTAAATGCTTACTCTAAGATGACAGTAAAAACTTTTTTTCCTTAATTTGCCAATATTATGTCTAAGGTGTTATCCCCTCTTTTTAATTTACCTGGGACTCATATATATTGTGATATCATTTTAGGTGGCCTAAATCCCCAATTATTATCTCAATTGGCTGATAATGTATAAAAAGATTAACGTTATTTGGGTTTACCGTAGCCTCAGAAAAGGTACAATAATCCTCCCCCCCTTTAAGATCCTGGGCTCTGTCCTGACCTTGGACGCTGCGTCCCCTATTAAACCCCAGCTCCATATACAACAAGATTATACTTTGTCTCAGTTGCAGAGATTGTTGGGAGAGATAAACTGGCTTCAGCCTTGGACTTCAATATCCCCAGAAGAGCTCTCTCCTCTCTTTGACCTTCTAAAGGGGGCCAACTTAACCTAAAAATTTTCTCTTCCCCCAATTTGTAAGCATATTTTATTTAAAATACAGAATTTAATAGACAATGCTCAGTTAAAACGTTATGACCCCACCTTGCCCCTTGTTTTATATATCGTTGTGGGGCAAAACTTATGCTCAACATTACTTGCTCAGGAGGGGGACCCTGTTCATTGGATCCATCTAGCCATTGGAGGGGTACCCAGAGTCTATGCAGTCATTGACCAAGTTGCCAATTCCATCATCAAACGAAGAGACATTGCCACCCATCTATTTGGGCTGGATCCTCATAAGATTATTATTCCTTTTCATCTCTCCGATTTCTCCTGGATAAAAAGAAATAATAGTAGGATTATAATCACCCTGGAAGGCTTCCTCGGAAATCTCAATTGTCATTATGGCCCCCATAAATGGATGAGTTCTTATATGCACCTAGAATGAAAGCCCCCGAAAATATTTCGATCTGCCCCCGATCCTAGCTTTGCTACAGTTTTTACTGATGGGGGCCATGAGGGGGCATCGGTGGTAGTCTACCCTTCCTTTGTTACAGGCCAGGAGCCCTTACCAACACTTACAATCTCCTCGCCGATAAAGGGCTCCCCTCAGTTTAAGGAGCTTTTTGTTGTAGCCCTATCTCTTCAGAAGGTAATAGAGCCTATAAATTTGTTTTCTGATAGCTTATATGTAGTAAATTTGCTACCTATTCTTATAGAGGCCCATATTGAGTTAGATACTAATCCCATTACACCCCTAATGATACAGGTTCGCTCTATGCTTAAACAAAGAAAATCCCCCATGTATGTTCAACATCTCCGCGGTCATCAAAATTTACCTGGATTTTTATCACAGGGGAATGCCCTAGCTGATCAGCTAGCCTCCATGGGTGCTCACATTATGACTATTGAGGAAGCATCTAGTTTTTACCAGTTTACTCATATTAATTGGAGAGGATTACATCATAGATTTCCTCAAATCCCCATCAGAGAGCTAAAAAGAATTGTTTGTGCTTGTAAATCCTGTCAACTATTTCTACAAATACCCCCACTTCAATCGACCGGAGTTAATCCACGTGGTCTATGCCCTAATGGGCTGTGGCAGACAGATGTTACCCATTTTCAAACTTTTGGAAAACTCAAATATGTCTTTGTCTCCTTGGATACTTATTCCAAAGCCACCTGGGCTTCAGCCTACACGGGGGAAAAGACCAAATATGCCATAAGCCATTTCAATACAATCTTTTGCTAGATCCCCTGACGGGAATGTGGAGGGACCCAGATCCCCTCATAACTGCGGGAAGAGGCTTTGGATGTGTCTTCCCCTATGATGATAAAAGACCACTTTGGATCCCAGCGAGAGATATCAAACACCTGCCTACAATAACCGATAATTATGATTCCAGGGAAGAGGAAATCCCCAAGATTAGTTCTTTGTTTCTTCTTTTAGAAGAAAACAGTCATGAAAACCCTAATGTTCGTCATCCTGTTCCTGTAGAAATTTTCCCCCACTATCCATGTTACGGATGGTAGTGGAATCCAAGATGAGGTTCGAAAACAAAAAGTAAAAAAAAGCAAATTAAACAAATTATCCTTTCCCAATACCCTGAGTTCCTTTGAGTTACATAGGAAACTCTCCATCCAAGTGATCAATGATATTAAGGCCGTCTCAGAAACCATCCTAGACTTACAAGCCCAATTAGATTCTCTGGCCAATGTGGTATTACAAAAAGGACAGGGATTGGATTTATTAACAGCCGAAAAGGGAGGCATCTGCTTATTTTTACAGGAAAGATGCTGTTTTTATCGGGCATAGTCCAGGACAAGATGAAGCAATTCCAAAAAGACAACGCCGACAAAATCTGCAAAACAACCCACTCTGGACAAGATCTCTCCTGATTGTTTGTGCCCTGGGCCCCTGTATCCTCAATAGGTTAGTTCAGTTTATAGGCAGTTAAGTAGCGATCCAACATGACTGGCATTCTGACCATAAACATCCCTCCTCTGCCCCCCATGCACCCAATGACGGGTAAGATCCTCAGAGGAGGACAACCTAAGACAGGGGCTGGGGTTGCTTATGAGCGGCTATCAAGCATGAGTACCCAGTGACGGGTAAGATCCTCAAAAGAGGACAACCTAAGACAGGGGGCATGCATTTCACCCTCATACATAAAAAGAAAGGGGGAGATGTTGGGGTCTGCTAAACCACCTGATGACAGGTAGCACCAAGCTCATTGGCATCCACATAACCGCCTGTCAAAACTTCCTATGAATGGGCTACATGTAGCGAACACAGGTCTACACAACTGCCGGAACTTCCGATGGATGGACCTGCAACAAATAGCACCAAGCAGATGCAAGGGGGCGTGTCCTTGCCACCGCTACCTTTAGTTTGATGGGTTAGAATAGTTTCCTGACCGGAAAAGCTCTCCTTGCCTTTTTTTGTTTTGCTTTAAATTGGGTTGCCTGAAGAAAAATAAAAGAGATCTTGCTTGGCATGTCTCCCAGCTCCGTGTGGTGTTGTTCGGGGCTGTTCCGTACTCATCATCTCGTGTAGCCCTGCCGCTGATGAGCTAGACCTGTCAAAGGTTAAAAAGTTCTTCCATGCTTTGGGATAAGGAGAATAAGTATTATAAAAATGACATTTGTAGTCAGGCATGGTGGCGCATGCTTGTAATCCCAGCATTCAGGAGGCTGAGACCGGAGGATTGTGGTTTGGGAACACACTCAGCTACTTAGTGAGAACCTCCGCAACTCTGTGAGACCCAGTTTCAAAATAAAGAATAAAAAATAGAGCAGGAGGTGTAGCTCAGAGGTTGAATGCCCCTGGGTTCTATCCCCAGACCTGCAAATAAATAAATAAATAAATAAATAAATAAATAAATAAATAAGGACATTCATTAAAAGTGATCCATAGAGACTTCCGGGAAGATGGCGATGGAGAAAAGTGGAGCTTACAAGCTCCGCTAACAACCAATCTCTATTACCACAAAATCAGCTCCTTTCAGAAAATACCATCAGTAGAGAAACAAAAAATGTAATTACAAGAGACAGAGAAAAAGAGGGCTGGAAAAATGAGACACCAGACAGAAACCAGACCACAGTGCTGTGGCCGGAGCTGTGGCGCAGAACGGCACAGGTGCCATCTTCCCTTGCAGCACCAGGCCCCAGAGAGGAGGGGGACTCAGAATGGAGCTCAGAGCCACAGAGGAGATATGCTGGCCTCATGCCCGAGGATGCAGCAGCAGCGCCTTACTGCCAGCAGCAGCGGCAAGTTCACCAGAGGGCTCCAGACCAACGCACTCATCAGCCCACCAGGCTCCAGAGAGAAGCGGTGGACAGCGAGCCAAGGTGAGTCGCTGCAGAACAGCCAGGCAGAATTCAGCAGATTTTTTGGCATAGGGAGCATCTAAAGCTCCCAGTGGCTGGGCTCAGCACACCCTGCAGGGACTCAGAGTGAAGCTCAAAACCAGAGAAGAAATACGCCAGCCTCACGCCCGAGGGCATAGCAGCGGCGCCATATTGCCACCAGTGGCAGCAGCAGCAAATTCACCGAGTCCACTACAGCTCCATCAGTGCACTCAACAACATTGAGTTAAATTGTGGTCCCTAGAGGAGAAATCCCAGTACTGCATTCCCAGGAACTTGACCCAGTGGGGGAATGGCGGTGGCAGAGATATCACACCATAGGAGAACGCCCAACCTGGCACCGCTCCATGGTCTAAAGCAGCCTCGACTGACTCCCTGGGTCTGAGACTCTGCGATACAACCCAGTAAAGGAGTAGTGGTGACTGAGATACCACAGACTTGAGATCCAGAGCACCTTAAGTGACAGCCGTAGTGACCCAAGGGAAGAACCCAGAGAAGGCACAAACTTCCAAAATCATGGGAAAGAGGAATAACAATGGAGCAATGAATGCCCACAACCCCACAACATCAGGACTTGATAAAACAGAAATTCAGAGATTTCTAGAAGATCAAATCAGGAAAATAACTGTAGAAATAATAGAGGTGCTTCGAAAAGAACTCAGAGAGAGCCAAAAAGACATAAAGGATGCAATTAATGAAGTAAAGGCCTCAATTCAAAGTATAAACAACTAATTAGACCACATGGAGAATAGAATCTCACTCTTAGATGATAATCACTCCAAAAATGAACGCATAGTTTCTAATTTAGAAAAAAATATCTGACAGCAGGAATCTGACACTGAAGAAATATGGGCCCATTTTAAGAGAGCTAACCTAAGAATAATTGGAATAGAGGAGAGAAAAGAAGGTGAAACCAAAGGGATCAAGAATTTCTTCAAGGAAGTAATAGCAGAAAATTTTCCAAACATAGAGCAAGAGGTCAATACATAGGTCCAGGAAACTTACAGAACTCCCTTTAGATAAGATCAGAGAAGAGGATCCCCATGCCACGTAATTGTCAAAATGACCACTGTGGAAGCCAAGCAGAGAATCTTAAAGGCAACAAAAACAAAGGGCCAAGTGACATTCAGAGGCAAACCAATTAGAATCACTCCAGACTTCCCTAACCATGTCATGAGAGCCAGAAGGGCTTGGAGTAACATATTCCAAACTCTGAAAGAATACAACTTCCAGCCAAAAATTTCCTACCCAGCAAAACTTTCTATCAAATTAGATGGGGAAATAAGAAGCTTCCATGACAAACAGAAACTGAAGGAATTTATGTCTTCAAAACCAGTACTAGAGAAAATACTCAAAGAGATTAACTACAAAGAAGAAATAGGTAACACACACCAGAACCAGAGAAACAAGATTTTCTGTGGAGATTCATTATTTATGTTAGTCTTTTACCTATCTCTAAATTGTATTGTTTGCTTTTATTGTTGCTAATTTTTAGGATTTCTAGTTGGAATATTAATATACCTTCAGATATAGCATTTGGAAATATTTTATCCCATTCTATCAGTAACTTTTAACTCTATTTACATTATCTTGGATATACTATATATAATATATATTATTTTTTATAATATTTTAATATATATTAAAATATTATATATATAATAAATATATATTATATATATATATATATATTTTTTTTTAGGGAGTTTGTATACCCTTCTGTTGCCTGTGCCATTGAAATCATATCCAAGAAATCACTGCCAATTTCAATGTTGTGAGGTTTTATGACCCAGATTTTCTTCTAAAAGTTTATAGTCTTAAGATTTATATTTAGGTCTTTTATCTATTTTGAGTTAATATTTGTATATGGGATTAGGTAAGGGTCCAATTTTATTCTTTTTCATGTAATTATTATTTTTCAACAATATTTAGTTAAAAGATTATTATTTCTACCACCAAATGTTCGTGGAAACCTTGTCAAAAATAACGACAATATAGGGAAGAATTTAGGTCTAGGCTTTTATTTAACTCCAATGGTTTATATATCTGCCTTTAGAATAGTACTACACTGTTTCAATTATTGTAGCTTTATATGGTTTGAAATCAGAAAATATATATCTTCTAGCTTTGTTCTTTTTCAAGATCGATGTGGGTACCTAGAGTCCATATTCCATATTAGGATAGATTTTTTTTTCTGAAAAATAAATATATAAATATATGATAGTTTCACCTAAAAAATAGAAAAAAATAGATTCTCTGGTAAGAAAGAAAGCAAAAAGAAATATTGAAATGTTATCTTTAAGTCATCAAAAGCTTGGTATCAGACAAATGAAACTGTTATGTGAGATTATCATTTTTAATTTTGGATAAATTGCTATAATACTAGATGTCAACTACTAAGCCAAGCATAGGAGGGGGGGATAGGGAGAGAACGGGGTGGGGATCGGGTGGGGGCTGACTGGGCAATGTGTGCATGTATGTCTACAAAAGTATGTATCCCACTATGATGTATGAATACAATGCACCAATTAAAAACAAAAAAGCTAGTAAAAAAAAAGTAAAAAAAAAATATTTGTATATGGTGTTAGGTAAGGGTCCAATTTTATTCTTTTCCATGTAAGTATTATTTTTCAACAATGTTTAGTTAAAAGATTATTATTTCCTCCACCAAATGTTCATGGAAACCTTGTCAAAATAACTTGACAATATATGGAAGAATTTATCTCTAGGCTTTTATTTAACTCCAATGGTTTATATATCTGCCTTTAGAATAGTACTACACTGTTTCAATTATTGTATCTTTATATGGTTTGAAATAAAAAAATATACATCTTCTAGCTTTGTTCTTCTTCGAGATTGTTTTGGGTATCTAGATTTCATATTCCATATTAGGATAGATTTTTTCTAAAAAATAAATAAAAAAATATATGATAGTTTCACCTAAAAAAAAAAAAGAAAAAATATCCTCTGGTAAGAAAGAAAGCAAAAAGAAATATTGAAATGTTATCTTTCAATCATCAAAAGCTTGGCATCAGACAAATTAAACTGTTATGTGAGGTTATCATTGTTAATTTTGGATAAATTACTATAATACTAGATGTCAACCACTAAGCCAAGCATGGGAAGGAGGGATGGGGAGGGAATGGGATGGTGATCAGGTAGGGGCTAACTGAGCGATATGTGCATGTATGTCTACAAAAAAAAAATTTTTTTAATCCCACTATGATGTATGAATACAGTGCACCAATAAAAAATAAAATAAGATAAATTTAAATATTAAAAAAATAAAAGTGATCTATAGATTCAATGTAATTTTTATTAAAATACCATAGTAATTCTACTCAGAGGTAGAAATATGAGTCTTCAAATTTATAAGGAATAACAAAAGATCCAGAATTGCCAAACAGTTCCCAGCAATAAGAAGTATGAAGGAGGTATCACACTATCTAACCACACTCTACTTGGAGCCATGGTAGTATAAATAGCATGGTACTGGCACAAAAGCAGACACAAAATCCAATAAAACAGAATAGAATAGTTAAAAACAAATCCACACACAGCAAAATAATTTTTGACAAAGGGGGAAAATCATATGTTGGGTAAAAGATAACCTTTTCTGCAAATGGTGTTGGCAAAAATGGTTATACATATGTAGAGAAATGGTAATAAATCCACCTTCTTGGAGCAGATGCTACTTGTTCTATAGTCTTGCCATGGAAGGCTACTGCTTTAGGCTGCTACCAATAAGGAGTCTCTTGCACAAAAATGACTTGAAGTAAGATATGATAATATGTAGAAAATTATATTTAATAAGTGAGTTGTAGGAAAGGAGCCAGACAATTCTGTTCTCCTGCAGCCAGTGCTTTTCTTCTGTAGAAATTTTAACAAGGTATTGTAAAAGATGATTAAACACAGAAGCCAGCAAATTGTCACAGGTTAAGATAAGAGAAGACAAGGAGGTAGTCATATGACAAGCTAATTAGAAGGAAGGGCTAAATATTACTGGGTGGAGAAGATATCTAAGACCACACCCTTATTGATTCTGTCAAGTCGCTGGAGTTTTCCCCCTTGACAAATCCCACCCAGCCAGTACTATGTACTCAGCTTGGGCAGGTGCAAGATGTTAATATCAGTGTGTGGTTCTAAGATGGCTCTGAATATTTTCTCTCCTTGCACAAGAAACAACTCAAGATGGATTAAAGACCTGTAAGTTAGACAAGAAACTTTGTAATTACTGGAAAAAGGCATGAGACCAACTCCAACATATAGGAACTTGTAGAAATGGCTTCAATTATACCCCAAAGGCATAAGAAAATAAAATGAGGATTAATAGGTGGGATTCGTATTTAATTAGGGAGCATTTGTATAGCAAAGGAAATTATTAAGACCTTGAAGCTTCTTGAAGAGGGTATAGGTACAATACTGCAACACATAGGCACAGGTAAAAAGTTTCTCAACAAGTCCCCAGAGGCACAAAAAACTAAAAGACAGACCAATACATGGAATTGCATTAAACTGAAGAGCTGCCGGGCATAGTGGTGCATGCTTGTAATCCCCGCACTTGGGAGGCGGAGACAGGAGGATCACGCAGGTTTGAAGCCAGCCATGTTGGCTTAAGAGACCCTGTTTCAAATATATATATATATATATATATAAATAGGTCTGGGCGTGTAGCCCGGAGGTAGAAGGGCTTCCAGGAACCCCAGTACCACCAACACAAATGAACAAACAAACAACCCCCCCCCCCAAAACCTGAAGAGCTTCTGTAAAGCAAAACTACAAGAAACTCTACAGTGAGCCAATAGATTGGGAGAAAAGTTTTGCCACGTATTCCTCTGATAGAGGACTAATATCTAGAATATACAGAGAACTCAAGGACAGGGTGACAGGACTTCTCCCAGCAGACACCATCACCCTGTCACCTGCTACCTCAGTGACCTTGCTCACTGTGCCTTGGTTTGATGCACCCAGGGGAGCAGCAGACCACTTTAATTTGCAAAGTGAGTCTCCTGGTGAATAATTAGGTTTATTAGTTAGAAGTGTAAAATACTTTTTGACTATGTGTGTTTTCCCAAGTTGAACTACATCAGAAAGTAAAGTTAAGGATCTAGAAAGCCATTTAAAAGTTAGCTTTCACACAGCTGATGTAAATCACCACAGCCCTTGATCCAACCTGAGCCCTGATCATGACCCCAGGGAGCACACCCACTTTTCCATAGGCTCTTGTGCCTCCAGCATTTCCACTGTGTTCAACTTCCTCCAGGTTCCACAAAAGACATGTCTCATGCAGGACAGTGTGTTTTACTGTGACCCTACAGCCCAGGAATCAGTCCTGGTTGTAACACACATTGTTTGCTGTGATGCTCTAAGCTTGAATTCTTAGGTGTTTCCCACAAAATGTATGATGGAATTTAAAAGTTAAAAGAACATATATTTATATATGGAACAGGTTAATTGATAGAATATCTTTTTCTTTTTGATAATGGAAGTTGAACACAGGAACATTTTACTGTAGCCCTATTTTGTTTTTATTTTGAAACAAAATCTCATTAAGATGTTGAGGCTAGTGTTGAATCTGTGATCCTCTTCTCTCAGTCTCCCAAGTACTGAAATTATAGGCATGTGTCATCATGCCTGGCAACAGAATATCTCTGTAAATAACTCTGAACATTTTAAGTATGTGCTTATAGAATTAATGTATTTCTTCCATTCCCTCAGGCTTAAACTTTTCTGAATATTTTATGTATTATCCTTGTACTAGTATTGGGAAGAGGTTTTAAAATGTATTAATGTACCAGTATTGGGAAAGATTTCCAATTTTGAAAATATATCTCCTGTATACTAAAGAAAGCCAGGATGGGCAGGAAGGAGAGACTTGTAATTTACATTTCTAAAGAGAAGGAAAGAAAGCCTGAGCTAGGAATGGGAGGAAATCCCATATCCTGGAGAAACAATTTAACACATCTTGGGAGAGGAACAAAAGGTGTTTGGAGACAGGGCTGCCCCCCTTCCAGGGCAAATCTGGCTGGAGACAGCAGAAAACTGGGCTAAGAGATAGGGCAGCATATCTACAGATCAAAGGACCTGCCGCAGAATTGGTCTGGATAAAAACACTCGGTAAACTGGAGTTCTTTGGTATATTCATTAGAATTGTCCCCCTCTCTGGCACAGGGCTGTGACTATCTCCTGTATTTCTATCTTTTTAATAAACTTCTTTAAATCTTCAGCAACTGTCCAAGCTATGGATATTTATTCTTAGCTTAGGACAAGAATCTGCAGTTTTTCTGTTTTTCTGTTTGTGTGGTTGTGGTGGGGAAATTACTTCTCCCCTCACACACCAAACACATTTCGCCACAACAATCCTTCCCTTTCATATTTAATTTCTTTGTGTATTTTCATTTTGTGTACATGGCATTATATTGGATAGATTCTTATAAGACTTAGATTTTTATCTTCAAAATATTTTCTTTATAAAAATCATGTGTGGGGTCATATGCCCGTAATCACAGTGCTTTGAAGGTTAAGACACGAAGATCACAGTTTTGAGACCAGCTTCAGCAATTCAGAAAGACCCTTAGCAACTTAGTGAGATAATATTTTAAAATAAAAATAACATAGAAGAGTAGAGGTAAAAGAAATCCAGGTGGGTGTAGTGGTGTACACCTGTAATACCAGTAGAGCCAGCCTCAGCAATTTAGCGATGCCCTCAGCAACTCAGTGAGATCTTATTTCAAAAAGAACTATAAAAAGAGTGAACAGTGTAGTTCAGAAGTAGAATACCCCCGGGTTCAATCTCTAGTATATAAAAAAGTGATATGTCTTTACAACTACTGATGATATATAAAATGTTACCAGGAGATGATTTCTAAAACACAAATTTAGAATTTTCCCCTAAAATTTTAGATTCACAATTGAATTGCCTGAATTTGATGTAATACCTATGTTAAATATAATGTGGCCAGAGTTACTCTTTCATTCAAAGCCAAGAGGTATGGATTTGTGAGTATGGCAGAGATTTGGAAGTGGCCCTTTTCAATAATACACCTATAATCCCATTCCGGACATTTTGCTTCCCATCCCCATCATTTTAATCCTGTTGTATTCTAAGTACTACCTACAAATGAGAGAAATTTCATGGAACATTACTATGTCTTATTAAATTGGATGCATCCTAGCCATTTTTTGTGTATGATATTGGAATTGAAACCAGAGCCATTCTATCTCTGAGCTAAACCCCACTCTAGTGACACACACACACACACACACACACACACACACACACACAGCTAGAATCTTACTAAATTGCTAAGGTTGACTTTGAACCTGTGATCCTCGTGTCTCAGCTTCCCAAGTCCTTCCTGCAACACTGCTCCTGACAGCACCCAAACTATTGTGTAGTCCTCACACCACTACAGTGACTGGAAAGAGGTTGCTCTCCTGGTTAACGCAACTGATCTTGATTTCCAAGAGGAATTGGCTTGCGGTGACCAGCATGAACAAGAAGTCTTATGTAGATTTGGAGCCAGAAGATCCAACCTGGAACCCCTATCATTGCCAATTGATAGTCATATTATTGTTGGAGATTCAGCTAGAGTGTTTACGGTTCCATCAACAGGAAAGAAAAGTCAAGAAAAGAAACCAGAGGCCCACTAATCTGGTCTCTTTAGCAGTAACACAAAAGCATCTGTTTACCTAGTATTTGTCATATGCCATAGTCTAATTGCACAATCCACCCCCTACATAAGGAACACTTAGAAAACTCTGTTTTTTCAGCCTGGCATGTTGCTAGAAAATTAAATGCCTCCCAAATTTCAGGTTTCATATATCAAACCCAAAAAGAAAATGAATAAAGGAACAACAACCAGGCAGAATCCTTGTTTTCCTGAGCTGATCAATGGCCCAGTATTACTTACATTTTACTATTGCCTCAGAGTAATTGCTGAAGGCCTCAGGCAAGAATTACTCAGTGTCATTTGCCTGGCCACAAGATTGCCTTTGGCCATGGCAGTGTTGACAGCAATTACCTTGTTGCATAGCTGGCCATGATGAAAGGGGAGCTGGAAACAGCTCAAAGCATTATCAAAGCACACAAGTTTCTGGTCCATGTGTGTGGAAGCTCACAGTGGTGCAGGGAAGCCTGCTGCTCCACAGGAGGGACACTCAGCCTTTTAAAGCTGTTCCCATTATTCCAGTTGCTTTGTAAAGCATGGCGCTCTTTACAGCAGGATTCTGTGTTACTACAAAACACCTGAGGCTCTCTGAGCTGCATCTTATTCTTGATTTAAATATTTGATTTTTGCTTTGTGTTGCGGGAATATGTTGTGGGGGGGGGAAGTGCGTGGTGTGTGCATGGGGAGAAGTAATTCCCCCACCACCACCACACACACAGACAAACAGAAAAACCGTGGATTCTTGTCCTAAGCTAAGAATAAGTATTCATCGCTTGGACAGCTGCTGAAGATTTAAAGAAGTTCATTAGAAAGATAGAAATACAGAAAATAGAAATACAGCCCCATGCCCAGATGGCATGAGGGGATGACTCAAATGAGTACACCAAAGGGCTTACACGTGGACTTGGCCTTTTTTATACCCATGACCTCCATCTTGTTTGCGTGACTCTGATGTGAACCTCCCTGTAAGGTACCTCCCCTAGCAAGGTGTGGTCAGGTGTCTCCTTTCATAAAGGGCAAGGTCAAACCCTGCCCCATCCCCCCTAGATCTTGTAGATCTGTCTTTAGAAAGAGGAAGCCCTAGCTCTCCTCTATTGACTTGTTAAGTACTTTGAGCTAGGTTGATTTCGCCTGTTGTTAGGCCAAAACCAAGTCCTTTCTTTATCCATGTCTGCCTCCATTTTGACACAACTATTTTGAAATATACCAATTATTTTCCTTTGAAATATGTTAATAATCAGAGCTTTCCTAAATCTTCCTAGGTCATTCCCCATACTGGCACACTTTGTAACTGGGGATTGAACACAATGGGGTTCTAACTTTGAGCCACAATCCTAGCCCTATTTTTATTATTTTTAAAACAGGGTCTTGCTACATTGCTGAGGCTGGCCTCCAACTTGCAGTCCTTCATTCTCAGGTCTCCCAAGCACTGGGATTACAGGTGTGAGCCACCATGTCCAGTGCAATTTAAATAATTAATATAAATCATCTAGCACAGTAGGCCTCTCTTTCCACAATTTATTAGACTTTCTCAGGTTCAGAGGGACATTTTTTAAATCTATTTTTTTCAGCTGCCAGGTGTACCAGTATTGGGAAAGAGTTTCAATTTTAAAATATATTGTTATGGTGAAATATGTTCGGTGTGTGAGGGGAGAAATAATTACCCCAACACAACCACACAAACAGAAAAACTGCAGATTCTTGTCCTGTGCTAAGGATAGGTATACATAACTTGGACAGTTGCTGAAGACTTAAAGAAGTTTATTAAAAAGTTAGAAATACAGAAGACAGGTAAAGCCCATGCCATTCAGAAAAATGGCACAGGGGGGCAATTCAAGTGAATTTACCAAAAGACCCCTGCATGCTGAGTGTTCTTATCCTGACCAAGTCTGCAGCAGGTCCTTTGATATGTAAATATGTTGCCCTATCTTTTAGCCCAGTTTTCTGCTGTCTCCATCCCAGCCAGATCCGCCCCTCGGAGGTGGGGGGGGCAGCCCTGTCTGGGGCACAGACCTCCACACCTTTTGTTACCCTCCCAAGATGTGTTAAGTTGCTTCTCCAGGATCTGGGATTTCCTCCCATCCTTGAGGCAGTTTGTCTCTCTTTAGAAATGTAAAGAGGCCCTTTTCCCTGGCTCCAGGCTTTCTTCTCTTTAGAAATGTACAAAGGCCCTTCTTCCTGACAATCCTGGCTTTCTTTAGTACAAATGATATATTTTCAAAATTGGAAATCTTTCCCAATACTGGTACATTAATACGTTTTGAAACCTCTTCCCAATACTGGTACATATATCTTTGGGTGAAGAAAGCCAGGAGCTTCTGGGAGAGGGCTATAGATTTCTAGGCTCCATGGGTAATTACCAAGAAAATAGAAGTCCAAAATCCCAGGGGTTTTAACATTTCTAAAGAAAGGCAAACTTCCTCAAGGATGTGGGGAGGTCCCAGACTCCAGATAACACCTTTCAGAATGTAACAAAAAGCCTGGGAAGATCTGGGCTGGAGAAAGAGCAGGACATCTACATATAAAAGGACCTGCCTCAGGGCCAGAAGACTGGCGATAAGAAAACTCTGCTTCCAGGAATCTTTGGTGATTTCCTTTGAAACCCCCCTCATGTTACCCCTGAGAAACATGAGGCTGTACCTGTTTTCTGTATTTCTATCTTTTTAATAAACTCCTTTAAATCTTCAGCAAAAGTCTGGGCTATTGCATATTTATCCTTAGATCAGGACAAGTACCCACAGTTGAAAGGAATTGTGTCCAGGAGCCTTAAAAAAGTCCCCAGGGACAGTTTCCCCAAATGTTAATACTCACCCAAAACCGTAACGCCAGGTTTTGATCCTAAACTATAGTACAAACAGTATTAGAGATTGATCTCTAAAACACAAATCAAGGTGCTTCTTTCCCATACAATTTAAGATCTACATGGAACCATCTGTATTTTTTCCTTTTTTGTGGTTCTGGGGATGGAACCCAGGGACATTGTACCTCTGATCTACACCCCCAGCCCATTTTTTTTATTCTTTCTTTCTTATTTTTTCTTTTCTTTATTTTTTATTTTGAGACAGGGCTTTCCTATGTTGATGAGGGTCTTGCTAGGTTGATGAAGCTGGCCTTATAGATTCAATACTCCTATTTCAGCTTCCTAAGTACTGAGGTTATAGGCATGTACCACTGCATCTGCCTCAGAATTTCTTTTAATTAATAAATTCAATAATTTTTTTCACTCGTTCAAAAATTGCTTTGTTTTTAAGGGTCAATTTCACATGTCAAAAATTCAACAAACAAGGACACACACACAGATACTAACAGAAAATATAACAACAACAACAAAAATAATAATAACAAAATAATACAATCCTGCAAATATATAAATATTGTGCAGACTTAGCCACTGCAGTTCTTCTGGGTCTGCATGAATTCTTTTAGCTGCTTAATGTTCACATCTATAATAGGGTTTTTTTGTGTGTGTGGGTCTAGGGATGGAACCCAGGGGCATTCCACCTCTGAGCTATACTCTCTGCCCTATTTTTTATTCTTTATTTTGAAACCAGGTCTCACTGAGTTGCAGAGGGCCTCACTAAGTAGCTGAGGCTGTCCGCGAACCACGATCCTCCGATCTCAGGTTCCTGAATGCTGGGATTACAAGCGTGTGCCACCATGCCTGGCTGATGCTGAACCCACTTCTCTCCTTGCCTGCATAGGCAGTGAATGCTGCTGGGATCAGACCCAGTGTATAGGTAAGACTTTGCATTCTTTACAGCTGGCTTGGATTGGTCTGACTTCTCCCTGGTCACTATAATGGGGAGGTCTGTGGCAATCTATGGAGGCCCTACTAGGGCTCTGAGCCCTGGAGACTGTAGGCCTCTTTAACATATTCACCATTGGGGCTGTCTTTTCTTCTGCCCCTCTGATGTGTCTGCTAGCAGACTCAACCCCTACCTTCACCAGGGTGAACCATAAAGTATCAGACCCTATGAGTCTATCATTTGATGTGCGAGGCCCTGTGTTGGTGCTGGATGGTCTCCTGTAGAAATGGATGGTTCACTTATGGTATTGTTGAATGCTACTCTAGATCTCTGGTGAATGTGGTGAGCTTGGCCATCAGGGCTGCAAATCAGCAGTTGCTGACTTCATTTCAAGGCCCTGGGTTTTTTGTTGGGGACCTCTGGAGGCTGTAGTGCTGGTAGTCCAGGTGCTGTGAGGCAATATGGAGCCACCACTGTGGCTGCAGCCATTGGGGGTGGAAGGTTCTTTTCTGCCCTCTGATTTGCCTTCTAGCCTTGCTTCCACTGCCTTTCAATTCCTGGTGTTGTGTTCAAATTTATGCCGCTTGCTTTCTTTTGTCAAGATTTTGTTTTCACGGTGATAGTGATCGAGTGTCAGCAAAACTGATATGTGCTGCTTCCCTCGGTAGTCATTTCCTGGAAGTCCCTCTGCATTTTTCAGATCATAATAAAATGAAAGTAGAAACCTACAACAGAAAGACCAAAGTAAATTACGCAAGTATATGGAAACAGAATGATATACTGGATCAGAGGAGAAATAAGAAGAAAAATAAAAGTGTCTGGACTTAAACAAAAATAGAGGTGCAACATACCAAAATCTATGACACACTTTTTTTTTTTTTTTTTTTTGTGGGGCTGGGAATGAAACCCAGGGGCATTCGACCTCCGAGCTACACTCCCTGCCCTACTTTTTTTTAATTCTTTATTTTGAAACCGGGTCTCACTGAGTTGCAGAGGGCCTCACTAAGTAGCTGAGGCTGTCTGCGAACCACAATCCTCCAGGTCTCAGCCTCCCGCATGCTGGGATTACAAGTGTGTGCCACCACGCCCAGCAAGACACTTAGATGAGATACAACATACTAAAATCTATGAGACACTTTGAAGGTATTTTTAAGAGGGAAATTTATAGCATTGAGTGCCCATGAAAAAAGAACAAAAAGTCATCAAATAACCTAATCACAAACCTGAAAGACCTGGAAAAAGGAACACTCTAATCCCATAACAAGCAGAAGTCAAGATGTAATTCAAATCACAGAAGAAATAAATGAAATACAATAGAACAACAAAGTAACACAATAGTAAAGATCAAAAGAACAAAAAGCTGTTTATTTGAAAAGATTACCAAGATTGATAAGCCCTGAGTGAACCTATCCAAGTTAAAGAGAAAATTAATCCAAGTTATTAAAATAAAAATGAAAATGGAAGCATTTCCCCCACAGACAGTGGGGAAATTCAGAGAATCATCAGACACTATTATAAAAATTTATACTCTAATGAACTGAAAAACAGAAGAAATTGACAGATTTCTAAACATATAAAACATACTTAAGTTGAACCAAGAACATTTAGAAATCCTAACTGACAAATAGCAAACAGAAATAATAATAAAAAAAAGCAACAAAAAGCCTCCCATAAAAGACCCTGTGGTCCGGGCCCCTGGTCCCGACCCAACCCTGGGCAGATGGGCAGGCACTGGCGGGTCACCCCTAGGTGACCCCCTCTCAACCCAGAAGGACCCTGTGGTCCGGGCCTCTGGCCCTGACCCTGGGCGGGTGGGCAGGCACTGGCGGGGCACCCCTAGGCGACCCCCTCCCCACCCGGAAGGACCCTGTGGTCCAGAACCCTGGCCTCGACCCTGGGCAGGTGGGCAGGCGCTGGCAGGGCACCCTTCGGCTACCCCCTCCCCACCCAGAAGGACCCTGTGGTCCGGGCAACTGGCCCCAACCCTGGGCGGGTGGGCAGGTGCTGGCGGGGCACCCCTAGGCGACCCCCTCCTCACCCGGAAGGATCCTGTGGTCCGGGCCCCTGGCCCTCACCCTGGGCGGGTGGGCAGGCGCTGGCGGGGCACCCTTTGGCAACCCCCTCTCCACCCGGAAGGACTCTGTGGTCCGGGACCCTGGCCCTGACCCTGGGTGGGTGGGCAGGCACTGGCGGGGCACCCCTAGGTGAACCCCTTTTCACCTGGAAGGACCCTGTAAAAAAGGAAAAGAAAAAGATAAAAGGAAAATATTGGAGAGGGGTCAAGGAGGTGGTGGACGCCAGGATACTGGAGACGCAGACAAAACTTATCCAAATGAACTGGAATTATTGGAAAAATTCCCCACTAAGGAGGACTGCTTCTTCTCTACATTGTTAAGAATCTTGGACATCACCTGTAAGAAGAGAGACTTTAGCGGAGACCAAGGAGAAAGGAGGAGCTGAAAGCGGTCTCTGTGTTGGCGGTGGAGACTTGTATTCAGGAGAAGCAGAAATCGGAGCCTACCAACCTTATTTATTTATTTATTTTTTTGGAGAAATTTCACCAAAGGTTGAATGCTACCATTGCGCATGCTTAGGAAGACTGGACAACATTCAGAGTGGAAAAAGAGCTTGGGAAAGATTTGAAATGGTGGAGGCAGTGGCAATGGCAGTGGCCAGTACTCAGGGGAGGCAGATATCTGATGCATTACACCTGAAACCTTTGAAGTAATGACCCCAGAGGCAGAATGCTACCACCCCGCACCCTCAAGAACGTGGGACAAATGGTTGGGCGAAGAGCGTGCTTGGATTAGAGCCTGCCAAGGGGTGAGGCCAGCGATGGACACAGCAAAGCTGGGATTGGAGCCTGTCGTGAGGCAAGGCCGGTGCTGGAGCCTCCGAGGCTGGGATCAGAGCCTGCCAAGTAGTTAGGCCATTGCTAGGGCCAGTGAAGCCGGGATTGGATCATGCCATGAGGCAAGGCCAGTGTTGGAGCCTTCGAGGCTGGGATCGGAGTCTGCCGAGGGGTTAGGCCGGTGCCAGGGCCAACAGGGCCGGGATCGGAGCCTGCCATGAGGCAAGGCCGGTGCTGGGGCCTCCGAGGCCGGGATGAGAGCCTGCCAAGGGATTAGGCCGGTACCAGGGCCAATGGCCAGCATCGGAGCCAGCTGTGAGGCAAGGCTGCTACTTGGGCCTCCGAGGCCAGGATCAGAGCCTGCCGAGGGTTTAGGGTGGTGCCGGGGCCAACGACCGGCATTGGAGCCAGCTGTGAGGCAAGGCCAGTTCTGGGGCCTCCAAGGCTGGGATCGGAGCCTGCTGAGGGGTTAGGCCGATGCTGGGGCCAACGGCCGGCATCGGAGCCTTCCATGAGGCAAGGCCGCTATTGAGGCCTCTGAGGCTGGGATCGAAGCCTGCCGAGGGGTTAGGCCGGTGCTGGGGCCAGCGAGGCTGGGATCGGAGCCTGCCATGAAGCAAGGCCGGTGCTGGGGCTTCCGAGGCCAGGATCAGAGCCTGCCGAGGGGTCAGGCCGGTGCCAGGGTCAGCATGGCTGTGATTGGAGCCTGCCGTGAGGCAAGGCCGGTGCTGGGGCCTCCGAGGCCGGGATCAGAGCCTGCTTAGGGGTGCTGGGGCCACTGGCCAGCATCGGAGACTTCCATGAGGAAAGGCCGCTACTGACTCCTCTGAGGCTGGGATCAGAGCCTGCCAAGGGTTTAGGCCGGTGCTGGGGCCAGTGAGGCTGGGATTGGAGCCTGCCTCAAGGCAAGGCCGCTATTGAGGCCTCCGAGGCTGGGATAAAAGCCTGCTGAGGGGTTAGACCGGTGCCGGGCCACTGGCTGGCATTGGAGCCTTCCGTGAGGCAAGGCCGCTATTGAGGCCTCTGAGGCTGGGATTGGAGCCTGCCTCAAGGCAAGGCCGCTATTGAGGCCTCCGAGGCTGGGATCAAAGCCTGCTGAGGGGTTAGACCGGTGCCGGGCCACTGGCTGGCATTGGAGCCTTCCGTGAGGCAAGGCCGCTATTGAGGCCTCTGAGGCTGGGATTGGAGCCTGCCGAGTGGTTAGGCCGGTGCTGGGGCCAGCGAAGCCGGGATTGGAGCTCACCATGAGCCAAGGCTGGTGCTGGGGCCTCCGAGGCCAGGATCAGAGCCTGCCTAGGGGTTAGGCTGGTGCTTGGACCTCCAAGGACAGGAATGAAGGCTACCAAAGGGTCAGGTCGGTGACAGGGTCAGCGTGGCCAGGATCGGAGCCTGCCGTGAGGCAAGACCAGTGCTGAGCCTCCAAGGCTGGGACCAGAGCCTGCTGAGGGGTTAGGCTGGTGCCGGGGCCAGCGGCTGGCATCAGAGCCTTCCGTCAGGCAAGGCCGCTATTGAGGCCTCCGAGGCTGGGATCGGAGCTTGCTGAGGGGTTAGGCCGGTGCTGGGGCCAGCGAGGCCAGTATTGGAGCCTTCCGTGAGACAAGGCTGGTGCTGGGGCCTCCGAGGCCGGGATCAGAGCCTGCTGAAGGGTTAGGCCGGTGCCGGGACCAGCGGCCTGCATTGGAATCTGCCGCGAGGCAAGGCCAGTGCCGGGGCCTCCGAGGCTGGGATTGGAGTCTGCCAAGGGGTTAGGCTGGTGCCAGGACCAGCGGCTGGCATTGGAGCCTTCCGTGAGGCAAGGCCACTATTGAGGCCTCTGAGGCCAGGATCGGAGCCTGCCGAGGGGTTAGGCCGGTGCTGGGTCCAGCGAGGCCGTGATCGGAGCCTGCCGTGAGGCAAGGCCAGTGCTGGGGCCTCCGAGGTCAGGATCAGAGCCTGTTGAGTGGTTAGGCTGGTGCCGGGGCCACTGGCCGGCATCGGAGTCTTCCATGAGGCAAGGCCGCTATTGAGGCCTCTGAGGCCGGGATCGGAGCCTGCCGAGGGGTTAGGCCAGTGCTGGGGCCAGCGGCTGGCATCAAAGCCTGCTGTGAGGCAGGCCAGTGCTGGGGCCTCCGAGGCCGGGATCGGAGCCAGCTGAGGGGTTAGGCCAGTGTCGGGGCCAGCGAGAACAGAATCAGGGCCTCCCATGAGGCAAGGCCGCTGCTTGAGACAGCGAGGTCTGGATCAGTCCACCGGGTAGCCAGGCCACTACTGGGTCCGTCAAGAGTGGGATCGGTATTTGCAATGCGACATTCACAGAGAAATATCGCATAAAATTAAAACCAGATGCTTCCCCTAATCAGCAATAACTAGGAGGAAAGGGGCAACAGGAAGTGGTCGAGCTATGGAAAGGGCCCTATAGGGAAGCAATTAAGGTGACCAATCAGAGGGTATGGAATAAGGGAGGATGAAGCCTCTTTAAAAAGCAGGAGGTACATAAACATATGTATTAAAATTAATCACCAGACAAGCATGGGATCGAGGGAGGGGGAGGGAATGGGATGGGGACTGGATGAGGGCTAATTGGGTGATGTGTGCTTGTATATCCTCTCAAGTCTTGTATTCCAATGTGATGTATGATTACAATGCACCAATAAAAATAAATTTTAAAAAAAGCCTTCCATAAAGCCAGGCGTGTTGGTGCATGCTTGTAATACCAGCATTTGGGAGGCTGAGACTGGAGGATCAAAGTTCGCAGACAGCCTCAGCTACTTAGTGAGGCCCTCCGCAACTCAGTGAGACCCTGTTTCAAAATAAAGAATAAAATATTGGGTAGGGGGTGTAGCTCAGAGGTCAAATGCCTCTGGGTTCCATCCCCAGACCCAAAAAAAGAAAGAAAGAAAGAAAGAAAGAAAGAAAGAAAGAAAGAAAGAAAGAAAGAAAGAGCCTTCCATTAAAAAGCCCAGGTACAGAAGGATTTCCAGCTGAATTCTACAAAACCTTTACAGAAATTATACTCAGCACTTCACAAGTTATCCCATGAAATTGAAAGGGATAAGGTCCTTCCAAACTCCTATGAGGCCAGTATCACCCTATAGCAAAACTGAATAAACATACCTCAAGAAAAGAAAATGACAGACCAATATCATAGATTAACATTGATGTAAATATTCTAAACAAAATACTAGCAATGTTGCATTCAAAACCACACTGAGAAAAATGAGCAGCATGATTAAGTCAATTTCATCCCAGGGATGCAAGTGTGGTTCAACATACACAAATGACATAAATAGAACTAAGGACAAAAAAAATCACATGACCATCTCATTATATGCTGAAAAACAAATCAAAATTACACTGCTATTCTATCAAACCCCAATTAGAATGGCAATCATCAATAAGTCAAACAACAATAAATGCTGGTAAGGATGTGGGAAAATAGCAACTCATCTACAGTGCTGATGGGAGTGAAAATTAGTATAGCCACTTGGAGATCAGTATGGGTATTCCTCAGAAAGTTGGGAATGGATCTACCTTATGCTCAGCTATATTTCCAAAAGGAGTGAAATCAGAATATTATAGCAATGCATTCATATTCATGTTTATAGTAGCACAATTTATAATAGCCATGTTACAGAACAAACCTAGGTATCCATCAACAAATAAATGGATTACAAAATAATGGAATATTCACAGAACGGAATTCTACTTAGAAATTAAAAAAACAACAAAATAATGTCACTGGAAGGAAAGTGTATGCACCTGGGAGCATTATGTGAGATTGGCCAGTCACGGAAAGTGAAGGGTCATATATTTTCTCTCATATGTGGAAGGTATGGAGAAATCAGGATACCAGAGGGACTTCAGACGATGGAGGAGAAAATTCAATGGACTGAAGTAGGGGTTCCACAGGAAGAGGAGGTGGAGGAGGAAGGATCAGTGAAAAAATCACTTCCATAGCCTTTATGTACATAGGTGAGAGATCGAGGTCCATTTAAATGCCCTGTATGTGGAAACGGAGGAAAGGAAAGAAGCTGGGAGAAAGCCACCAATGCAGTGTGCATGTATGTCACCATCACTACACACTACATTATAATGTGAGACTAGAATGCATCATAAAAGTATTAAAAAATAAATCACTAAGGCTGGCCTTGGACCTGTGATCCTCCTGCCTCAGTCTCCCAAGTACTGGAATTGTAGGTTTGGACCTCCACACAATTGTATTTTTGTATCTCATTTTATCTTATCTACATTTACTTCTATGCCACAGGCATCTCACAGGGTCTCCTTACTTATTATATTTATTTCTTTGGATATGGATATATATATATATATATACCTAACCCTTACTAGTGACTGGAACATGCAAGGTCAGCATTATGTATTTGCTCCTCAAAATCAGTCTCATTGGCCAGCACAATTTAACATAAATATAATAAGAATATAGGACAATATGGTTCATGCCTGTAATCCTTTTTCATGAAAGGCTGAGACAGGAATAGTACAGGTCCAATGGCCACCTCAGCAATGTAGCAGAACTCTGAGCAACCTACCAAGACCCTGTTTGAACATGAAAAATATTAAAAGTCCCAAATGGACTTGAACATTTTCCAGCAGCTAAATTAAAAAAGAGTGAAAGCAATCAAACAAAATGCAAAGACATACGTTAAACAAATAGTCAATATGAAAACTGTTAACATGGTATATGTGTACATTTAAACTCAGGATTAAATAAAGATTATTTTATTAATTTAACTTAATATTAAGTGAATGACTAATATTATTTATATATATAATTATATGTAATTTTCTAATAAATTAATGTATTAAACCTAAAATTTATTATTATGATTATTAGAACTCGGGATTCCAATTCTGAGTATACTGTAGATTAATAGGACACCTGAATTCACACTGGTGCCAATTAAATTTCTCAAGGGCCACATGGATTTTCTTTTTGCATATAAGCCATTTGTAATCCTCTTCTATTGCAGAGGGAAGTCTGGGAGTGAGATCAGCCATAAAATTCTCTTTCAGGATAGGTAATTATCATCAATGAAAGTGTAGATGAAAATTGGGAAATTATTTTTATTACTACTCATCAGCAAAAATGGGTAGATGGTGGGTAACATGATGATAAAATGGCAGCAATCCCCTTTAACACTGGAATTTTCTCATGTATGTAAAAGGAATACAGAGTCACAAGGTGGTTAAGCAATAAAAGAACACAAAGCAACCAACCAGCAGAAGGATGATATTTCATTGTCAACATGATTTACAAGCTTTGATAATTCCCTGGGTCTGAGATTTGCAGTCCAACTCAGTGAAGGAGTAGTGGTAGCAGAGATACCACACCTTAGTTGCAGCTCCCCATAGGAAAACGCCCAGCCCGGCACCCCCACGGTCTTGTGCAGCCTCGATTAACTTCCTGGGTCTGAGACTTTGCGATACAACCCAGTAAAGAAGTAGTGGTGGCTGAGATTACCGCAAACTCGAGATACAGAGCACCCTAAGTAAAGTCATAGTGACCCAGAGAAGGCACAAACTTCTGAAATCATGTGAAAGAGGAACAACAATAGAGCAGTGAATGCCACAACCCCATATTATCAGAACCTGATAACAAAGAAATTCAGAGATCTCCAGAAAATCAAATCAGGAATATAATTGTAGATAAAATACAGGACCTTAGAAAAGAATTTAGAGAGAGTTTAAAAGAAATAAGGGATACAATCATTGAGATAAAGGCCTCAATTCAAAGTATAAACAATCAATTAGACCACATGGAGAATAGAATCTCACTCCTAGAAGATGATCACTACAAAAATGAACGCATAATTTATAACTTAGAAAAAAAAATCAGACAGCAGGAATCTGACACTGAAGAAATACGGGCCCATTTTAAGAGAGCTAACCTAAGAATAATCGGAATAGAGGAGGGAAAAGAAGGTGAATGCAAAGGGATCAATGATATCTTCAAAGAAATAATAGCAGAAAATTTTCCAAACATAGAGCAAGAAGTTGATACACAGATCCAGGAAACTTATAGAACTCCCTTTAGACAGGATCGGAGAAGAGGTTCCCCACGCCATATAATTGTCAAAATGACCAATGTGGAAGCCAAGCAGAGAATCTTATAGGCAACAAAAACAAAGGGCCAAGTGACATTCAGAGGCAAACCAATTAGAATCACTCCAGACTTCCCAAACCAAGTCATGAGAACCAGAAGGGCTTGGAGTAACATATTCCAAAATCTAAAAGAAAACAATTTCCAGCCAAAAATTTCCTACCCAGCACAACTATCTATCAAATTAGATGGGGAAATAAGAAGCTTCCATGACAAACAGAAACTGAAGGAATTTATGTCTTCAAAACCAGAGCTAGAGAAAATACACAAAGAAATTAACTACAAAGAAGAAATAGGTAACACACACCAGAACCAGAGAAACAAAATTTTCCATCTGGCAGACAACTAAGCAAAGAAGAATATATTCATATGTTTATTGGTTAAAATCTTTGGAGATTCATTATTTATTTTAGTCATTACCTATTTCCAAATTGCATTATTTGCTTTTATTGTTGCTAATTTTTAGGATTTCTATTGGGAATATTAATATACTTTCAGATGTAGCATTAGGAAATATTTTATCCTATTTTATCAGTAACTTTTAACTGTTTACATTGTCTTTGGATGTACAATTTTTTAAATTTTTTTAGGAAGTTTGTTTATTCTTTTGTTGCCTGTGCCTTTGAAATCATATAAAAAAAATCACTGCCAGTTTCAATGTTGTGAAGTGTATGACCCAGGTTTTATTCTAATAGTTTATTGTCTTAAGATTTATATTTAGTTTGGATATACAATATTTTTTATTTTTTAGGGAGTTTATTTACCCTTTTGTTGCCTGTGCCATTGAAATCATATCCAAGAAATCACTGCCAATCTCAATGTTGTGAGGTTTTATGACCCAGACTTTCTTCTAAAAGTTTATAATCTTAAGATTTATATTTAGGTCTTTTATCTATTTTGAGTTAATATTTGTATATGGTGTTAGGTAAGGGTCCAATTTTATTTTTTTCATGTAATTATTATTTTTCAACAATATTTAGTTAAAAGATTAGTATTTCCTCCACCAAATGTTCGTGGAAACCTTGTCAAAAATAAGTTGACAATATATGGAAGAATTTATCTCTAGGCTTTTATTTAACTCCAATGGTTTATATATCTGCCTTTAGAACAGTACTATACTGTTTCAATTATTGTAGCTTTATATGGTTTGAAATCAGAAAATATACAAATTCTAGCTTTGTTCTTCTTCGAGATTGTTTTGGGCATCTAGAGTCCATATTTCATATCAGGATAGATTTTTTTATGAAAAATAAATAAATAAATGTATGATAGTTTCACCTAAAAAAAGAAAAGAAAAAAATATTCTCTGGTAAGAAAGAAAGCAAAAAGAAATACTGAAATGTTATCTTTAAGTCATCAAAAGCTTGGTATGTGAGATTATCATCGTTAATATTGGATAAATTGCTATAAAACTGGATGTCAACCACTAAGCCAAGCATGGGAAAGAGGGATGGGGAGGGAACAGGGTGGGGATTGGGTAGGGGCTAACTGCGTGATGTGTGCATGTATGTCTACAAAAGTATTTTCTTTATACCATTATGATGTATGAATACA
Organism: Muscardinus avellanarius; assembly: GCF_963383645.1. Classification (NCBI taxonomy): domain Eukaryota; kingdom Metazoa; phylum Chordata; class Mammalia; order Rodentia; family Gliridae; genus Muscardinus; species Muscardinus avellanarius. The sequence continues at coordinate 59,837,696 of NC_137796.1, forward strand.
TTGCACCAATAAAAAATAAAAAATTTGGATTACTGGAAAGATGGCGACCGAGAAAAGCGGGGCTTAAGAGCCCCACTAACAACCAATCTCCATTACCACAAAATCAGCACCTTTCATAGCCAGAAAACACCATCACCAGAGAAACAAAAAAATCACCAGACTCCAGAGAGAAAGCAGACTGAGAACAGAGCTCAGAGCCACAGAGGAGATACACCGGCCTCACGCCCGAGGATGCGGCAGCAGCGCCATACTGCCGGCGGCAGCGGCGAGTTCACCGGATAGCTACAGCAACCTGAGGTAAGCCGCTGTGGAACAGCCAGGCAGGATTTTTCAGCGCAGGGAGCTTTCTAAAGCTCCCAGTGGCCGAGCTCAGCACTGCTGTGTTGCCATGTTCCTCTTCATGCGCCACATACAGATAAATAGCGTCCCACATGCTATCAGTAGAAGAAATGCCCAAAACACCATTCCTCCCCAGTCTTTTTTTTTTTTTTTTTTACATTTTTATTTGGAAACAGGGTCTCCTAAGCCAGCATGCGTGGCTGGCTTCGAACCTGCGTGATCCTCCTGTCTCTGCCTCCCAAGTGCGGGAATTACAAGCGTGCGCCACCACGCCCGGCAACTCTCCAGTCTTTTAAAAACCCTACTGTCCCATGAATCATGTCCATCCATTGTTGATCCGTGGCCACCTCCACTCTGGTATTTTTTACAGCAACAATTGACGAACATAAGTCTTGTATGGTCTTTTGGAAGTCTCGGCTCCAGTTTCCGCATCACAACAGCTTAAGGAAAACAAAGAGGCATTCCAACACCAGGCTTTGTCCCAGGTCTCATTGTGTTGCAGAGGGCCTAAGTAGCTGAGGCTGTCTGCAAACCGCGATCCTCCAGGTCTCAGCCTCCCGAATGCTGGGATTACAAGTGTGCGCCACCACGCCTGGCTCTTCTTTTTCCCGGGTTTCAGCACCACTATGTCGCGACCCTAAGGCTCTGACCAGCAGAGCCTAGGGAAGAAACACACGAACATCGACTTGCTGATGAAACTACTTCCTCTTTATTCCCCACAGCAGTTTCCTTATATACCATACCAAGCCTGTTCCCAAAATATCCACCAATCCCATTCCACCCATGTCCATCCCATGCTCCCTAGAAGGTACCTCATAGGTGTACTGGCATTACATCAGATCATGCATGAGGCGCGTGATACTGACAACAGCGCATGCGCCAGCCAAGACCAACAGCGCATGTGCCAGCCAAGACCACTATCCTTGGCAGTAAGCCCGGGCGCCATCTTGGGCTGACATGCCACACCCTGGCTTCCCACAATATGGCAGGTGAAATACTGAAAGAATACCAACAGAAAGCTATTTCACCTTAAAATATGTTGGACAAAACAAACTTTAAGGAAACAATTGCTGGGTATAAAAACCACTGCACACAGTCTCTCTCTCTCTCTCTCTCTCTCTCTCTCTCTCTCTCTCTCTCTGTATGTGTGAGTGTGTGTGTGTGTGTGTGTGTGTGTGTGTGTGTGTGTGTGCAATGTAAAAATAAATATACAGAATTCTTAGAAGACGCAAGAACATCTACCACATCTACCATTGTAGTGGGAAATTGTAATCAAAGGCCTTTATTAATCAACTGATTCAGTAGACAAATGTCAGGATATTAAAAAAAAATCAAGTCATCTGGGTGTTGTGGTGCATGACTGCAATACCAGTACTTGAAATCCTGAGACAGGAGGGTCACAGGTTCAAGGACAGCCTCATCAAGTTATTGGGGCCATGTTTCAAAATTAAAAATTAAGTTGGGTGTGGTGGCACACACTTGTAATTTCAGTATTTGGGAGGCTGAGACAGGAGGATTGAGGTTTGCGGACAGCCTCAGTTACTTAGGCCCTTTGCAACTCAGTGAGACCCTGTTTCAAAATAAAGAATATAAAACAGGACTGGAGGTGTTTCTAGGAGGTAGAATGACCCTGAGTTCTATCCCCATTATTGCAAAAAAAAATAAAAAAATAAAAAATGGGTGGGATGGCACATGCCTGTATTTCCAGCATTAAGGATGTTGAGACAGGAAGATCACAGATTTGAGGCTTACCTTAGCAACTCAGTAAGAATCTGTTTCAAAATAAAATTAACAAGGGCTAGGGATATGTCACAGAGTTAGAACAGCCCTGGGCTCAATTCCCCATACCACACAAAACAAAACAAACAAAACATAATGCATTTATAAAAGTAAAAACAAAAATAGGAGATATTTACATATCATAATAAGAAAAGCATTCAGAAAGTAAATCATGCACAAAATGAAGTCCATGTGTGAAATTCCAGATGGGGGACTGGACAGTGACAGGTCTTCCTATCTCCCTCTCATCCTCAAGGCTGAGTGCTGCAGAAGCCTTACTCTAGACAGCTGGTGTCCGGAGACAGAGCAACATATCAAAGAGGCGGCATCTGAGCAGCCAGGACTGTATCTCAGGGACAGGGTGACGACTTCTTCTCCCAGTGGATGCCCTCACCCTTTTACTCACTGCCCCAATGACCTTGTTAACTGTGCATCATTCTGATGCACCCAGAGGAGGAACAAACCACTTTCCCATATGCACAGTGAGTCTCCTGGCGAATGATTAGGTTTATTAGTTAGAAGTGTAAAATGCCCGTTTGAGAATGTGTGTTTTCCCAAGTTGACCTACATCAGAAAGTAAACGTCAGCATCTAGAAAGTCATTAAAAGTTAGTTTTCACACAGCTGATGCAAATCACCGCAGCCCTTGATCCGACCTGAGCCCTAAGCAGGACTCCAGAGAACACGGCCACTTTTCCCCAGGGCTCTTGTACCTCTGACTCTTCCATCATGTATTTACTTCTTCTAGGTTCCACAGAGCACAAGCCTCACACAGGACAGAGAGTTTTACTGTGACTCCATGGCCCATGGATCAGTCCTAGTTGTTACATGTGGTTTGCCATGAGCCTGCTTCTCATGGAAAAACTGCTTCTGCTTGCCGCACTTGATGTGGTGGTGCAGGACTATGATCCTGTTCCTTGAGAGGCAGAGAAAGGAGTGATCCTGTAACCGTTTGGGATGTCACTGTGGGTTCTTGTTCTTAGCTAGTTTAGAAAAAATAGCCAGAACTGCACTGCTGCAAGCTTAAGCAAAGTTTTATTATTACAGGTAGAAAGGAGACACAGAGCAATTAAAGCACTACATCAGAGGTAACACAGTGGAGTGCCTTGAAAGTAACACACTGAGGTTTCCGAATACATAGCATTTTAAGTAATTTATTATCTCCTCTCTTCCCATCCTGCTTATCCAAAAGTCCAATTTCCCCATTAAAAGCAGAAGCAGGCCTTCCAGTTACTTCTGCTGTGTAAGCCTTTTTTGTTAGCCTTCTTTGCCCATCCTCACAGGGACAGACAGAGCTGACATCACTGATCAAATTGCATTAATTGGTTATCAAGGTCAGGGGGCTGCATGGTAGAAGCCTGCTTTGTTTTTGTTTTATTTTTATTCTCTTTTTCAAACTCAATAGTTCTTTTTATTTTAAAGACTATTTATAAGGGAAGTATGGAGAAGGAAAATGTTATGTGTATATACAAATACATCAATGTGACTCACTATCATGTACAATTACAATGCACCAATTAAGAGATTATTTTAAAATCACTTATGTGCATGTACATTTTCAAAATTCAATAAAGTAGTAAGGAAAAATAGGAATGTTTCATTTAGGTCTTACCCAGTACAATCAATCAACTGCACAATGCAATGAGTAAAAGTCAATATGAATACAAATGCAAGACAACAAACTGATGTTTTCTTTTGGAGAACATTTTACGATCAATTCCAAACACACAATACAAGAAGAATGGAAAGAGTTAAAAAAAAAACAGTCCTGTTTTATTTTCCTGTTAACATTAAGCCATATATTCAAAATGTGTTTCAAAAGACTTAACCAGATCACTAATCCCAGTCACTACCTTAATTCAAATGTTCACTAGTCAAACAAAGGAAGTCCACTGTGAGACACTATCTAGATAGAATAGCTACATTAATATATATCATTTATTAATTTAGTAGTTTAAACTCTCAGATAAAATATTTAGCAAATATGCTTAAAATGGCTATTTCCATTGGTTTTTAGTGTCATCAATATAATGCATAATTTCAAAGTCAATATTCCTTTCACTGTGAACATAAAACTTCAAAGATAGCTGTGGGTTTCAGTAATGACTGGCTTCTGGGATAGTACTATTCAAAACTAAAAGATGGGCAGGCTTGGAAAGGTATAAAATATATATACACACACAATATGGTATTCCCCATACTTTTTTATATATACTTGTAATACAGTATAAATTATTATTCAAATCTGAAAGAAACAATCAAGATGAAAACATTTTCTTCTTCATATTAAAATAGCCCTTTTAAATGAAAAAGAAGTTCCTCGGGTTGTTAAATCTGGTCAAGAGGTAGCTCTTAAATATTTTATTCATCTCATGCACAAGTTTTATCCTATCCTAGTGCCTCATGAAAACCAATATGTCAACAAGACTTGCAGCATTTTATGAAAAATTGCTGAATCTGCTCTTGAATCTTTCTTAAGACAATCAATTATAACAAAGTACAAAAACATATGACCATTTGTCAACACCATTGGAATCTGAATTATTGCATTTAATCTCATCTGTGCAAATAATTCAAACACAAACTTTTGGTGAGGGAGCATAAAATAAATACTATAGTATTTATCCACCTCTATTTAATGCTGCTAGGATTAAATAAAAAGATTAATATCACTAGCAGAAAGAGTAAAACTATTTTAAAGATTATTTTCTTAGTAGTTATAACAATTCCACAAAGCAAAGATAAACAAGATCCTATGTCAGTACAGTTTTCCTATAGTGCAATATAATTTAGTAAGCAATTAATACAAATATCAGTAGACTTAAGCCACAATTAAATCACAGTCTGGTGAATACACTTCTAAGCTAAAGTAGTTTGGAGAGGACTGAGGTATATGAAGAGTGGACAGGGCAGGTTTCCAATGGAAACATAATTTACCTGCCTTATCATTATCATTGCCATTATCTAATAATTTACTACTGTAAAGGGTAAATCCTTTCCAAGTATGCTGGTCTAGAATATTCTTTGTGTAACACAGTAAGCTTCTTCAAGTATTACTGATACCTCATTTGAACTTTTATTTGGGTATACACATAACCATATGCATATCAAAAGCTATAAATTTTTAAAACACTCTCATCTCATTTTTGAAAAGTTAACATTAAGACGATACTATCTAAACTTGGGGGTAAAAAAACAAAGGAAAATATTAGTATCCCTTTAGTAAATGACTTGTGTGAAACCACAATCTTACTCATTTGTTTTACAGATAGGTTTATTTGATGAAAATTGTGATCCAATAGCAGCAATTTTAGCAAACTTTAAATATCTCACTTAACAGGCATTAAAAACAGATAATACTAATCTTATTTAAAAGCCATGAGTGGATGACAGCTGGGGCCCGGGTCGCAGGACTCTGGGCCCTGGGCTGGACCACGCGTAGCACGCCAGACCCCTGGAGAAACCAGGCCCAGTACCCTGGGTCCCGGGCAGGGGTCGCGCAGGGCACGCCAGCTGGGGCCCGGGTTTCGGGACTCTGGGCCCCGGGGCCGGGCTGTGCGTAGCACGCCAGAACCCTGGAGTAACCGGGCCCAGTGCCCTGGGTCCCAGGCAGGGGTCGCGTGGGGCACGCCAGCCAGGGCCCGGGTTGCGGGACTCAGAGCCCCACCTGGAGTAGTACAGAGCACGCTGGACCCATGGGGAAACCGGGCCAGGTCACAGTGCTAGTGAGTGCCTGATCCCACTACCTCCTCAAACCACACATACTGTCTTCTCTTATTGAGAAAAAAGAAAAGAAAAGAAAAAGAAAAAAGAAAAATATCAGAGAGGGGTTAAGAAGGCCGTTGTGGATGCCAGGATACTGGAGATACAGACAAAACTTATCCAAATGCACTGGAACTTATGGGAAAATTCCCCGTGAAGGAGGACTGCCATTTCTCTATATTGTTAAGAATCTTGGACACCACCTGTAAGGAGAGAGTTTAGCGGAGACCAAGGAGAAAGGCAGTATTGAAAGCGGTCTCCGTGATGGCGGTGGAGACTTGTATTCAGGAGAAGCAGAAATTGGATCCTACTAACCTTATTTTTTTTTTTTTTGAGAAATTACACCAAATGTCGAATGCTACCATCACGCATGCTTAGGAACACTGGACAACATTCAGAGTGGAAAAAGAGCTTGGGAAAGATTTGAAATGGTGGAAGCAGTGGCAATGGCAGTGGCCAGTACTCAGGGGAGGCAGAGATATGATGCATTCATTATACCTGGAACCTTTGAAATAATAACCCCAGAGGCAGAATGCTACCACCACGCACCCTCGAGAATGTGGAACAATTGGTTGGGCGAAGACGGTGCTCGGATTGGAGCCTGCCGAGGGGTGAGGCCAGCGACGGACATAGCAAAGCTGGGATTGGAGCCTGTCGTGAGGCAAGGCCGGTGTTGGAGCCTCCGAGGCTGGGATTGGAGCCTGCCAAGGGGTTAGGCCAGTGCCAGGGCCAGCAAGGCCGGGATCGGAGCCTGCCATGAGGCAAGGGCAGTGCTGGTGCTTTGAGGCAGTGACCAGAGCCTGCCGAGGGGTTAGGCCAGTGCCGGGGCCAATGGCCGACATCGGAGCCTTCCGTGAGGCAAGGCCACTACTGGGGCCCCCGAGGCTGGGATCGGAACCTGCCGAGGGATTAGACCAGTTTTGGTGCCAGTGAGGCTGGCATTGGAGCCTGCCGTGAGGCAAGGCCAGTGCTGGGGCCAGTGAGGCCAGGATTGGAGCCTGCCGAGGGGTTAGGCCAGTGCCAGGGCCAGCGTGGCTGGGATTGGAGCTCACCATGAGGCAAGGCTGGTGCTGTGGCCTCCGAGGCCGGGATCAGAGCCTGCCGAGGGGTTAGGTCGTTGCTGGGGCCAGCTGCTGGCATCAGAGCCTTCCGTGAGGCAAGGCCGCTACTGAGGCCTCCAAGGCCGGGATCAAAGCCTGCTGAGGGGTTAGGCCGGTGCTGGGGCCAGCGAGGTCGGCATTGGAGTCTGCCATGAGGCAAGGCTGGTGCTGGGGCCTCCGAGGCCAGGATAAGAGCCTGCTGAGGGGTTAGGCCGGTGCCGGGGCCAATGGCCAGCATTGGAGCCTGCTGTGAGGCAAAGCTGCTACTGGGGCCTCTGAGGCCAGGATTGGAACCTGCTGAGGGGTTAGACCAGTGCTGGGGCCACCGAAGTTGGCATTGGAGCCTGCCATGAGGCAAGGCGGGTGCTGGGACCTCCGAGGCCGGAATCAGAGCCTGCCAAGGAGTTAGGCCTATGCTGGGGCCAGTGAGGTTGGCATCAGAGCCTGCCACGAGGCAAGGCCAGTGCTGGGGCCTCTGAGGCCAGGATATGAGCCTGCTGAGGGGTTAGGCCGGTGCCAGGGCCAGTGGCTGGCATCGGAGCCTGCTGTGAGGCAAGGCTGCTACTGAGGCCTCCGAGGCCAGGATCGGAACCTGCCAAGGGGTTAGACCTGTGCTGGGGCCAGCTAGACCAGAATCAGGGCCTCCCATCAGGCAAGGCCGCTGCTTGAGCCTGCGAGGTCTGGATCAGTCCACCGGGTAGCCAGGCCACTACTGGGGCCGTCAAGAGTGGGATCGCTACTTGCAATGGGGCATGCACAGAGAAATATCGCAGAAAATAAAAATCAGATGCTTCCCCTAATCAGCAAAATCTAGGAGGAAAGGGGCAACAGGAAGAGGTCGAGCTATAGAAAGGGCCCTATAGCGAAGCAATTAAGGTGACCAATCAGAGGGTATGGAATAGGGGAGGATGGAGCCTCTTTAAAACGCAGGAGGTACATAAACAAATGTGTCAAAGTCAATCACCAAACAAGCATGGGATCGAGGGATGGGGAGGGAATGGGATGGGGGCTGGATGAGGGCTAATTAGATGATGTGTGCTTGTATATCCTCTCAAGTCTTGTATTCCAATGTGATATATGATTACAATGCATCAATTAAAAAATAAAAAATTTTAAAAAAGCCATGAGTGGCACATTGGTGAATACACAGCTCATAAATAACTTAAAAAGTATTTTCCATCTTAAAAGTGAACACACAGTGTACTAAAACCTATACTCAGCAAGAAACTATAGTATGGATACATGATTGATGTATCTGACATGGTATCCACAGTACACAATTAACATTAATTATATGATCAGTACATTTTCCTTTATGATTTTCTTCATGCTTCACTTTCCCCAGAAACTGAATTCTGAACTTATTCTAAAATTGTTACAATCAGGTTATACTTGGACATTAAATTATATTTCATCACAATTTAGTAAGCCGATGACTTAAAAGTGTTTCATTTCCCTATTCATCAGATATCTGCCGGTGATAAAAAAAAATAAGCATGCTAAAGTATTCTGTAAATCCTATGGCATACTGATCCCAATTCTGGTGCAGGGATTCTTTTATGCTAATCTTGTTGGGAAAATATTTATTGCTATTCAGAAGACATGCAGCACCATAAAGTGTGTGTTTTGTGTAGTCTATAGGAGGATATTCTTTGGAGTTTTATGAGCTGCACAAAGAAAAACCCACTGTTGGGTTGCTGTCATTTGAGTACAAATATCTGGATGGCATTTACTCTGAAATTTGGCAGCAAGTCCCTTTAGTTCAGGGCACAATTGCCTTAAGTGTTCATACTTCCCTATATCCTCATCCTCGGGTGGTTCAAGAATCTTGTCAATATTGGAGCCATCTAAGCCAGGTGGGGCGTCACAGGCTTGTAATTTCAATAATTGGGAGGCTGAGATGGGGGGATCGTTGGTTCGCGGCCAGCTTCAGCTACTTAGTGAGGCCTTTTGCAACTTAGTGAGACCCTGTTTTAAAATAAGAAATAATATAGGGCTGGGAAGTATAGCTTGGAGTTAGAATGTCCCTGGGTTCCATCCTTAGTGCTGGAAAAAATATTGGAGCAATCTGCCCTTGTATTCTGTTGACTATACTGCTGAACAGCAAGTGTTCTGTTCACATCATCAAATGATTCATCAGGTTAATTACAGGTATTCTGCGCCTTGGTGCCCAGCTTGTTCCACCTCAGAACTGCTACCCTCTCCACCATGACCATAGTGCCAGCTTATTGTTATTCTTAAAGCATGTATTGTCTACCTGTGTTATTGGTGCTTTCTCATCCTATTCTTATCTCTGTCTGCCAGAAGTTACTTGCTATATTGAAAACTTCTTCTGTCATAAAGAAAAGGAAGACACAGGAATATAGTCTTTTAAAGTATAGAAGTTTGGGGAACTATAACTCTTTTGTGTTATTGGTGATTAATATGGGTCAATATAGCTTGATTTTTTATCTTTTAACTTAAGTCTAAACTGTTATGAGAATCTATATAATTCTTTTTCTAAGTATAATTTGTCTTCAGTGTTCAGCTGAGCTAAAAAGCCAACTTTTAGCTGACCAAGGTCAACCTTGACTGCAGCTCTTGGCTGACAGCTTAGAGATAGAGAAAATAATTTTTATTGTTCTGCCTAACTATGAGAGCTTGTTCTTATTAGTAATTAATACTGTCCTTATTAGCAATCAATACAGGTTCAATCCCATAAGGTGCCAGCCTCAGCACCTTAGCAAGACCTTATTTCAAAAATAATATGTCGCCAGGCATGGTAGCACACACTTGTAATCTCAGTACTTGGGAGGCTGAGATAGAGTATCACAGGTTCTTTACCAGCGTCAGAAACTTAGTGAGGCCCTCTGAAACTTAGCAAGATCCTGTTTCAAAATAAAGAATAAAATATAGCGGTTGTAGCTCGGAGGTAGAATGCTCTGGATTCAATTTCCAGTACCACAAAAAATGGGGGTGGGGTAGTAGCTCCAAATTAGAACGCCCTGGATTAAATTCTCAGTGCCAAAACAAAAAAACATCATCCACAACGATACAGATGTTGAAGTTGCTGTAATATTTGTACTGTTAGGTGTTTCCTTCACGATGTGTTCTACAGAATAAAGAACAACAGAAAGAACCAATATTCACATGAAACCCAGGTTTATTAATGAAATATGCCATAACTCTGAACATCCAGAAATATATGCTTCTAAAATTAATATATTCTTTTCTTTCTTGTAGGCTCAAAGAGTCCTAAATGCTTTATACACCTTGTACATGTTGTGTGTGAGGACTTGTAAGTTTTGATTTTTCTGTGTGTGTGTGTGTGTGTGTGTGTGTGTGTGTGTGTGTGTGTGTGTTACTGGAGACTGAACCCAGGAGTATTCTACCTCTGATTTATACCCCAGTCCTTTCTTTCTTTTTTTTCTTTTAAAGCAGGTTCTCTGTAAGTTGCTGAGGATTTCACTAAGTTTCTGAGGCTGGCCTTGGAGCTGCCATCCTCCTGTCTCATCCTCCCAAGTACTGGTATCATAGGCATGCACCACCATGCCCAGCTAGGTTTTGATTTTAGGAGCATAAAACTAAAATTTTATAAATTTTCATTTTGTGCAGAAGGCTTTATGCTGCACACAAAACACATAAATTCTTATTCTTTTTTTGTAGTACTGAGGATTGAACTCAAGGCATTCTAACTCCTAGGTACACTCCAGTCTTTTTTAAAAAAAAAAATACTTAGAAACAGGAGATGTTATAGATGAGCAAATAAGGTGACCTAACTGAGGGGATGGGAGTGGGGAAGAGGAAAATTCTCTAATGCACATGATGTACTTTGACAATCATATCAATATCAATCACCAGGCCAAACATGAGAAGGAAGGAGGAGGAGGGAATGGGATGGGAGTTGGGTAAGGGCTAATTGGGTTATGTGTGTATATATGTTACCACCATATTGTATCCCATTAAGATGTATGACTGCATTGCACCAATAAAAATAATTTAAAAAGAAACAGTTTCTCACTACATTACTGACAGCCTCACTAAGTTGCTGTAGCTGGTAAAGAACCTATGATCCTCCTGTTTCAGCCTCCTAAGAACTGGGATTACAGGCATGTGACACCATGCCTGGCACATAAATTCTTATTCAATTTAATTTTTATTGAAACATGTATTTTTTTTCTTTACAGTACTGGGGATGTAACCCAGGGAAAATCTACCTCCAAGCTACACCCCCAGCCCTATGTTTTATTCTTTATTTTGAAATATAGTCTCACTGAGTTGCAAAGGGCTTCACTAAGTAGCTGGGGCTGTCCTTGAACTCCTATTCTCCTGTCTCAGCCTCCCAAATGCTCGTAAGTATGTGGCACCATACCTGGTGAAACATGCACTTTTTTATATAAAAAGTTAGATTGAAGCAGCGATGTATTTAATCTCCTGTTGTAACTGTATGTAATTTTATGAGCAGATCACAACATTTTATTCATCTTTCAATTGTATACATACAGAAATTCAAAAGAACTGAATAGCTAAATCAATTCTTAGCAATTAGAACCATGTAGGAGGCATCACAATACCTGATTTCAAACTACACTACAGAGCTATAGTAATAAAACAGCATGGTATTAGCACAAAAGCAGACAAAGAAATCAATGGACTAGTAGATATGAAAACAAATCCTCACACTTATAGCTGGTTGATTTTTTATGAAGGCATAAAAACATATGCTGGAGAAAAGACAGCTATTTCAGCATATGGTGCTAGGAGAACTGGTTTTCCATATGAAGGAGAGTGAAATTGGACCCAAACTCTCATCCTGAGGTACTCCAAAGTACTGGTATTAAGGGTGTGGCCACTGCACCTGGCTCAGAAACTCACCCTAAAGTCATCATGCAACAAGCAAGGTATATGCAGGTATGGAGGTAGGAATCTGGTTCCATTCTATACACCAATAATGAACTCAGTATGAAAGAAGTGGGGAAAACAATTCCACTCACAACAGCCCTATAAAACCTCTAGTAGTTATCTTAACCAATAGATGAATGTCCTGTACAAAATCGGAGGACAAAAAAAGACTATGTTCATGGACAAGCAAATTTATATCATGCAAGTGGCCATATTCTTCAAAAAAACCTTTGGATTCAATCCAGTCATCATCAAAGTAACAATGACATTCTCTCCAGAACTGGAGAAAACAATCCTAAAATTCATTTTGAGGAACAAAGATCCAGAATCACCACAGCATTTCAGTGCATTGCTGGAGACATTTTGGTCATTTTCAAATGATATTACAGAGCTGTAGTAGAAAACTGTATTAAAAGAGGCATAAAAACAGACACAGAGACAAATGAAATAGAATGAAAGACATAGAGACAAACCTAAACAAATATAGTGAATTGATTCTTGACAAATGTGCCAGGAACATCTACAGTAGAAAAGGTTGAAGAAAGGTAACATCTTTAACAAAAGGATCTGCTGATGAAACTGGCTACCCCGATTAATTTATATATCTCTTTTCATATGCACATATATTTTCTCGAATCACAAATATTTTGTATCATCTATTATATTTCATTTATTTAGCACACTGATATCCATGCATCCAAACACTAAAATAATGCCTAGAATATTTAGAGTGGAAAAATTTTACTTGAATATTTCTTGAATGGTTTAAAGAAGTTTCTTCAAACACTGCAATTAACTAGAAATTTAATGCTAACCCCAAGTGGAGTTTTGCATTTTCTAGTTGCTGTATTTGAAAAGAGCAAACCAAGTCAGGTGTGATGGTGCACACCTGTCATGTTAGTATTTTGGAGCCTGAGATAGGATTGTAGGTTTTCACCTAGGCATAGCAACTTAGTGAGATCCTCAGGAACTTAATGAGGCCATATTTAAAAATAAAAATATTTCCATCTACATCCAGGTATGGTGGTACATGTCTAGTACCTGGGAGGCTAAGACAGGAGGCTTGTAGGTTTGAAGCCAGCCTCAGGAACTTAGTGAGGCTCCTAGTAGCTTAGCTACAATCTATTTACAAATAATAAACAAAATATAGGGCTAGAGTTGTATCATGAAGGTAGGATCTCCAGGATCGATTCCCAGCATCACTAAAAAACAAAAGAAGACAACCCAAAACAATAAAAAAATCAAGCTGCATATGTAGCTTAAAGATAGACAGTTCTTGAGTTCAATTTCTAGTAACCCCCAACCTCCCAACACACAATGAACAAAAACAAGTAAATAAAATAATTTTAATGGTATGTTTTAAAATTGTTCATTTATCAAATTTTCATAATTGAAACATACTATCAAATTATTAATAGTATATGCATACATTTGTATTCATTCTACAACTTCAAAATCTAGATACTTCAGCATTTCCATCATATTTGAACTCAAACTAGGCACATGTCAAGTGCACAGAGCTAAATGGCTTCTTTGATTTTCCATATCATTAAGGCTTACTCCTGTTGCAAGTGAAAATGTAGGGCATGATATGAGCCATGGAAATCTCATTGAGAACAGGTCATTAGCATCAATAAAGTGAAGACAGAAATTTGGTAATAATTTTATTATTCGCCATCAATAGAAATGGGCAGATGGTTGGGTAACATGATGATAAAACTGCACTAACCCCCTCCAACCTTTGGATTTTCTCATGGATATTACAGGAATAAAGAGTCATAGCATTGTTTGAAAAATAAAAGAACACAAAGCAGCCAACCAGCAGAAGGATGGTGTGGGTGGCTTTGTGTTCAGAAGATGCCTGAGAAGAGAGGTGGGGTCTGAGGACACGCTGTGCTCTCCTGCGGTGTTTGTAGAGGAGATTCACCATGTAGAGGCTGGTGTAGATCATGATGGCCACAAACACCAGATCTCTAGTTACTGTGACACTAATAAATGACCCAGAATTGTGTTTTCCAAACTGCACATTTTGACAGTAAACATGGGAATATCCATGACCCACAGGAGTGAAATTGCTTTTGGCTTTTACAATTTTAAATAAGCTGCTATAGATGAGGATATTGATGAGCCAGAAACAAAGAAAGGAGGGAAAAATCCATGCAGAGAGGTTATATTTAAACCGGTCCCACTTAGAGTTCGTGGGACTGATGGTGATAGCTTGAAACGTGCTCAGGAGAGAGGTAGTGCAGATGGAAAGACCCCGGGACACTCTGGACATGAATAATACTGTCTGGCAACCAGCATCGTCCAAAAAATGTTTTACTCCAAAGGAAAACATGGCATCTGGCACCAATGTGAATATAATGGTCAAAGCATTGACCAAAGTCAAGTGCATGAAAATGGTATTGATGGGCTTCTTCAGATGAGGTTGATTGAGGAAGAAGTACACATATACCCCAAAGAGGAAAGAGTTCCCCACAACACCAATGCACATCTGAGATATGAGGAAAACTCCAAAAAATGTTTCACTTGTGAACATCATATTAATGATGTTTAGATGTTTTAATTGTATAAACCAGGACCTTGATGAAATATTTGGAAATTTTTAAAAACTATTTTGTGCGGAGGTGGGTGTGCTATTGCATGTTTGTAATCCCAGTACTGAGAAGGGCGAGACAGGGAGATCACAGGCTGGAGAGCAGCCTCACTAACTTAGCAAGACCTGTTTCAAAACGAGAATTGAAATAGGGCTGGTGTTTTAGCTCCAGGGCTCCATTCCCAGTACTATGCACAAAAGAAGAAGGTACTAATTGAGTATTAAGGAGGAGAGGAAGTGGGGAGAGGGCAGGTGTGGGTGAAATGTCCAACTGGTCTGTTTTTCCCAGATGTGGTATTTCCAGAAAGTGGACTTAAGGGATTTCTGAGAATCTTAGAGTACAGAAGTTGATGTTGTGAAGTTGAAATTCCACTCTAACACCCATGAATTGTAGGATATTAATCAGGAGGATCTGTTGGCCTGCATGAAAAAAAAAATGTTTGTATTAAAGGTATGTTTAGGTCAAATTTCTAACTGTAATTTTTTTGTACCGTAGGTTGAACTCAGGAGCATTCTACTCTAAGCTACACTAACAGAACTTTTTATTTTATATCTTAAAACAGTCCTGCTAAGTTGCTGTGGGTCTTGCAAATTGCTGAGGCTGCAGTCCTCCTGTTTCACCCTCCAGAGTACTGGGATTACAGGCATGCACCACACTCACTCACCATGTGGACTGCTGTTGACATTTGATAAAACACAACCACATAGAGAAATACGTCTAGAGAATTAACACCATGAAAATGATCAACAATCAAGAAACAAACAAACAAACCAAAGCGACACAGACATACTCACAGACATAAACATTGAAACCCACTGTACCAGTTGTACACATGTAGAATGAGCCTTAGAGCTTCAGAGCTTTTAAAATAATTAGCTAAAATTATATCAGTCACAATTAATAATGAATGTAGAGTTAGTTAAAATAGGGCTGGTGTAGCAGCACAGTTCACAATAAACAGATTATAGAATCAATGTAGGTGTCCATCAGTAACTGAATGGGTAAAGGAAAAGTGGTATTGCCACACCATGGAATTTTACTCAGCTGTAAAGAAGAACAAAATTATGTCATGTGTGAAAATATGAATGGAATTAGAGAATATTATGGTAAGCGAGATCAGCCAGCCTCAGAAAGCTCAGGGCTCTGTTTTTTTCTCATAGGTGGTCAATAGAAAGAAAATGGGAGACAAAAGGTACTTCCTATATAGAAACGGAGAGAAAACTCAAGTAAAATAGTGAAAGGGGACTGTGGGAGGAAGATAGGGAAGGGGAAAAGGAGAAGTATTGAATAAAACAGTTAAAATCATGCTATGCTCATATATGAAGGTTTCATTACCAATGTCACTAGCGTGTGTGGGGAGGCCTGAGGGGGAGCAGAGTGGAATCTGGAGGGGACACAGCAAGTGCCAGGTGCAGGTATGTTTGTGTCATTTTAAATCTCACTATGTTGTACGATAACAATGTACCAATGAAAGTACATTAAAAAAAAAAAAAGAGCTGCGTGTGGCAGCCTGTAATCCTAGTACTTGAGAGGCTGAGACAAGTTTGAGAACAGAATCAAAAACCTAGTGAGATCTTGTTGCAATAAGAAAATAAGTCAAAAGAGCTGGAGTGTATCTCAGAGGTAGACTGCTTGTGGGTTCCATCCCCAGTACCAAAAAAACAAAACAAACAAAGGGAAAAAAAAGAATTAGAGTGAGCAGAAGCTTTTTGGAATCTGGCTTTGAGAGAAGTGGCAGAGCTTACAGAATGTGAAGCGGCTCAGCAGAGCCTTAGGAAAGGCATCCTGGGGATCAGAGGAATCCCCAGCCACAGCTCCCAGGAGAGAGCTCCCAGGGAGGAGCTGTTGGGAGCCAGAGGCCATGCATGTCTGGTTAACAGCGTGGGCCGCTGATGGGGCAGACGACTTGGGAGCTACCGAATCTCAAGAAACTCCAGCCAAGCAGGTGTAGTTGGCTTGCTGGGGCTGTTGGCATGTTGAGTTGGAAGCTGGAGCCAATGGGCAGCCTCCACATCTTCACTGAGTCTGAATGACATAAGATGAAAGGGATCAAAGTTTAATCCAGTAACTGAGACGTGAGGACAGCAGTTTGCAGTTTTGTGTCCAGCCTCAGCAACTTACTTTGTTAGGCCTTGTTTCAAAATACAAAGTAAAGTAGGACTGACTGTTTAGCTCAGAGGTATAATGTTGGCTTCATTTTCTAGCACCACACACGTAAATGAGAGAGAAGAAAATGCATGAGGAAACACACTTAAGAGAAGACAGAGTGTGCAAGGCAGAAAAATACCACATCATAGGTATGTGCTGTTGACAGAGTCAAATTATAAATGCACATCTAAGACTGGGTGCAGTGGCAGTGTTCTCAGGAGGTGGAGGCAGGAGGATTTCTTCAGAAAATATAACAAAATCCTACTGAAAAATGAATCTCCAGGCAAAATGTAATAGAATGGACAAAGATACATTGTTGAAGTGCAGAGTCTGTATCTAGATGGAGTTGTCTTATAAATGCAAGAACTGTTAGACTAAGACATTACCTGTCCTTTTTTTCTTTTCTTTTTCTTTTTTTTTTTTTTTTTGTACCAGAGATTGGACACAGGGACGTTCTACCCTTGAGCTATACCTCCAGCCCTATTTTCTTATCTATTTGAAACAGAGTCTTGCTAAATAGCGGAGGCTGGCCTTGGACATGTGATCCTCCTGTTTTAATCCCAAAGTACTGAGGTTACAGGTCCTTGCCACCACATCTGGCTTACTTTTATTACATTAATATCTAATGAAGGTACAAAAATTTTCTTTTTTTCTTGTACCAGTGATTGAACATAGAGGTGACCTAGCTATATCTCCAGCTCTTTTTATTTGAAAAATGGTCTTGCTAAATTGCTGAGGGTCTGTCTATGTTGCCAAGGCTGCTCTTGAATCTGTGATCCTCCTGTTTCAGTTTCCCAGGTACTAGGATTACAGACATATAACACCATGCTTGGAAATACAGAAACTAAAAAACAAAACAAACAAAGAAAAAAAACCAGGCAACCTACTACAAACTAACCAACAGAAATCTATTTCATTTTCAACAGATAATATCAGACAAAACGAACTTTTAAAGAAACAAAATTACTAAACATAAAGATGGCCAATGCATTAAGAATAAACTTTTAAGAATTTCCATACTCAAATAAACATAGCATCAACATATTTAATGTAAAACATGCAGAATTATAAGAAAACATAAGAAACTACCATTGCGCTGGGAAATTGTCACCAAAGTCCTTTAGTAATTAACAGAATCATCAGAAGAATTTTATTTATTTTTCAAAATTTAAAAGTCTGCTGTTTTATTTTTTTTACAAATAAAATGGAGTTTCCTTTATTCCATGCTTACAATTAGCCTGATGAGAGTGATATAAAATTAAACCAGATGTATGCTCTCATAGAATAATTTTTGTATTGATAATATTTAACATTTTATGTAAAATACAAAATTTCCAATGTATCTGCAATACATATGAGTTTAAATGTAAGGTTAAAGTCTTGGGGATGATTATTCTGGGGTCACCGGCACTCTGAGCATGTAAATATTAGTCAGGATTTAAAATTAAGTCAGCTGAGTGTTGTGGTTCATGCCTGTAATCTTAGTACTTGGGAGGCTCACAGGTTTTAGGTCAGACTTAGTAATGTAGAAACTCTCATCAGTTTTGCATGACCATATTTCAAAGTAAGAAGAAATAAATAAGCTGAGTGTGGTGGCACATCCCAGGAATCCCAGCCATTCAGAGGTTGAGACAGGAGGATCACGGGTTTGAAACCAGCCTCAGCAACTCAGTGAGATCTTGTTTCACAATAAAAAATAATAATGGCTAGAGTGGTAGCTTGAATGCCCCAGTGCTCCAGCAAAGTAGCAACAAGAACAACAAAGACCACATCAACAAAAGGGTGATCAGCATAAAAGGCTACTAGGGCTGCAGGTGCAGCTCAGAGGGAGGATACCCCTGTGCTCAACGCCCGGGTTCTTTCAAGCCCTCAGTTAATCAAATCAATGTGTTCTTTTATGCTTTCTGGAATAAAAATCGCATACCCGGTCTCTATAAAAACACCATTTTTTCTTTTCACGCATTTAAGGAGGAAGTAGTAAATGCGACCATAACAGTGAAACGAGTACCCACAGGGTTGGTTATATCGATACGATAATTATGAGTTATACATAGAATAGTAAAGAAACAAACAAAGGCAGTCATGTCTGAGGATATTTCCCACATAGTGAGAAATATTCCACGATGAAGATGCAACTATGGGATGCACATAATTATATAAACGTGAAGCCTGGATAAGAATCAGGGACAAAATAATGACTGTAGAAAAGGCATCGCAAAATTGGTCCTAAAAAATAAAGGCAGTTGAGAAGGAGAAAAGCAGAATAAGAGCCAACAACCCAAAATGGAAAGGAAAAGCAAAGTCAGTTCCCTAGGAGAATAAAAATGTGGCACAGCTCTGTGAGATTGTACCACCGCCCAACAAGAGAGAAAATGATACTGGGACTAAAATGTTAGAGTAACTGGGAAACAGAAAATATTTGTTAAAAGATAGCATTGTGATGAACTATGCCAATAAATCTGAAAGAATGAGAGCTATGGGCAATTTCCTAGAACATTAAACGTGTAATAAAAGGTTTTGAACTGAAGCTGGGCATTGTGGCACACACCTGTAATGGCCAGCCTTAGGAAACTGTTGAGGCCTTGTTTCAGAATAAACACATAAAAAGAGTTGGGGCTATAGCTTGGAAAAAGAACACCCATGAGTTCAGTCCTTAGTACCACCAAAAAACAAACAGCAGTTTATCAATAAAAGTATATTTAAGCTGGGCGTGGTGATGCACGCTTGGAATCCAAGTATTTGGGAGGCTGAGACAGGAGGATTGCAGGTTTATGGTCAGCCTCAGCTACTTAGTGAGGCCCTCTACAACTTAATGAGACCCTTTTCAAAAATAAAAAATAAAAATAAGCCTGGGGTTATAGCTCAGACCTAAATGCCCCTGTGTTCAATCCCCAGTACCACGTGCGCGCGCTCGCACACACACACACACACGCACACTCACAAGTATATTTTAAAAGTAAAAAGTAAAATATGGGTATATTACAACAGAAAAAGTATCCAGGAGGTAAATCATATTTAAAAGAAAGTCTGGCCGGGCGTTGTGGCGCACGCTTGTAATCCCCGCGCTTGGGAGGCGGAGACTGGAGGATCGTGCAGGTTCGAAGCCAGCTGCACTGGCTTAAGAGACCCTGTTTTCAAATAAAATATAAAAAGAAACATAGGTCTAGGAGTGTAGCCCGGAGATAGAAGGGCTCCCAAAAACCCCAGTACCACCAAAAAAAAAAAAAAAAAAAAAAAAAAAAAAAAAAAAAAAGAGAAAAGGAACGAAAAGAAAAGGAAAGGAAAGGAAAGCAAAGCAAAGAAAGTCTGTGTGTGGAAGCATAAACAGAGGACTGGGCATTGACAAGTTTTCCTACCTCCCTCTCGTCCCCAAGGCTGAGCGCTGCAGAAGGCCTGCTCCAGACATCCAGCATCGAGAGACAGTGCAGCATCTCAGAAAGGCAGCATCTGGGCAGCCAGGACTGTATATCAGGGACAGGGTGACAGGACTCTCCCAGTGGATGCTGCCTCCTGACTCCAGCTGCCTCAGTGACCTTATTCCCTGTTCATCATTTTCATGCACCCAGCGGAGCAGCAGACCATTCTCCCAGATGCACAGTGAGTATCCTGGTGAATGATTGGATTTATTAGTTGGAAGTGCAAAATCACTATTGGATGATGTGCATTTTCCCAAGTTGACCTACATCAGAAAGTGAAGTTCAGGATCTAGGAAGTCATTAAAAGATAGTTTTGGGGCAGCAGATGTAAATGAGTGCAGCCTTTGATCCAACCTGAGCCCCGAGCAGGACCCCAGAGAGCACACCCGCTTTTTCATGGGATTTTGGGCCCCAACTCTTCCACTATGTTTAACTCCTCCAGGTTCCACAGGGCACAAGCTTCATGCAAGAAAATGAGTTTTTTGTGAGTCTGTGATCCAGAGGGTCAGTCCTGGTTGTAACATGCATGGTTTGCTATAAGCATATTTATCATGGAAAAATTGCTGGGAAGGTGACTCACATCTTTATTCTCAGTACTTGGGAGACTGATACAGGAGGATCACAGGTTCAAGGCTAGGTTCGGCAAGTTACTGAGACCTGTTTCAAAATTTTTAAAATGAGAAGGATTTGGGGTATTTCTCAGAGGTTGGATGCCCCTGGATTCAATCCTAAGTTTCAAAAATAAAATAAAAAATAATGAATTAAAAATAAAAGGGCTGTTTGTATACCTCATAGTTAGGATTCCCTTGGTTGAATTCTCAATACCAAACCAAACCAAAGACCCCAAAACAAGATTGAAATTGCTCCAAATTGGACCCTTAGGTGTTTCCTTCAGGTTGTATGTTGTAATATAAAAATCATAAAAAGAACAAATATTCATATGCAACCCAGGTAAATTAATAGAGTAGTGCCAATACCTGGACACACCAAAGCTGTGTGCTTCTAAAATTAATATATTCCTCCCTTTCCCCTAGGGTCAAACATTCTCAAATACTTTATGTGGCCTTTAATTTTGTGTGAGGCCATATAGATTTTGATTTTAGAAGTATAAAATAGTTGGCCGGGCGTGGTGGCGCACGCTTGTAATCCCCGCGCTTGAGAGTCGAAGACAGGAGGATCGTGCTGGTTCGAAGCCAGCCGCGCTGGCTTAAGAGACCCTGTTTAAAAAATATAAAATAGGTCTGGGAGTGTAGCCCGGAGGTAGAAGGGCTTCCAGAAACCCCAGTATCACCAAAAAAAAAAGAAGTATAAAATAGTTGATTTTTATGAATATTTACTTTCTGTGGAGAGCATTCTACTTCATAGTTTCTTTTAATTTAACATTTAACATGAATGTTTGCTTCTCTGATTGTTGGAGCTTAACTTTGAAGCAGTGATGGATTCATTCTCCTGTTGTGTTGTATTCCATTTTATAACTAGACCATAAAAATTTTACTCATTCTTGATTTAGTAAGCAAAAATCTAGATGTGGACAAGCAAAATACCCCAAAGTCAAATCACTTCTTAGCAATAAAGGCATTCAGGAACTGTGAAGAATGTGACTGCATGAGGCAGGCTACCATTTGCTTTGGAAAGGTCTAAGAGTCATGTAAAACATGACTGGACTTTTGAACTCACTAAAAGCAGACTATTTCTCCAAGATAAGTGTTTCTGTCTAAGTTGCTGGCACAAACTTCTGGATATCCCACTTGTTAGCCATTGTCTCAATGGTCTTCTGCACAACTTTAACTGTTTAATTGTGAACCATCATCTCAAGGACTTTCTGCAGGTATTCTGTAGTTTACCCATTTACCAAACCTCAAAGAACCATATCCCTCCTGTTTAGAAAGTCAATAAAAGCTGTGGGCCAGTATCCAGCAGGGCCTTGCCTCTGAGTGTGGTCACCTGGCCTGCCCCTTTCAATCTGCATGCCATGTCGGCATCATTCTTTTCTTCTCAGGTGTGCTGGATGTTACTGAAAGGAACCATCATAATATCTGATTTCAAATTATACTGCAGAGCTCTAGTAGTAAAAACAGCATGACATTGGCACAAAAGTAGATACATAGATCATTTGAAAAAATAGAAAATACAGAAACAAATCCACACACTCATAGCCCGTTGATATTTGACAAAGGTGCCAAAAAAAACATATGATAGAGAAAAGACAGCCTTTTTAATAAATAGATCTGGGAAAACTGGTTATCCATATATAGGAGAATGGAATTTGACCCCAATCTGTCACCCTTCAAGAGAGTCAACTCAAGATCAAAGACTTTGAAACGACTAGAACAAGACATAGGATAAACTCTTCAACACATAGACAGTTGTATAGACTTCCTCAACAAGATACAAATGTTTAGGAAGTGAAAATGAGGATGAAAAAATGGGATGTCATTAAATTTAAAACTTTTGTTTAGCAAAAGAAACAACTAAGAGTCTTATGAGAAGCCAGGTGTCGTGGTGAACATCTGTAACCTCAGACTTGGGAGGCTGATACAGGAGGTTCACTGATTTGGGACCAGACTCAGAAACTCAATAAGACTCAGCAACCTTGTGAGACCCCATATCAAAAGAAATAATAATAATAATAATAAATAATAAGCATAAGGCTAGGAATGTAGCTCAGAGGTAGTATTCCCCTTGGTTCAATTTCTAGTACATCTCCCCTGAAGACAGAACCTAAAGAATTAGAAAAAATCTGCTAACTACTCCTGTAGTAGAAGACTATATCTAGAATACATACACACACACACACACACTGAAGAGAGAGTTTACAGAATGAGATAAAATCTTTGTCAGCTGCTCCCCTGATAGAGGACTCATAATTTGAATATAAAAATACCTTAACAGTAAAAAGAAAAAAGCACACAAATAAGCAATCAAAGAATGCTTAAATTAACTGAATAAAAATTGTTCCACCATCTTGCCTCCCATTAAGATGTATGACTACAATGCACCAATAAAAAAAAATTTAAAAATTGCTCAAAAGAAGAAATACAAATTGGCATTAAATATGTGAGAAAATGTTCAACATCATTAGCAGGGAAATGCAAATCAAAACTACTCTCAGATTCCATCTAACTCTAGTTGGAATAGCAATAATCAAGGATATAAACAATAATGCTGACAAGGATGTGGGGAAATAGAAACTCTTAAACACTTCTTGTG
This sequence comes from Muscardinus avellanarius, assembly GCF_963383645.1. Taxonomy (NCBI): domain Eukaryota; kingdom Metazoa; phylum Chordata; class Mammalia; order Rodentia; family Gliridae; genus Muscardinus; species Muscardinus avellanarius. The sequence goes on from NC_137796.1 coordinate 59,860,927, forward strand.
GTATTGCAAATTAATACAGCCACTACAGAGATCAGATTGAAAGTTCTTCAGAAGACTGGAAATGGAACCACCACATTACCCAGCTATACTACTGGGTATCCTTCGAAAGGAACTGAAGTCGGAATGTGATTATGACACATGCGTCTCCATATTTATACAGCATCACTCCCATTAGCCAAACTGTGGAACCAGTCGAGATGTCTTCTACAAATAGAGATGGTCATGTCATCTGCAGATATAGTTTCAATTCCTTTTGTCCTATTTGTACATTTTTATTTCCTTCTGCCTCATTTCTGTTGCTAGAGTCTAAAATACTATATTAAAAAGAGTGGTGACTGGATATTCTTGTCTTAATTCTAATTTTAAAGAGAACTCTCATGGTTTTTCTCTTTTAATATGATATTGGCCTATAGTATATTTTTGCTCTTTAGAGTGTGTTACTTATATTCTGATTTTGTGCAGTTTTTTTTTACCATGAATGAGTGCTGGATTTTGATTAATGTTTTTTCAGCATCTATTAAAGTATTTTTGTGACTGAATAATCTCACTTAGCATAATGTCCTCTAGTTTCATCCATTTCCCTGTAAATGATGTAATTGTGTTTTTCTTTATGACTGAGTAAAATTCCATTGTGTACATATCCCATAGTTTTGTAATCCATTCATTTGGTTCCATAGTCTGCAATAGTAAATTGTGCAGCTATGAACATAGATATACATGCATTAGTTTGGTAGTTTGATTTCCTTTCTTTTGGGGTAGATACCCAGGAGTGATATTGCTGGATCATATGGTAAGTTCGTTACCATTCTTCTGAAGATCCTCCATACTGTTTTCCAAAGTGTTAGCACTAATTTGCAATCCCATCAACAATGTATTAGAGTTCCCACTTCTTCAGATCCTGGCCAGCATTTGTTGTTTGTGTGTGTGTTTTGTTTTTTGGTTTTTTTTTGTTTGTTTGTTTGTTTTGGTGGTACTGGGGTTCTTGGAAGCCCTTCTACCTCCAGGCTACATTCCCAGACCGATTTTATTTTTAGAAACTGGGTCTCTTAAGCCAGCACGGCTGGCTTTGAACCTGCGCGATCCTCCTGTCTCCGCCTCCCAAGCTCGGGGATTACAAGCGTGTGCCACCACGCCCAGCATGTTGTTGTTTGTGTTTTGAATAATTGCCATTCTAGTTGGAGTTAGGTGAAATCTCAGGGTAGTTTTGATTTGCATCTCTCTGATTGCTAATGATGTTGAGCATTTTTCATGCATTTATTGACCATTTGAATTTCTTCTTTTGTGAAGTGTCTATTTAGTTCACTTGCCCATTTTTGATTGGGTTATTTGTTTTCTTAGTGTTGAGTTTCTTGAGTTCTCTGTATATTCTAGATATTAGTTCTTTATAGGAGGTGTAGGTGGCAAAAATCTTCTCCCATTCGGTTGGCTCTCGATTGAGGTTCTTGACAGTTTCCTTTGCTGAACAGAAACTCTTCAGTTTCATGCAATCCCATGTATTGATTCTCCTTTCAATTTGTTGTGCCTTTGGGGTCTTGTTGAGAAAGTGTTTATCTGTACCTATGTGTTGCAGTGTTGGACCTATGCCCTCTTCAAGGAGCTTCAAGGTCTCTGGTTTGATACCCAAGTCTTTGATCCATCTTGAATTGACTTTTGTACAGAGTGAGAAAGTGGGATTAATTTCCAATTTTCTGCAGATGGTTAACCTGTTTTGCCAACACCATTTGTTGAACAGGCTATCTTTTCTCCAATGTATGTTTTTGGCCCCTTTGTCAAAAATCAATTGGCTGAAAGTGTATGGACTTGTTTCTGGGTCTTCTATTCTGCTCCATTGGTCTATATGTCTGTTCTTTTGCCAGTACCATGCTGTTTTTATTACAATGGCTTTGTAGTATAGTATAAAGTCAGGTATTGTGATTCCTCCTGCATAGTTTTTGTTGCTGAGAACTACTTTGGCTATTCTGGGCTTTTTGTTATTCCAGATAAATTTAAGGACTGATTTTTCTATGTCTGTGAGGAATGATCTTGGTAGTTTAATGGGCATTGCGTTAAATCTGTAGATCACTTTTGGGAGGATGACCATTTTAATGATATTTATTCTGACAATCCATGAACATGGAAGATCCTTCCATCTTCTAAGATCTTCTTTGATTTCTTTTTTCAGTGTTTTATAATTTTCTTTGTAGAGATCTTTTACCTCCTTGGTCAGGTTTATTCCTAAGTATTTTATTTTTTTGTGGGAGATCCTGAGTGGAAGTGTTTTCTGAATTTCTTTTTCAGTAGATTTATGGTTGGTGTACAGGAAAGCTTCTGATTTTTTAAGATTGATTTTGTATCCAGATATTTTGCTGAACTTGTTGATCAGTTCTATAAGCCTTTTGGTTGAGTTTGTTGGGTTTTCTAAATATAGTATCATGTCATCTGCAAATAGTGAAAGCTTAAGTTCTTCTTTTCCTATTTGTACTCCTCTGATTTCCTTTTCTTGCCTTATTGCTCTAGTTAGACTCTCTATTATTGAAGAGAAGTGGTGATAATGGACATCCTTGTCTCTTTCCTGTTTTCAAGGGGAATTCTTGAAGTTTTTCCCCATTAAATATGATGTTGGCAGTGGGGAAAAGCCCCTAATTTTTTTTTTTTTTTTTTTTTTTTGTGGTACTGGGGTTCCTGGAAGCCCTTCTACCTCCGGGCTATATTCCCAGACCTATTTTTACATTTTTATTTGGAAACAGGGTCTCCTAAGCCAGCACACGCGGCTGGCTTGGAACCTGTGCGATCCTCCTGTCTCTGCCTCCCAGGCACGGGGATTACAAGCGTGCGCCACTACACCCGGCAAAAGCCCTCTATTTTAAATTGGCTCCACTGCTCTCCTTGTCTGAGTTGCTGTGCCATGGGTTCAAGGTGGATTCTCTCACACAGGGTAAGTATATGGTTATTTTGTTTTTATGTGTTTAGGGAAAAGAGAGGGGGAAAACTGGCAGAGCTGTGTATGATCGATCACTCCCTACAGCCTCAGTTATTTTGCAAAAAGCAAAAGAGGCCTCAGCTATTTCACAAGGTGTGTGTGTGTGTGTGTGTGTGTGTGTGTGTGTGTGTGTTATCTTCCTGCTACCGAGTAGCTTTTGGCAGACTGCTTGTAATTTCTGTTTCAAGGTCAACAAAGAGCACAGGGCTTTTAACTATTTAAGTACTGTAATGCAGCTGCCTAAATACAACAAGAAGGAGCTCTGCATACATTTATGCTTCTAGCTATTTATACTGGATCAATCCCAATCACTAGTATTAAGAGGCTGAGACAGGAGGAGTGCAGGTTTGGAGACAGGCTCAGCAACTCTGTGATACTCTCAGCAACCTTGAAAGACCCTATTTCAAAAGAGTAAATAGGATACCACAAGGGGGTAGTGCTCCAAGACATAATTCTTCTGGGTTCATGTCCTAGTAACTCCTTCAAAATAAAATAAAAATAAAAATAATAGCCAGGCATAGTGGCGCACACTTGTAATCCCCGCGCTTGGGAGGCAGCGACAAGAGGATCGCGCAGGTTGAAGCCAGCCGTGCATGCTGGCTTAGGAGACCCTGTTTCCCTGGGAGTGTAGCCTGGAGGTAGAAGGGCTTCCAGGAACCCCAGTACCACCAAAATAAATAAATAAATAAATAAATAAATAAATAAATAAATAAATAAATAATAAAAATGTAATTAAGCTCCCCAAATGGAATTTTACATTTTCTAGTAGATGTACTAAAAAAAAGTACAAAAGCAATCTTATTTTTTTTTTTTTTTTGGTATGAGAAGTGAAATTTATTATAAAAAGGATATATCCACCTGAATCCAACTAGGAGAAAGAAACTGCAGTAATTTAAACAAGACAATTGTAATATATAGAATGTATTAAATGATGATAAGGGCATGGCTACCAGGTTGGTTATACAGAGAACTCTGCAGCTCAGCCTGGGGTTGAGGCAAAGTATACAGTGAAGGAGGATTCTCGGGGCATGGGCGATTACACCTTGTTAAGAAGGTATAGTTGCAACTCCTCAGAGCTGCCTTACTGGAGATAGACAAATAGGAAAGTGGCTGGAAGCCAAAGTTCAGAATCAGTGTGTACAGAGGGAGTAGGGCACAGGTAGAGGGAGTCACGGGAAACAGCCCTTCCAGTCACACAGATGAGCTGAGACTCAGCAGGTGCACACATAGATGCAGAAGCACCCTTCACCCTACCTCCTGGTCTCTCCCAAACCCAAAGTGACATGATTTAACCTGCACTCATTATCATGAAAGGATGCTCAGAGTCGTGTGTGTGTGTGTGTGTGTGTGTGTGTGTGTGTGTGTGTGTGTGTATTTCTACTTCTACTTCTGAGCTACATCTCAAGCCCTATTTTGTTTTTTGTTTTTTAATTTTATTTTATTGGTGCACTGTATTCATATATCATAGTGGGATACAAACTTTTGTAGACATACATGCACACATCGCCCAGTCAGCCCCCACCCGATCCCCACCCCATTCTCTCCCCATCCCTCCTTCCCATGCTTGGCTTAGTGGTTGACATCTAGTATTATAGCAATTTATCAAAAATTAAAAATGATAATCTCACATAACAGTTTCATTTGTCTGATACCAAGCGTTTGATGATTTAAAGATAGCATTTCAATATTTCTTTTTGCTTTCTTTCTTACTAGAGCATATTTTTTCTGTTTTTTTAGGTGAAACTATCATATATTTATATATTTATTTTTCAGAAAAAAATCTATCCTAATATGGAATATGAATTCTAGATACCCAAAACGATCTTGAAAAAGAACAAAGCTAGCAGATATGTATTTTCTGATTTCAAACCATATAAAGCTACAATAATTGAAACAGTGTAGTACTGTTCTAAAGGCAGATATATAGACCATTGGAGTTAAATACAAGCCTAGAGCTAAATTCTTCCCTATATTGTCAAGTTATTTTTGACAAGGTTTCCACGAACATTTGGTGGTGGAAATAATAATCTTTTAACTAAATATTGTTGAAAAATAATAATTACATGGAAAAGAATAAAATTGGACCTTTACCTAATCCCATATACAAGTATTAACTCAAAATAGATAAAAGACCTAAATATAAATCTTAAGACTATAAACTTTTAGGAGAAAATCTGGGTCATATAACCTCACAACATTGAAATTGGCAGTGATTTCTTGGATATGATTTCAATGGCATAGGCAACAGAAGAATATACAAACTCCCTAAAAAATAAAAGAAAATATTGTATATCCAAAGACAATGTAAACAGAGTTAAAAGTTACTAATAGAATTGGATAAAATATTTCCAAATGCTATATCTGAAGGTATATTAATATTCCAACTAGAAATCCTAAAAATTAACAACAATAAAGGCAAACAATACAACTTAGAGATAGGTAAAAGACTAACATAAATAATGAATCTCCACAGATAACCAATCTTAGTTGTCTGTTGGATGGAAACTCTTGTTTCTCTGGTTCTGGTGAGTGTTACCTATTTCTTCTTTGTAGTTAATCTCTTTGAGTATTTTCTCTAGCGCTGGTTTTGAAGACATAAATTCCTTCAGTTTCTGTTTGTCATGGAAGCTTCTTATTTCTCCATCTAATTTGATAGAAAGTTTTGCTGGATAGGAAATTTTTGGCTGGAAGTTGTTTTCTTTCAGAGTTTGGAATATGTTACTCCAAGCCCTTCTGGCTCTCATGACTTGGTTTGGGAAGTCTGGAGTGATTCTAATTGGTTTGCCTCTGAATGTCAGTTGGCCCTTTGTTTTTGTTGCCTTTAAGATTCTCTGCTTGGCTTCCACATTGGTCATTTTGACAATTATATGGCGTGGGGATCCTCTTCTCCGATCCTGTCTAAAGGGAGTTCTATAAGTTTCCTGGATCTGTGTATCAACCTCTTGCTCTATATTTGGAAAATTTTCTGCTATTACTTCCTTGAAGAGATTGTTGATCCCTTTGGTATCACTTTCTTTTCCCTCCTCTATTCCAATTATTCTTAGGTTAGCTCTCTTAAGATGGGCCCATATTTCTTCAATGTCAGATTCCTGCTGTTGGATATTTTTTTCTAGATTAGAAACTATACATTCATTTTTGGAGTAATCATCTTCTAAGAGCGAGATTCTGTTCCCCATGTGGTCTAATCGGTTGTTTGTGCTTTGAATTGAGGCCTTTACTTCATTAATTGCATCCTTTATCTCTTTTTGGCTCTCTCTGAGTTCTTTTCGAAGCACCTCTATTATTTCTACAGTTATTTTCCTGATTTGATCTTCTAGAAATCTCTGATTTTCTGTTTTATCAGGTTCTGATGTTGTGGGGTTGTGCACATTCATTACTCCAGTGTTATTCCTCTTTCCCATGATTTCGGAGGTTTGTGCCTTCTCTGGGTTCTTCCCTTGGGTCACTATGGCTTCACTTAAGGTGCTCTGGATCTCGAGTCTGTATTATCTCAGACCCCACTACTCCTTTACTGGGTTGTATCACAGAGTCTCCGACCCAGGGAGTCGATAGAGGCTGCTTTAAACTATGGGGGGGTGCCAGGTTGCACGTTCTCCTATGGTGTGATATCTCTGCCACCACCACTCCCTCACTGGGTCAAGTCCCAGGAGGCCCAATACTGCGATTTCTCCTCTGTGGCCCGCAATTTGACTCACTGTTCTTGAGTACGCAGATGTAGCTGTACTGGACTCGGTGAATTCACTGCTGCTGCCGCCGCCGGTGGCAATATGGCGCCTCTGCCACACCCTCGGCCATGAGGCTGGCGTATTTTTCTTCTCTGGTTTTGATTTCCACTCTGAATCCCTGCAGCGTGTGCTGAGCTCAGCCACTGGGAGCTTTAAATGCTGTCTGCGCCGAAAGATCCCGCCTGGCTGTTCCACAGCGGCTCACCTGGCTTGCTGTAGCCGTCCGTTGAGTTCGCCGCTGCCGCCGGCAGTATGGCGCTGCTGCCGCGTCCTCGGGCGTGTGTGTCTCCTCTGTGGCCCTGAGCTCTGTTCTCAGTCCGCTTTCTCTCTGGAGCCTGGTGGGTTTTTTTGTTTTTCTGGTGATGGTGCTTTCTGGCTATGAAAGGCGCTCTTTTTGTGGTAATGGAGATTGGTTGTTAGCGGGGCTCTTAAGCCCCACTTTTCTCGGTCGCCATCTTCCCGGAAGTTAAAAGCAATCTTATAATATAGTTTTAACAGTGTATATAAAATGTATTGAGCTGGGCAATAGGGAGGTAAGAGACCTATCACTCTGCCTAGTCCTGTATCTGTGCTTCTATTGAAAGGCTCCATTTTTTTTTTTTTTTTTTTTTGGTGGTACTGGGGTTCCTGGAAGCCTTTCTACCTCTGGGCTACACTCCCAGACCTATTTTCTGTATTTACAGGGTCTCTTAAACCAGCGCGGCTGGCCTCGATCCTCCTGCCTCTGCCTCCCAAGCGCATGCGCCACCACGCCCGGCTGAAAGGCTCCATTTTAAAGAAAAGAAAAGAAAATTAAATGGTTCCTTATTCCTGCTGCAGTTTAAAAAGTGCCAGGCTTGAGAAATTTTACTGTTCCTCTTTTTAAAGTACAGGCTTGTAAAATTTCTGGTACAACTTAAGAAATGAAGGCTGGAAAAACCTTAAGTTTAAAAAAAGTACACCCTTAAAAAATGATGACCCCCCCCCCCCAGGTCGGCCTGTTCCAGGAATCGGCTAACCACAATTTGGGCCCACCTAGCATTGACCAATGTTTGCCCTGCAAATGTACTTTGGAAACGGATTTGTAATTTTCCATTGACGCATGTAATCCCCCCCTACTTTGTGGTTTTTTCCTTTAAATACGGGCTGCCTTAGTTGCTGGGGTCTCTCTCTCTAAGCTCCTGCGTGAGTTACGAGGCGGCCCCAGTGCACTGGCTCTTTAATAAACCTCCTGCGCTTGCATCAAGGAAAGTCTCTCGTGTGGATTTTGGGCGTTGCCTATCCCGAGGCTTGATTGAGGGTCTCCCCTCTGCGGGGGCCTTTCACTACATGGAGACTTCTTTTTATAAATGATTTAACTCCTGAGTATATTTTCTGTTATTATACACCTATATTTTCCCTTTTAAATATATTTTTAGCCTAACATACTGGAGCATACTTGTAATCTTAGTATTTTGGAGGCTGAAATAGGAGGATTGCATGTTTGTGTCCAGCCTCAACTACATAGTGAGGCCCTCCCCAACTTAGTGGGACCCTGTTTCAAAATAAAGAATAAACAATAGGGCTGTGGTGTAGCTCAGCAATAGAATGCCCTGGGTTCAATCCTCAGTACCACACACAGACACACACACAAAATATGTATCTATTTGTTTTACTCAAGGAATTAAGAGTTAAACATGTAATGGATGCAAAAGTTATTAACATGATACATGAATACATTTATTAAAACAGCCTTCAAATTCTGAGTGTGTTGTAGATTTGTAACATATATGAATTCACTCTAGCACCACTTGAAATGCTCAAGGGCCACATGGATTTTCTTTTTTCACATAAGCCATTACAGACCCTCCTCTGTTGCAGATGGGAGCCTGGGGGTGAGATAAGCCATAGAATTATTTTTGAGGACAGGTAGCTCTCGTCAATGAAAGTGTAGACACAAATTGGGAAATAATCTTATTATTCCTCATCAGCAAAAATGGGCTGACGGTTGGGTAAGATGATGATAAAACTGCAACAATCCCTTCCAGCCTTGGACTTTTCTCGTGATTGTAGAAGGAATACAGAATTAAAAGGTTGTTTGAGCAATAAAAGAACACAAAGCAAACAACCAGCAGAAGAATGGTGTAGGTGGCTTTGTTTTCAGGAGATGTATGGGAAGAGAGGTGGGGGCTTCGAATATACTGTACTTTTCTGTGGTGTCTGTAGAGGAAATTCACCATGTAGAGGCTGCTGCAGATCACGAAGGCTAAAAATACAAGATCGTAAATCACTATGACACTTATTAATGCATTTGACTTCTGGTCTGTATCTGGCACAGCTTGACAATATGGATGAGAGTACACCAAACCAACAACAGTGAAATTGTCAACAGCTCTCACATTTTTGATGATGTCAATATAGATCAGCATGTTGATGATCCAGAAGAAAAGGAAAGAGAGGAAAATCTGTGAAGAAGACTTAAATTTAAGCCATTCCCACCGAGAGTTCCTGGGGCTGATCCTGATGGCTTGAAATGCACCCAGGACAAAAGTAGTGAAGATAGAAAGACCGCGACTTACTCTGTAGGAGAACAAAAATGCCTGACAACCTACATTATTCAAAAACCGTCTTACTCCAAAAGATGATGCTACATGCGGTAGCAACGGGAATATGATTGTCAGGATATTGACCAATGTCAGGTGCATGAAAATGGAATCGATGGGTTTCTTCAGACGGGGCTGAATGAGCAAGGAGGATATATGTAAACCAAAGAGCAATGAGTTTCCTAAGACACCGACGCACATCTGAGATATGAGGAAAAGTCCCCAAAATGTCTCAGTCAGAAACATTATGTTAATGATATTTAGATGTTTTAATTAGGGAATCCAGGCCTGTAAAGAAAGATGTACATACGTAGAGTCCCCAAAAGGAGCTGTTAAAATATCTAGAATAAAATTGTATCACTCAAACATTCATGAAAATAGAGTGAACATGTTTATAGCAGCACAATTTAAAACAGACAAATTATGGAACCGACCTAGTTGTCTGGCCATAGGTGAATGGACAGAGGAAATGTGGCATATCCTCAGCATGGAATTCTACTCAGCCACAAAGAAGAAAAATTTATGTCATTGGCAGGAAAATGGATGGACCTAGAGGATTTCAATTATGCAAATTGAGATTAGCCAATCTCAGAAATTCAAGGGCTCTATCTTTTCTCTCACATTTGAAAGGTAGAGAGAATGAGAACAGAATGATTCATATAGTTTCAGAGAGAGAGAGAGAGAGAGAGAGAGAGAGAGAGAGAGAGAGAGAGAGAAGGAGAGAAATAGAATAGTTGAAAGGGGACTGGGAGATGAAGAATTAATGAATGAAACATTTAAAATAATGCTATGTCCATATTTGAAGAAATCAGTTCCAATATCACTAACATGTATGAGGAGGGAGGAGGGTGGAGTGGGTTGGGATCTGAAGGTAAACTCACTGTGTGCATGAATGTATCACTTTGAGCCTCACTATGCTGTGTGATTATAATGCACCAATAAAAGCACATTAATAACCAAAACAAGTTAAAGGACAGAGTCAGATATTTATTGAGATTCTGTTTAGAAATAAAAACCAAAGGGCTGGCTGTATCTCAGAGGTAGAAGGCCTGTGGGTTCAATCCCCAACACAGACACACACACACACACACACCCTACTGCACTTCTCTCTCTCTCTCTCCCTCCCTCCCTCCCTCCCTCCCTCTCTCTCTCTCTGTGTTTTGCTCTCACTCTCTGCATTTATATAAATGCATTTTGTTATCATTCTCTCTACTTTTCAAATATGAGTAGTATATGTAGGTTTTAATTTGTACATATTTATCTGTACGTGTGTAATTTCTTTTTTTTTTAGTGTTATATTTTATCTTTATTTTTTTTAATTAATTTATTTTTTAAATTGGTGCATTGTAGTCATATATCAATCACATTGGAGTACAAGACTTGAGAGGATATACAAGCACACATCATCCAATTAGCCCTCCTCCAGCCCCCATCCCATTCCCTCCCCCTCCCTCCATCCCACACTTCTTTGGTGATTTACTTTGATACATTTGTTTATGTACCTCCTGCATTTTAAAGAGGCTCCGTCCTCCAGTATTACATACCCTCTGATTGGTCACATTAGTTGCTTCACTATAGGGCCCTTTCTATAGCTCAACCTCTTCCTGTTGCCCTTTTCCTCCTAGTTATTGCTGATTAAGAGAAGCATCTGATTTATATTTTCTGCGATATTTCACTGTGCATGCTGCGTTGCAAGTACCAATCCCACTCTTGATGGTCCCAGTAGTGGCCTGGCTACTCAGTGGACTGATCCAGACCTCGCTGGCTCACGCAGCGGCCTTGCCTCATGGGAGGACCCAGTTCTGGTCTCGCTGGCCCCTGAACCGGTCAAACCCCTAAGCTGGCTTTGGTCCCGACCTTGGAGGCCACAGGAGTGAACTTGCCTCACGCCAGGCTCCGAAGCTGGCCATTGGCACCTGCACCGGTCTAACCCCTTGGCAGGATTCCAATCCTGGCCTCGGAGGCCCCAACACTGGTAATGCCTCACGGCAGGCTCCGATGCCGGCCTCACTGGCCCCAGCACCGGCCTAACCCCTTGACAGGCTCTTATCCTGGCCTCAGAGGCCCCAGTACCGGCCTTGCCTCACGGCAGGCTCCGATGCCGGCCTCGCTGGCCCCAGCACCGGCCTAACCCCTCGGCAGGCTCTTATCCTGGCCTCGGAGGCCCCAGTACCGGCCTTGCCTCACGGCAGGCTCCGATGCCGGCCTCGCTGGCCCCAGCACCGGCCTAACCCCTCGGCATGCTCCGATCCCGGCCTCGGAGGCCCCAGCACTGGTCATGCCTCACGGCAGGCTCCGCTGCCGGCCTCGTTGGCCCCAGCACTGGCCTAACCTCTCGGCAAGCTCTTATCCTGGCCTCGGAGGCCCCAGTACCGGCCTTGCCTCACAGTAGGCTCCGATGCCGGCCTTGCTGGCCCCAGCACCGGCCTAACCCCTCGGCAGGCTCTTATCCTGGCCTCGAGGCCCCAGTACCGGCCTTGCCTCACGGCAGGCTCCGATGCCGGCCTCGCTGGCCCCAGCACCGGCCTAACCCCTCGGCAGGCTCTTGTCCTGGCCTCGGAGGCCCCAGTACCGGCCTTGCCTCACGGCAGGCTCCGATGCCAGCCTCGCTGGCCCCAGCAGCGGCCTAACCCCTCGGCAGGCTCCGATCCCGGCCTCGGAGGCCCCAGCACTGGTCATGCCTCAAGGCAGGCTCCGATGCCGGCCTCGCTGGCCCCAGCACCGGCCTAACCCCTTGGCAGGCTCTTATCCTGGCCTCGGAGGCCCCAGTACCGGCCTTGCCTCACGGCAGGCTCCGATGCCGGCCTCGCTGGCCCCAGCACCGGCCTACCCCCTCGGCATGATCTTATCCTGGCCTAGAGGCCCCAGTACCGGCCTTTCCTCAAGGCAGGCTCCGATGCCGGCCTCACTGGCCCCAGTCCTGGCCTAACCCCTCGGCAGGCTCTTATCCTGGCCTCGGAGGCCCCAGTACCGGCCTTGCCTCACGGCGGGCTCCGATGCCGGTCTCGCTGGCCCCAGCACCGGCCTAACCCCTCGGCAGGCTCCGATCCCGGCCTCGGAGGCCCCAGCCCTGGTCATGCCTCAAGGCAGGCTCCGATGCCGGCCTCGCTGGCCCCAGCACCGGCCTAACCCCTCAGCAGGCTCTTATCCTGGCCTCGGAGGCCCCAGTACCGGCCTTGCCTCACGGCAGGCTCCGATGCCGGCCTCACTGGCCCCAGCAGCGGCCTAACCCCTCGGCAGGCTCCGATCCCGGCCTCAGAGGCCCCAGTACCGGCCTTGCCTCAAGGCAGGCTCCGATGCCGGCCTCGCTGGCCCCAGCACCGGCCTAACCCCTCGGCAGGCTCTTGTCCTGGCCTCGGAGGCCCCAGTACCGGCCTTGCCTCAAGGCAGGCTCCGATGCCAGCCTCGCTGGCCCCAGCAGCGGCCTAACCCCTCGGCATGCTCCGATCCTGGCCTCGGAGGCCCCAGCACTGGTCATGCCTCAAGGCAGGCTCCGATGCCGGCCTCGCTGGCCCCAGCACCGGCCTAACCCCTCAGCAGGCTCTTATCCTGGCCTCGGAGGCCCCAGCACCGGCCTTGCCTCACGGCAGGCTCCGATGCCGGCCTCACTGGCCCCAGCAGCGGCCTAACCCCTCGGCAGGCTCCGATCCCAGCCTCGGAGGCCCCAGTACCGGCCTTGCCTCAAGGCAGGCTCCGATGCCGGCCTCGCTGGCCCCAGCAGCGGCCTAACCCCTCGGCAGGCTCCGATCCCGGCCTCGGAGGCCCCAGCACTGGTCATGCCTCAAGGCAGGCTCCGATGCCGGCCTTGCTGGCCCCAGCACCAGCCTAACCCCTCAGCAGGCTCTTGTCCTGGCCTCGGAGGCCCCAGTACCGGCCTTGCCTCAAGGCAGGCTCCGATGCCGGCCTCGCTGGCCCCAGCACCGGCCTAACCCCTCGGCATGCTCCGATCCTGGCCTCGGAGGCCCCAGCACTGGTCATGCCTCAAGGCAGGCTCCGATGCCGTCCTCGCTGGCCCCAGCACCGGCCTAACCCCTCAGCAGGCTCTTATCCTGGCCTCGGAGGCCCCAGCACCGGCCTAACCCCTCGGCAGGCTCTTATCCTGGCCTCGGAGGCCCCAGTACCGGCTTTGCTTCACGGCAGGCTCCGATGCCGGCCTCACTGACCCCAGCACCGGCCTAACCCCTCAGCAAGTTCCGGACCCGACCTCGGAGGCCCTAGCACAAGCCTTGCATCATGGCAGGCTCCAATGCCGGCCTCGCTGGCCCCAGCATCAGTCTAACCCCTCTGCAGGTTCCAATCCCGGCCACGGAGGCCTCAGTAGTGGCCTTGCCTCACAGCAAGCTCCGATGTCGGCCACTGGCCCCGGCGCCCGCCTAACCCCTCAGCAGGTTCCGATCACTGTCTCTGTGGTTAGTATTTCAAAGGATCCAGTTGTAATGTATCAGATCTCTGCCTCCCCCGAATATTGGCCACTGGCATTGCCACTGCCTCCACCGTTTCAAATCCTTCCCAGGCTCTTTTTCCACTCTGAATGTTGTCCAGTGTTCCTAAGCATGCGTGATGGTAGCATTCGACATTTGGTGTAATTTCTCCAAAAAAATAAAGTTGGTAAGATCCGGTTTCTGCTTCTCCTGAATACAAGTCTCTACCACCATCGCGAAGAACTCTTTCAACACCGCATTTCTCCTTGGTCTCCGCTAAACTCTCTCCTTATATGTGATGTCTGAGATTCTTAACAATATAGAGAAATAGCAGTCCTCTTTCACGGCGAATTTTTCCATAAGTTCCAGTGCATTTAGATAAGTTTCGTCTGCATCTCCAGTGTCCTGGCATCCATAACGGCTTTCTTACCACCTCTCCGATATTTTTCTTTATCTTTTTCTGTTCTGGGCCCGGTTTCTCCAGGGGTCTGGTGTGCTACTCGCAGTTCGGCCTGGGGCCCAGAGTCCCGCGACCCGGGCCCCATCTGGCATGCCCAGCCCGCGACCCCTGCCCAGAACCCAGCGTCTTACTGGGCCTGGTTTCTCCAGGGGTCTGGCGTGCTACGCGCAGTTCGGCTGGGGCCCAGAGTCCCGCGACCCGGGCCCCATTAGGCGTGCCCCGCCCGCGACCCCCGCCCAGAACCCAGCGTCTTACTGGGCCTGGTTTCTCCAGGGGTCTGGCGTGCTACGCGCAGTTCGGCCCGGGGCCCAGGGTCCCGCGACCCAGGCCCCAGCTTTTGTGCGCCGCGCGCGACCCCTGCCCAGAACCCAGCGTCTTACTGGGCCTGGTTTCTCCAGGGATCTGGCGTGCTACTCGCAGTTCTGCCTGGGGCCCAGAGTCCCGCGACCCGGGCCCCATCTGGCGTGCCCAGCCCGCGACCCCAGCCCAGAACCCAGCGTCTTACTTGGCCTGGTTTCTCCAGGGGTCTGGCGTGCTATGCGCAGTTCGGTCTGGGGCCCAGAGTCCCGCGACCCGGGCCCCATCTGGCGTGCCCAGCCCGCGACCCCCGCCCAGAACCCAGCGTCTTACTGGGTCTGGTTTCTCCAGGGGGTCTGGCGTGCTATGCGCAGTTCGGCAGGGGCCCAGAGTCCCGCGACCCGGGCCCCATCTGGCGTGCCCAGCCCGCGACCCCCTCCCAGAACCCAGCGTCTTACTGGGTCTTACGTGTGTAATTTCTAATTTGTCCATCAGACCTCAATAAATCTGGAATATATTTTTTTAAAAAGAAAACAAGCTGTGTTAGGAGAGTGGATAGTAATGTGTGAATTAAAGGAAAGTCACCAAGAACTGTGTGTGAATTTCTATAACTCTGAACCTCACTAAAACAAGTAATTACAATGCATCCATAAAAATATATAAAAGAACCAGGCACGGAAACACACGCCTGTAATGCAAGTACTTAGGAGGCTGAGACAGAAGGACTGACGTTTTGAGTCCACTCTCAGCAACATTGTTAGGCCCTGTTTCAAAATAAAAATTAAACTAGGGCTGGCTATGTAGCTTAGAAGCAGAATGCTGTGTTCAATCCCTAGTTCCACACACATAAATGGAAGAGAGAAGAAAATGAGTATGTATAGGTAATCAAACTTAAGAGAAGACAGAATTGCAAGACAGAAAAATGCCACATCACATGTATGTAGTGCTGACAAATTCATATTATACATGAACATCTAAGACTGGGCACAGTGGCCGTATCTGTTGTTCCAGTTACTCAGGAGGCTGAGGCAGGATGATTTCTTCAGCCTAGGAGTTTGAGCCCAGTCTGGACAACATAGCAAAATCCTGTCCTGAAATAAATGCACATGCAAGTAAATGATAACAGAGTGGAGAAAGAAACATTGTTGAAGTGCAGAGTGGTCACAAGCTGGAGTTGTCTTATGAGACAAGGAAGGAACTGGGGAGGGAACTAGGGAAGGGCTAAATGAGCAATAGGTGAATGTATGCCTCTACCCTCTTACACCTCATTAAGATGTCTGACAGAAATAAAAATAAACATATGTGAGAATAAAAAATAAACATATGAACCAATAAAAAATAAACATATGTGAGAATACAAAAAATGTAAAAATCAAATAAATTATTTAAAAAATAGGCTAAGAGCAATACTTGTTCTTTTTTCTTGTTGTTGTTGTTCTGGAGAGTGAACACAGGGATATTCTATCCTTGAGCTATATAACAAGCCTAATTTTCTTTGCTATTCTAAACAGGGTCTTGCTTAGTAGCTGAGGGTCTTGCTAAATTGCTGAGGCTGGCCTTAAACCAGTATCCTCAAGTACTGAGATTACAGGTGTGAGCTACCTCATCCGGCTTATATTTATTACATTCATCTCCAATGAAAAAGATATAGAAACTTCTTTTCTTGTACCAGTGATTGTACCTAAGGGCTACCCAGCAACACTTCCAGACCTTTTTATTTCAAAAAAGGGTCTTGCTAAGTTTCTGAGAATCTTGCTGTGTTGCCAAGGTTGGCCATGAATTTATGACCCTCCTGTTTAAGCCTCCCAAGTACTAGGATTTCAGGTATGTACCACCAAGCTTGACAATACAAAAACTAAAAAATAAAAATAAAAAATAACAAAGCAGGTGACATAGAACACACTAACCAACAGAAAGCTATTTCACTTTCAACATATAATAGCAGACAAAACAAATTTTAAAGAAACAGAATTACTAGACATAAGGAAGGCCAATGCATTGACAATAAACTTTTAAAAATTTCCATATTCAAACATAGTCTCAATATATATGATGTGAAAACATATAGAATTATAAGAAAACCTACCATTTCACTGAGAAATTGTAACCAAAATCCTTTCGTAATTAACAGAATCAGCAGACAAATGTAAGTCAGGATGTTAAAAAAAATGGATCAAGTCAGCTGGACATTGTGGTGCTTGTCTGTAATCTTAGTATTTGGGAGGTTCAAATAGGAGGATCACGGTTTTGAGGTCAATCTTAGTAATGTAGAGACCATCAGCAACTTAGTGAGACCATGTTTCAAAGTAAAAATTGAGTATGGTGGTCCATGCCTGTAATCCCAGTCATTGGGAAGCTGAGACAGGATGACCTCAGTTTTAGGGCCATCTAAAATTTTAGTGTGCTGGAGAGGTGGCTTCAATTTCCCTGGATTCCAATCACAGTGGCAGCAAGAACAACAACAACAAAAGTGTGATCAGCATAAAAAAATTAAAAGGGGTGCAGGTGTAGCTCAATCCTTCATTTCCTTCAGCCCCCTAGGAACCAGTCATTCACAAGAAGATGGAAAGTCCTGGAGAACATTATGTTAAGTGAGATCACCCAGGCATAGAAAGAGAAGGGACATGTGTTTCCTCTAATATGCCCAAACTAGGCGGTATTAGGAATACCAGAGGGACTCCAGAAAACAGAAGGGAAATCTCAGCAAAGCTAGAATGGAAGGATAGGAGAGGAAGAAGGCTGAACTTGATTAATGGAGGAGCTATATCCGAATATGTATTAAGGTATGAATATAACACGGTTACCCCGGACACTCATTGTTGGGGGGAGGGAAAGAGGGGGAGGGCACCAAGCCCTGTGTGAATGTGTGCCATTTTCAATATGATCCACATTAAAAATGGTAGAAGTATATGAAAACACATGAATGCAGTAAAAAGAATTTATACTCTTGTGTTTCTTGTAATTAAAAATTTAATGCACACAGTTTCTATAAAATAACTATTTTTTTTCTTCTCGTGCACTTAGAAAGGAAGTAGTAAATGTGGCCATAAAACTGACACAGAAATGAGAACCAAGAAAGTTTAAGAGTGATTTCACAGAACAACTTATCTCAGTACAATAACTATGAGTTATACCTATAATAGTAAACAAACAAGCAAAACTAGTCAGGTCTGGGAAACCACATAGTGAGAGATAGTCCACTATGAAGATGCACCATAGTTATTTCATTTGTCTCATAATCAAATAAATATGAAGCCTGGATAAGAATCAGGGGTGAGACTATGAGAGTAGAAAAAGGAATTACAAAATGAGTCCTAAAAATAAACAAAGAGAATCATCTTGCACTCCACTAAGAGGTATGACTATAATGCACCAATAATAAATTAAAAATAAATAAAAGGTATTGGGGTGGAGAAATGCAGAATAGTAGCAAACAACACAAATGGAAAGGAAACACAAAGTCAGCTCCTTAGGAGAATGATAATGTGACACAGCTCAGTGAGGCCACTCAACAAGAGGGCACAATGATGTCAGGATTAAAATGTTAGAGGGAGTAACTGTGAAACAGAATACATTTGTTAAAAGATAACATTGTGATAAACTATGGCAATAAATTTAGAAAGTTGAGAGCTATGGGACAAATTTCTAGCACACTTAATTTACCATAAAAGATTTTGGAATTGAAGCTGGGTGTCATGGCACACACCTATAATCCAGTTCGTGGAAGGCTGAGACAGGAAAATCTTAGATTTGAGGCCATCCTCAGCAAACTAATGAGGCCCTGTTTCAAACTAAAAACATAAGAAAGCTGGAGCTAGAGCTTGTATGTAGAACACCTGAGTTCAATGCCTAGTACTATCAGAAAACAACAAAATAAAACAACAATGCATCAATAAAATATATTTATTTATTAAAGTACTTGTTTGTTTATTCATTTTTGTCATACCAGGGTTTGAGCCCCATGGCATTCTATCTCTAAGCTACACACTAGTTCTATTTTTATTATTTATTTTGAAATAGGGTCTCACTACATTGCCAAGGTCCTCACTAAGTAGCTGAGACTGGCTGTGAACCTTCAATCTTTCTGTCTCAGCCTTCCAAGTACTGGGATTACAAACATGCTCCAGTATACCTCGCTAAACATATATTTAAAAAGGAAAATATGACTGGGCGTGGTGGCGCACGCTTGTAATCCCCGCGCTTGGGAGGCTGAGACAGGAGGATCGCGCAGGTTCGAAGCCAGCCTCAGCTACTCAGTGAGGCTCTCAGCAACTTAGTGAGACCTTGTTTTCATATAAAATATAAAATAGGTCTGGGAGTGTAGCCCAGAGGTAGAAGGTAGAAGGCCCCTGGGTTCCATCCCCAGTACCACCAAAATAAATAAATAAATAAATAAATAAATAAATAAATAAATAAATAGGAAAATATGGGTGTATAATAACAGAGAATATATTCAGAAGGCAAATCATATATAAGAAGTCTCCGTGTAGAAACACAGGGGATTAGGCAGTGGCAGATCTCCTACCTCCCTATTGTCTTGAAGACTTAGCACTGCAGAAGCTTTGCTCTAGGCAGCCGGCATCCTGAGATAGTGCTGCATCTCACAGAAGCAGCATCTGAGCAGCCAGGAGTGCATATCAGGGACAGGGCGACAAGGCTTCTTCTCTCAGTGGACTCCGTCACCCTGTTATCTGCTGCTTCGGTAACCTTGTTCACTGTGCATCATTTTGATGCCCACAGGGGACTACAGACCACTCTCAGCTGCAAAGGAGTCTCCTGGTGAATGATTAGGTTTATTAGTTAGAAGTGCAAAATGACTTTTTGACTGTGCGTCTTTTCCCAAGTTGAACCACATCAGAAAGTAAGGTTCAGGATCTAGAAAGTCATTAAAAGTTAGCTTACGGGTAGCTGATGTAAATCACCACAGCCCTTAATCCAACCTGAGCCCTGAGCAGGACCCCAGAGTGTACACCAGCTTTTCCACAGGGCTCTTGTGTCTCCAGCTCTTCCACTGTGTTTGACTTCCTCCAGGTTCCACAGAGCACGAGCCTATGCAGGACAGTGAGTTTTACTGGGACCCCAGAGCCCAGCCATCAGTCCTGGTTGTAACACACACCATTTGCTGTGAGCCTGTTTGTCATTATAAAATTGCTTGCCAAGATACAGAGATTGAAGTTTCTCCAGAGTTTGTATCCTTAGGTGTTCCCCATCAAATATATAATGGCATTGAAAAGTTAAAAGAACATATATTCATATACAACACAGGTTAATTGATAGAATATCTTCTTTTGGTAACAGAGATTGAACACGTGAACATTCTACCTCTGAACTACACCCCCGGCCCTTATTATTTATTTATTTATTTATTTATTTATTTATTTATTTATTTATTTTTGAGATACTGAGGATGGAACCCAGGAGCATTCTACCTCCAAGCTACACCCCCAGCCCTGTTTTTATTAGTCTTATTTATTTATTTATTTATTTATTTATTTATTTATTTTTGGTGGTACTGGGGGTGGAACCCAGAGGCTTTCTACCTCCAGGCTATACTCCCAGACCTATTTTATTCTTTATTTTGAAACAGGGTCTCACTACGTTGCTGAGAGCCTTACTAAGTAGCTGAGGCTGGCTTTGAACCCGTGCGATCCTCCTGTCTCAGCCTCCCAAACGCAGGGATTACAAGTGTGCGCCACCACACCCGGCTTTTTTTTTTTTTTTTTTTTTTTTTAGTTCTTTAAATTTTGAAACAGGGTCTCTCTGAGTCACAAAGGTCATTGCTAAGTACCTGCAGCTGTCTGCAAACCATGATCCATCCTCTGGTCTCAGCCTCTCGAATGCTGAGATTACAAGTGTGCGCCACCATGCCGGGCTTATATTTTATTTTTGAAACAGAATCTAGCTAAGTTGTTGAGGCTGGTGTTGAATCATTGATCCTCTTCTCAGACTCTTAAGTACTGGAATTACAGGCATGTGTTAACATGCCTGGCAACAAAATATCTTTGTTAATAACCCTGAACATTTTAAGTATGTGCTTATAAAATTAATGTGTTCCTTCTATTTCCTCAGACTTAAACATTTCTGAATATTTTATATATTATTCTTCCCTTTCATATTTAATTTCACTGTGGATTTTCACTTTGTGTGCATGGCATTATATTGGATAGATTCCTATCAAACTTAGGTTTTTATTTTCAAGAAATTTTTTGGAAGCCAAGCATGCTGGCGCATGCTTGTAATCACGGCAGATTACAGATTTCCAGGTTTTCCTGCAGAGAGGGGCAGCTTTGTTTCTAGCACAGACCCCCACACCTTTTGTTACACTCCAAAATGTGTTAAGTTGCTTTATCTGGAGTCTGGGATTCCCCCACATCCTTTAAGGAAGTCCCCTTCTCTTACAAATAGAAAAAGACCCTAGGCTCTTGGGCTTCTTCTATTCTCTTGCCAATTACTCTTGGCACCTGGAAATCTGCAGCCCTTTCCTTGAAGCTCCTGGCTCTTTACTACCAAGGATATATTCTGAAAATTGAACATCTTTCCCAATACTGGTACTTTAATACATTTTGAAGCCTCTTCCCAATACTGGTGCATCAACAATTCAGAAAGACCCTTAGCAATTTAGCGAGACCTTATTTCAAAATAAAAAAAATAAAACAGATTAGGAGTAAGAGAAAGCCATCTGGGTTTGGTGGTGCACACCTATAATCCCAGTTGAGCCAGCCTCAGCAATTTAGGGACGCCCTCAGCAACTCAGTGAGACTATTTCAAAGAGAATTATAAAAAGGGTGAAGAGTGTAGCTCAGAGAGAGAATGGTCTTGGGTTCAATCTCCAGTATAAAAAAAAGTGATATATGTCTTTACAAGTACCTATGGTACACAAAACATTACTATGAGATGATCTCTAAAACACAAATTTAGATATTTTCCCTATAATTTTAGATTCATAATTGAATTGCATGAATTTGATAAATAACTATGTTAGTATGATGTGGCTGGATTTTCTCCTTCATTCATAGCCAAGATGCATGGATTTGTAAAAATGGTATAGACTAGGAAGTAGCCCTTTTCAAGAATACACCTCTAATCCCATTTCTGAAAATTTCACTTCTCATTTCCAGCATTGTAATCTTGCTGTACTCAGAGGTACTATATGTCAGTAAGAGAACACTCACACTACCGTGTCTCATTAAGTTGAGTGCACCCTAGCCATTTATTTTTTTGTTTGTGGTATTGGGATTTGAACCCAGGGCCATTCTATCTCTGAGCTACACCTCACTCCAATGTCACACACGCGCGCGTGTGTGCGCGTGAACACACACACACACACACCACACACACACACACACACACACACACACACACACACACACACAGCTAGAGTCTTGCTAAGTTGCTGAGGCTAGTTTTGAACTTAGGATCCTCCAGTCTCAGCTCCCCAAGTACTGTGCCACTGCACCTGACAGCACCTGAACTGTTTTGAGGTCCTCACACCACTACAGTAACAGGAAGAGGTTTCTCTCCTAGTTAACGAAACTGATCTTGATTTCCAAGAAGAAATTGGCTTGCTGTAACGAGAAGGAACAAGAAGTCGTCTATGGATTTGGAGCCAGAAGATCCAATATGCTACCCCTATCATTGCTAAGTGATAGTCATATTATTGTTGGAGATTTAAGTAGAGTATTTATGTTTCCATCAGCAGGCAAGAAAAGTCAAAAAAAAGAAGCCAGAGGCCAACTAATCCGGTCTCTTTAGCAGTAACTCAATTGCACAATCCACCCCCCCACCCCCCCACCCCACACACACACATAAGGAATACTTATAGAAAAGTCTATTTTTTCAGCCTGGCATGTTGCTAGAAAATTAAACGCCTCCCAAATTTTAGGTTTCATATAGCAAGGCAAAAAAGGAAATGGATAAAGGCCAACCACTAGGCTGAATCCTTGTTTTCCTGAGCTGATCAATGGTCCAGTATTACTTATGTCTTAGCATTGCCTCAGAGTAATTGCTGAGACGCCACAGGCGACAATTACTCACTGTCATTTGTCTTGCCACAGATTAGCTTTGGCCATGGTGGTGTTGACAGCAATTTCCTTGTTGCATAGATGGCCATGATGAAAAGGGAGCTGAAAACAGCTCAGAGAATTATCAAAGAAAGCACAGAAGTGGCTTTTCAGTGCACGTGGGAGCTCATGGCCAGTGCAGGGGAGTGTGCTGTTCCACAGGAAAAACTGCCTTTCGAGGTTTCTTCCCATCGTCCCAGGTGCTTTGAAAAGCTTTATGCTCTTTACTGTAGTTTTCTGTGTGACCATAGAACAGCCAGGGCTTTCTGAGTTGTAGATTATTCCTGATTTAAATATTTGATTTTTTGTGCCGGGCGTGGTGGCGCACGCTTGTAATCCTCGCGCTTGGGAGGTGGAGACAGGAGGATCGTGCAGGTTTGAAGCCAGCCGCGCTGGCTTAAGAGACCGTTTCCAAATAAAACCTATAAAATAGGTCTGGGAGTGTAGCCCGAAGGTAGAAGGCTTCCAGGAACCCCAGTACCACTAAATAAATAAATAAATAAATAAATAAATAAATAAATAAATATTTGATTTTTGTCTTGGAACTGGGGATTGAACCCAGGGAGTTCTAACTCTGAGCCACACCCCTAACCCTATTTTATTTGTTGTTGTTGTTATTATTTATTATTATTATTATAGTTATTGTTATTATTATTATTATCATTATCATTGCGGTACTGGGATGAAACCCAGGGACAGTCTACCTCATAGCTACATTTTTTATTCTTTATTTATTTTAATAAAATAAAAATAAGTTTATTTCATTTTATTTATAAAATTAAAATTTTATTCTTTATTTTTTATCTTAATAAAAAATTCTATTTTTTATTCTTTATTTTGAAACAGGGTCTCACTGACTTGCAAAGTGCCTCACTAAGTAGCTGAGGCTGTCTAGGAACCGCGACCCTCCTTTCTCAGCCTCTCAAATGCTGGATTACAATTGTTGGCCACCACGCCCAACTACTTATTATTTTTAAAAAGAGTCTTGCTAAGTTCCTGAGGTTGGCCTCCAACCTGCAATCCTCCTTTCTCTAGTCTCCCAAGCACTGGGATTACAGGTGTGAGCCACCATGCGCCATCCAATTTAAATATTTAATATCTAGAGCCAGACACGGTGATGCACACTTGTAATCCCTGCTCTTGGGAGGCTGAGTAAGGAGGATAGCACAGGTTCAAAGCCAGCCTCAGCTATTTAGTGATGCTCTCAGCAACTTTGTGTGACTTTGTTTCCAAATAAAGTATAAAATAGGTCTGGGAGTATAGCCTGAAGTAGAAAAGCCCCTGAGTTCTATCTCCAGCACCACAAAAAAAATTTATATATATATACATATATATTTTATATATTTTAATATATATTTATATATATTATATTTAATATCTATCATCTAACACCATAGACCTTTCTATCACCAACTTTATTGATCTTTTAGATCAACAAAATACATGTATTTGCAAAATAGATATATTTGCTTTTAACCTATTTTTTCCAGATGCCAAGTTTTTATCTCAAACTATAGTATAAACACTATAAGAAGCAGATCTCTAAAACACAAATCGAGATGCTTTTCCCTGCAATTTAATATTCACACGGAGCCACTTGTATTTGAAATAACAAATACCTTATTATAGTTAGTTCTCCAACATGACGTGGCCTCACTATGAATGGTACCCTCTCTTCACATACAGAATCATCTAATTTCTTCATTATAATTTCGTGGGGGTTACTGTGCTTTGAACTCCTTAATAATGTGACATTCTACCTCCAAGCTACACCCTCAGCCCCTTTTATTTTGAAATAGGGTCTCACTAAGTTGCTGAGGTTAGCCTTAAACCTGTGATCCTCCTGTCTCATCCTCCCAAGTACTGAGATGACAGGTGTGTGCCACCATGCCCAGTTTATAAGTAGATTTTGTTATTTGCAAAAATAAGACCAGAGAGATATCTTTGGGGAGGAATAATGTTGTGTTTTGGCCTGAAAAAACCACAAAGTGTGTCAGATAAAAAACAAGGTACATAAAAAGTCCACAGAGAGCTATAACAAGGCTTTGTCCTCAAACTTCTTATTTTTCTTTTTAAATTACACAGACACTTTATTATAACGTGTTTACAAAGCTTAACATGCAAATTTTGCCAACGTTACATCAAGTTAACTTTGTTTGCATTAGATATAACCTAAAGGCACACTTCAGTGTTTGGAGACATGGACCAACTGAGGCAGACGTAAGGAGACTTAATAGTTAAAGAGAAAATGTGAGCCAAGAGTGGAGGTACCACCTTGGGAGGCTGCAACAGGTTCAAACCCAGCCTCAGCAACATAGTGAGACTCGGCAATTTAGTGAGACCCTATTTCAAAATAAGAAATAGAGAGACTAGAAGTGTATCTTAGAGTTAGAATGCCCCCAGGGCCCAATCCCCGGTATCAGAATCCCCCTCCAACAAAAAGTGAATATACCACTTGACCCGAGTAAAGGAAGAACACAGTCATGTCTAGCTATGACCTTCACATTGTTTATGCAAGTCCTAAGTGCTGAGGAGGACACTGAAGTCACCGTTATCCTTAAATCTGTAGTTATTTCTCTTTTTGTCGTACTTGGGATTTTACTCAGGGGCATTGTATCTCTGAGCTACACTCCTAAGCCCTATTTTATTATTTATTTTAAAACGGTCTTGCTAAGTTGCTGGGAGTCTTGATAGGTTGCTGAAATCCTCCTGTGTCAGTCTTCTATGTCCTAGGATTATAGGCATGGGCTACCATGCCTGGCGAAATCTCATTTATTAATTGGTAAGAATTGTTTGCTTAAGGATCAAATACCAAAATTTGATCCATTTCTAAAGTGCCACTTTAAAGTTCATACCAGGACACTCACTGTTGGGAGGGGGGAAAGGGGAAGTGGGACGGCACCAAGCACTGTGTGAAGGTATGCCATTTTCAATATGATCCACGTAAAAATAAATTAAATATTAAAAAAATAAAGTTCACACCTGACAACTCAAGTCTGTCTGAATAGCTGTTAGATTACTTTTAAATAAGTACGAACCAGTCAGCTATGAATGCCACATCCACACACCACCCCTATAAAAGAAGCCAAGTAGTCAGGTTTTCTCGTCAAAGAGCAATAAATCCACAGGAGATAAAGAAACGTGAAGGAAACTTAAGTCAGGATGAATGTTCTACTTTGGGCTCTTGCTCTAGGCCTGACCTGTACTGCCCAGAATTTGGATAATGGCATGACGTGGGATATAAATGGAAAGGTACCAATCTGCTGGAATTGTGACTCAGAACTGTTCACAGTAGTTTGTGGAACTGTCTACTCCATGCATATGAGGTCACCTCTGAGTGACCCCCCAGCTTTTTTATTTCTCATTGTTTAACAGGATCTTGCTGGGTGGCTGAAATCTTGCTAAGTTGGCCAAGGCTCGTCTCAAACCTGCAAACCTCCTGTCTCAGCCTTGCACATCCTGGAATGGCAGGTGTGCACCGCCACACCTAGCTCCTCAGAGGTCTTTATTATCTAATAGTTGTGTTTGTTTTTTTCATAAATAAAAACGCACAGAAAAAGTGTGTCCTAACATATCTCATGTGGATATTCTTTTTTTTTTTTAGCTCACAACAAGATGGAATTCTATATACTTGGTTGCCAATAGGGAGAAAATGATAAGTGAAAACGGACCACTAAGGCTTTATATTCGTAGCATGGACATAATGTTTAATGGAGACTTAAACATCACCTTTTATATCAGGTGGGTACTCAGTTGCACAGCAAAAGGTTAAGGTTAAGATTTTTTTTTTTTTTTTTGCATTGTGTATTGAACCCAGGGCAGTTCTATCTGTGAGGTATACTCACAGCCCTATTTTATTTTTTATTTTGAGACACAGTCTCACTAAGTTTCTAAAGACCTCACTAAATAGCTGAGGCTGTCCTTGAACCCATGATCCTCCTGCCTCAACTTCCCAAGTGCTGGCATGTACTACCATGCCTGGTCTATTTTTTTATTTTGAGACAGGTTCTTGCTAGGTTTATGGGGGTCTTGCCAAGTTGATGAGGCTGGCCTTGAATCTGCAATACTCCTATCTTAGCCTCCCAAGTACTAAGGTTATAGGCATGCGGTTCTGTCTCTGAATAAGTATTTCTTTTAATTAATAAATTCAGTGATTTTTAAAAATTTTTATTCGTGAATTATATTCATACATCATATTGGGGTAAAAACTTGTGTGTACATACATGTACATATCACTGATTTAACCCCTACCCAATTCCCACCCCATTCCCTCCACAACCCTCCCTCCCTTGCTCGGCTTAGTGGTGACTTTGATACGTTTAAGTACATTGTATGTTTTAGAGATTTTCCTCTTCCCCCCTCCTTTCTCCTCCTTTAGGTTGTCTTGTTTGCTCCTCCATAGGATTTCCTTTTTCATCTAGAATTCCTCCTATGACCCATTTCTCCCTAACTCTCACATATTAGGGAAAGCATCTGATTTCTTATTTTTTGTGACTGACTAATCTCATTTAGCATAATGTCCTCCAGTTCCATTCATTTCCCTGAAAATGATGTAATTGAGTGGTTTTTTTTTTTGATGGCTGAGTAAAATTCCATTGTGTACATATTCTCAGTGATTTTTTTTTTTTTACTAATTCAAAAATTGCTTTGCTTTCAAGGGTCAATTTCACGTGCCAAAAATTCAACCTCTTTGCATCAAAAACCGAAGATGCCTGGTACAGCATGTCCTGTAAGTATAATCTGCGATGTGTGATGCTTTTATTTTAAATGGAATCTGGCATTGCATGGCGGGGACTTCAGTTTACAAGTGACCGGCCATCTGACAGTGATCCCATAAGGTTACGTTGCCCAGTGACATCACAGCTGTCAGTTTTGGGTGTGTGTACTCTGATGGTCATGGAATGATGAGATCCCCTGAGGACGCATTCCTCAGGAGTGCACCTGGCGTGATGATGTCTTTTCAATGCCACATGCCAACACGCTGATTTTCTCCAGCATGAAGGCAAGGTTGTTTATCTCTCTTTCACTCACAGACTCAGGGCAAAGCTATTTCTTTTTTATGGAACATGTCAAGAAGATGAATTTGATTTTTCTGGCTCACATAAACGAAGACGGGGATGTGACCTCCATGCTGTTAGCCCTTGGTATGTATGGAAGCTGTCCCTTGGGAGGAAGGAGGTGGCCTCAGTGGGTTCTGCTCACATCCCCAATTGTCCTTCTTGGTGGATGATCATGAGGATGCAGCTCCTGTATTTAATTGGTCAGGAGATCTGAATGAGGCATGTGAAAATTCTACGTAAGGATTTGAAAGAAAAGGTACAACCTACTACTTTGCTTGAAAATCTGGTTATTTGAGGAGGAAAATCCCTCTACTCTCCCCATCCTGCATAACCCTCTCCTAATGAACCCTCCCCTAATTTATTTTGAACTGGGGATTAAAT
Source organism: Muscardinus avellanarius (assembly GCF_963383645.1). Classification (NCBI taxonomy): domain Eukaryota; kingdom Metazoa; phylum Chordata; class Mammalia; order Rodentia; family Gliridae; genus Muscardinus; species Muscardinus avellanarius. Next base: position 59,888,851 of record NC_137796.1, read on the forward strand.
CCAGGTGCTTCTACCCTGGATCCACACTCTCAGACCTTTTAATTTTGGTTTTAGTTTTTGATACCGGAGGTCAAACTTATCTCCAAACTACATTTTAAGCTCTTTTTATTTATGTTTAGTTTTCTGAAAGAGTCTTGCCAAGTTGCTGAGGCTAGTCTTGAATCTTTGATCCTCCTGTCTCAGCCTCCCAAGTACTGGGATTACAGATGCGTGCCACCACACTTGGTTAAACTCTCTTCAGTGTTCCTACTAGTCAGGTGCGGAGTGCAGAAAAATGAGAAATAAGTTGCCATCACAGGTAATTTTGCCCATGGCTCCCAGTGACACTGTCACAGGTCCACTTGGTCCTTTCCCACTGAGCAGAGAGAGCCAGGGATCAGTTGCCTGGGATTTGGCTTCAGAGAAGAGACCAGGAGAGGAAAGGAAGCCCGTTGTGGTTCTCTGGCCTCTGTACCTGTGAAATAAGGTGTCTTCTCCTTTCCTCTTCACACACAGCTGGAGTTCAGAGCCCCATAAAAAGGGACCTTGCAGGATTCTGGAAAGAAAAGAAAGAGAGTTTCTTTAATCACAGGGAGGACAGGCGCCACCCCTGTGACTTGCTTAAACATGTGTTGTTCTCTATTGTGACTGGTTTAAGGACGGCTTTTCTTTTGGAACTGACTTTCCATCCCACCTCTACTAAATAGCCACTTGTAATGTTGTCCTAATTCAAGCACCAGTTCCAGAGACTGATCTGAGCCCTAATGACTTTGCTATTTTCATAAGCAAAATAAAGGAAATGAGAGTTCCTGTCAAAAACATTATTAAAGTCAGTGAAACAGGTAAGTCACTCTTCTTTTTTTTTACCATATTTTTATGCAATAAGAAAATATAATGTTAAAATATAAATTGAAACCAGGCGTCGTAGCCCATAGCTATAATCTCAGTACTGAAGAAGCTGAGACAGGAGGATTGCAAGTTCAAGATCAACCTCAGAAACTACAAGACCCTGTTTCAAAATGAAAAATAAAATAAAAAATGGCTGAGTGTAAGGCTTGGAGGCAGAATTCCCCCAGATTCAATCCCCAGTACCATACAGATACAAATTCTATTTCAGATAATGTTTTTCATTAAGTTTTTAAATGGGTAAAAATCATTCATCCTGTCATTTTTTTTTAGATACCTGTCCCCTGTGACAACAATTAGGTAAGTGGATATGTCCACACGGATTTTCCCTGGATTTTATTAAGTAAAGATGCCTGGTAATGAGAGATCAATTTGTAGATTCTTAGACCTTCAACACTATTACAGTATTTCTTGTTTAAAAAAGTTATTTTTCACCCCTTAGCCATATAACTAAATTTTTATTATCAAGAGAAATTACTTTGGTTCTAGAATTTATGTTGGTCAACAAGTTTCCATTCTTAAAGCAGTGTTTTTTCTCCTTATATTAAGAATATAGCAAATCTGAGTGTGGTGGGACATGTCTGTAATTCTTATAATTGGGAGGCTGAGACAGGAGGATCATGTGTTCAAGGCCAGCCTCAGAAACTTAGCAAGAATCTTTTTCAAAATAAAAATATAAGAAGGCCTGGAGATATAGCTGGGACATATATAAGGTTCCTGGGTTTAATCCTCTGCACCACAGAGGGAGGGAGGGAGGGAGGGAGGGAGGGAGGGAGGGAGGGAGGGAGGGAGAGAGGAAGAGAGAGAAGGGAGGGAGGGAGGGAAGGAGGGAGGGAGGGAGGGAGGAAGGAAGGAAGGAAGGAAGGAAGGAAGGAAGGAAGGAAGGAAGGAAAAGAATTGAGTAGATGTGTGATTAGCGAATCCTATAATAAGGACTGAATTTCTCAGCACATGTTGAAAGGGGGTGGACAGTGAAGAAGACAGAGCAGGTCTTCTTCGGAGATTTGCCCTGGTTTCTTTCTGTGCCTGTGTTTGTCAATGGCTTTGGGACAGGTTTTCACAAAATAAATAATTTTTTTTTGTCTTTTGGATCACTCCTTGTTCCAGAGAACATATAGGCATAGACAAAGATAGAAAGATACAATCTAACTGTAAGTCAGATGACATCATATCTCTCTTTGGTATTGAGGATCGAACCCAGGAGCATTCAACCTCCAAGCTTCACCCCTAGCCTTTAACATTTTTTGAAACACGTTCTTCTTAATTTGCTAAGGGTGTCACTAAATTGCTGAGGCTAGCTTCAAATCTGCGATCCTCCTGTCTCAACCTCCCGAGTATTGGGATTATAGACATGTGCCACTGTACCTGGCCTCTTTTCTTATTAATGTAAGAAAGTAATAAAATTGAGAAGCAGCTAATGTAATGTAAGAAAGTAATAAAATTGAGCAGTATCTGGGAAAGGGATGGCAGGCCACAAAGGTGGGGATAAGAAGCCTTTGAGACAGCCCAAGGAGCAGGCTGAGGAGGTAGATGAGGATCATAATCCTTCAAGCAGAAACGTCAGTAAAAGCAAAAATGGCTTGAGGTGTTTGGGGCAGAGTTTTCTTTTCTTTTCTTTTCTTTTCTTTTCTTTTCTTTTCTTTTCTTTTCTTTTCTTTTCTTTGGTGTTACTGGGGTTCCTGGAAGCCCTTCTACCTCCGGGCTACACTCCCAGACCTATTTTTACATTTTTATTTGGAAACAGGGTCTCCTAAGCCAGCGCGCGCGGCTGGCTTCAAACCTGCGCGATCCTCCTGTCTCTGCCTCCCAAGCGCGGGGATTACAAGCGTGCGCCACCACGCCCGGCTGGGGCAGAGTTTTTGAGGGAGGGCTCTTGGCCACAGCTGGAATGAGTGAGCAAATCTGGCAACAGTAAGCTATTTCTTGGCCTGAGGTGAGGGTGACCCTGGATTTCATTTCTACTGAAGCATCCAGGTTCCCTGAAGAGGTGGGGGTATAGTGCTGTGGCTGAGCACAGGTACAACATTTGTAAGTCTAGAGTCCATCTGGAAAACCAAAATTATATTTAAATAAAGTTACCTAGCCAGATGCAGTGGTGCACAGCTGTAATCCCAATTCTTGGGAGGCTGAGACAGAAGGATTGCAGGTTTGAGGCCAACACATGGTAACTTAGTGAGACCCTGTTTCAAAATAAAAACACCAGCAGGTATTATTGTGCTTGCCTAGAATCTCAGTAGTTAGGTCAGAGTACTGGGATTACAGAATTTTCCTTGGCTGAGATAGGAGGACTGCAGGTTCAAGGCCAGCCTCACCAATTTAGCAAAACCCTGTTTCAAAATAAAATAGGAATGGGTTTGTATTTTAGAGGTAGAATCCCCTGGATTCAACCCCCAGTACACACACACACACGCACACACACGGAGTTTACTTAATATAATTGTCTTTTCAGAGCACTATATTGCTGCAGAAAGACTAACAACCCCCAACAATGTCCATGTCCTAATTTTTAAACCCTGTGCTCATGTTATCACACATGTCAAAACAGGCTACAGTGGTTAAACTAGAATGTTGAACTGACCAAGCCTGGAAGGTTTGTGTATGTTCAGTTCAGTCCAAAAAACAGAAGTGGGGTGCCTGGGGGGATGAGTCAAGCCTTCACTTCAGCTGCAGTGCAAGGATCACAGGAAGCTTCTGCCTCCATTACTTAGTGGCAGCCAGCAGAGTTCAAGAGAGTTCTGCAAGAGACTTCTATATAACACTGAACAGTCCCTGTGTAGTTTATATATCAAAGCAGAACAAAGATGGCAGCTTGCTGGGCAATATGGCATCTTCAAGGACAGGCTTAGTTATCGTCCAGTGCGTTTTATCAGGAGGTGAGGAAGCCTAACCAGCATGTTGCTCTGACTGCTCTACATGGGACCTTGTGGTGGGGAGGGTTTCTTGGGTCTTCCAGGTGGGCCAAGTGGGATCGTAAGGATCTGGATGAGCAGGAGAGGGAAACAGGGGACTTAGGGTTGAAGAGACTATGGAGGTAAAGGTTGGAATAATGCAGTTTGAAGATGGAAGACTGGGCCATGGGCTAAGGGAAGGAGGTGACCCTAGAAGTAAACAAAAGCAAGGAACAGATCCTTCCCAGAGGCCTCAGAAGGAGTCAGTCCCGCCACACCTTGGCCTCAGCCTGACGAGAACTACATCAGACTTCTGACTCCTGGAGCGTAAAATAAATCTGTGTCATTTCAAGCCACACGGTTTATGATGATTTCTTAACTCTAAGTGTCTCTGTGTGTGTTTTTTAAAATAGAAATCTCAACCCTGTGCAGACAACTGGACCAAAATGCTAAACCACCACAAGGAGATTCTTGCTTCTTTTCTTTTGTGGGTTTTTAAAAATAAAATTGACCACTTTCAATAAAGAAATTGAGTCATATGGCTACATGGAGTCATTTTTTCTCCTCCTCCTCCTCCTCCTCCTCCTCCTCCTCCTCCTCCTCCTCCTCCTCCTCCTTTGTTTTTTGGTGGTATTGGGTGGTGGTTGAACCCAGGAAGGGGCATTCTACTTCCCAGAAACACCCCAAGACAGAATCTTGTTGAGTTGCAAAGGGCCTCGCTAAGTAGTTTAGGCTGTTGGTGAACTGCCATCCTCCAGTCTCTGCCTCCTGAATGCTTGGATTACAAGTATATGCCACTACACCCAGCAAACAAGGATAGTTTTAATTCCTCTCTTCCTATTTGAATTCCTTTGATATCCTTTTCTTGTCTTATTGCTGTGGCAAAGGTCTTGAGGACTATATTGAAAAGGAGTGGTGATAGTGGGCATCCTTGTCTTTTTCCTGATTTTAGAAAAAATTCTTGCAGTCTCTCCTCATTCAATATGATGTCGACTTTGGGTTTATTGTATATTGCCTTTATGATTTTGAGATATGTTGTTCCTTATATTCCAATTTTCTTTAGTGTTTTTAACATGAATGGGTGTTGGACTTTGTCAAATACTCTTTCAGCATCTATTGATATGATCATGTGGTTTTTGTTCTCAGTTCTATTTATGTGGTGAATAACATGTATTGATTTTCATATGTTGAACCAGTCTTGTTTTTCTGGAATGAAACCAACTTGATCGTGGTGTACAATTCTCTTGATATGGTTTTGAATGCATATAGTTGTGTTTTATTTAGAATTTTTTAATCTATGTTCATCAAGGATATTGGTCTGTAATTTCCTTCCTTGAGGTATCTTTATTTGGTTTTGGTATTAATGTGATGTTGGCCTCATAGATGAAATCTGGGAAAATTCCATCTCTTTCAATTTCTTATAACAAGTTGTGAAGTATTGGGATCAGTCTTCACTGAAGGTTTTGTAGAATTCAACTGGAAATCCATCAGGGCCATGGCTTTTCTTTGATGGCAGAATTTATATTGCTGTTTCTATTTCTTTGCTTGCCATTGGTTGGGTTAGGCTTGCTATGTCCTCTTGGTTCAATTTAGGTAGGCTATATGTGCTTAGAAATGTATCAACTTCTTTCATGTTTTCCAGTCTATTGCAGTATAAATTTTCAAAATAGTTTCTGATAATCCTTTCAATTTTCCCACTGTCTGTGGTGATGTCTCCTTTTTCATTTTGGATTTTAACGATTTGAGTTGATTCTTTCTTTCTTTTGGTTAGGTTGGTCGGGGGTTTGTCCCTTTTCTTAATCATTTCAAAGAACTAGCTCTTTGTTTTGTTGATTCTTTGAATTGTTTTTTATTCTCTACTTTATTTATTTCTGCTCTGATTTTAATAATTTCCTGCCTTCTTCTGGCTTTGGGATTAGACTGTTGCAGTTTTTCTAGGTCCTTGAGATGTGTCATTAGGTTGTTTATTGTCAACTCTCAGTTCTTCTTATGTGGGCACTCAATGCTATAAATATTCCTCTAAACAACACCTTCAAAGCATCCCATAAATTTTGGTATGGAATTTCTTTATTTCTTCCCTTATTTCTGATCTTACCCACTCATCATTCAATAGTGTATCATTCAGTCTCTAAGTATGTAAATAGTTTCTTTTAGTCTTTCTGTTGTTGATTTCTACTTTCATTCCATTGTGGTCTGAAAAGATACAGGGAGTTATATTACATCTTTTTAATTTTCTGGTGCTTGCTTTGTGGCCCAGGATGTGATCTATTTTGGAGAAGGTTCCATGGGCTGCTGAGAAGAATATGTACTTTGCTGTTCCTAGTTGAAATATTCTATATATGTCTATTAGGTTCATTTGGTTTATAGTTTTCTTTAGTTCTGAAGAGTCTTTACTCATCTTTTGCCTTGAACATCAACCTAGTGTCATGAGAAGTAAGTTGAAGTCTCCCAATAGTATTGTATTTGGGTCTATTTAGTATCCGGTGTCCTGAAGGGTTTGCTTTACAAATGTGGGTGCACCCACATTTGGAGCATAAACTAAATTTACTATAATTATTTCTTCTTGGTGGATTGTTCCTTTTAATAAGAGGATGTGCCCTGCTTTGTCCCTTCTGATGTGTTTTAGCTTAAAGTCTGTTTTGTTGTATATCAACATTGCTACCTCTGCCAGGTTTTGGTCTCCATTAACGTGATATATCTTTTTCCATCCTTTCACTTTCAGTCTAAGAATGTCTTTGGCTGTAAGGTGAGTTTCTTGCAAGCAGCCTATATTCCAATTATGTGTTTTATTCCACATTGCCAGTCCATGTCTTTTAATTGGTGAGTTAAGTCCTTTGATGTTCAGGTATTATTGAAATCTGATTTTAGTTTCTTGTCATTTTGTGTTTTATCTTCTGTTTGATATACTGTTATTTCTTCTTTACTTAGTTGTCCCACTGATCAACTTCATCTCTTCTCTGGTTCTGAAATTTGCTTCTTTTTTCTTCTTTATGGTGTATTTCTTTAAGTATTTTCTCTAGTGTTGGCTTTATATTCATGAATTTTTTGAGATTCTGCTTATCTCAAAACACTTGTTTCTTCATCAATTTTGAATAATAACCTTGCTGAATACGACACTTTTGGTTTGATGTTGTTTTATTCTAGGGTCTGGATTATATCATACCAGTCTCTCCTGGCATTCATGACTTAGATTGAATGGTCTGGGGTGATTTTTATTGTTTTGCCCCTATATGTCACCCATTCTTTTGTTTTCTCACTGATTTTAATATTTTTTCTTTGGCCTCTATGTTGGTCATTTTGATTAGTACATGGTGTCGTGAGGTCTTTCTTAGATCTTGCCTTAACAGTGTTCTGTATGTCTCCTGAACATGTATGTCCAAGTCTCTTTCCATGTTTGAAAGATTCTCTGAAGTTATTTCTCTGAAGAGATTACAAATACCTTTGATCTGTACCTCTATCCCTTCTTCAAAGCCTTTTATCTATAAGTTAGGATGTTTCATGTTGTCCCATAATTGTTGGATGTTTAGGTTTTGTTGCTGTAATGACTTCTGTATGTTGTTGACTGTGCTTTCAGTTTTGAGTGGACTGTCTTCTAACAGTGTTATCCTATTTTTCATTTCATCTAATTTTCCATAATTTCTTTTTATTGCTGTCTTCATTTCATTTATTGACTCTTTCATTTAATACCACCTCTTTCTGATTCTTTTTTATGTCTCCATTTCCTCTTTCATTTTCTGTGCTCTTGCTGTGAGGTCTTTCAGCATATTAATGATTAGGATTTGGAATTCTCCTTCTTGCATTTCTTGTAGGTTGGTATTTGTAATTTCCCTTATTTCCTCACTGTTTCTAGTTCTCATATTTTCAAGGTTCTCAGACTTTTTTTCTGATGCCTTGGCATCTTCTCTTTTGTGTGTGATTCTGTGGGTATTCTGTCTGATCCTATCTTAGTAGTAGGAATTTAGAGGTATCAGCAGGTAATCAGTGATTTTTTTCAATGGTGAAGTTTGTGTAAGGGAGTAGAAGCTGGGGTGATGGGTACAGGAGTTGAGTAAAGTAAAGGATATGATTAGGTTGGGTAAGAATTTAAGTATAATAAGTTAGTATCCAGTTGAAAATGAGAGAAAGTTAGATAGTAGCACTCTTGTAGTTTGCATTTAAGTATGGAGATATGAAACAGATTGAATATAAAACAAGGAGATACAGTAAGGGAAAAAAAGAAAAGTTTTGCTGTTGAGTCTCTGGAGGACATGGTGTGCCTCTGCGGGTGCTGCCTCTGGGGAGTGCACTGGCTTTTGGATCTTTTTCTGTGTCCTTGAAGCATGGTGCTGTCACTTAAGATGTTGGAGCTCTGCTGCCGCATTCTGCACTTCAAGTTCTAGGATTACTTGGGGCAGATTTCTTGGGGCTGCATTGCTGAAGTTGGCAGCACCAGAGCTGGCACTCATGGTTCGGGAATATCTCAAAATTTTTAATGTAGTATTAGAACATCTTGTAAAAGGAGAACCCCATGTATGATTTACAAAACAATATTTAGGATTTTCATATTGTCAAAACCCTAGATTAATGCTGTGTTTATATACTAGAGATTATGAGGTTTTCCGCAGGCAACTAAACCTACAGGTAAAATGCTGAACCACTGAACTATATCTCCAACACTGGTGGAGGTATTATTAACTTATTGATATTTTAGATAAATTAGCCTACAATAAAAAACAATTATATCACAAAATTAGTTTGACATGTGACTCTTGTAGAAGAATGTACTTATTGATAGTTATGGAGGAGTGAAGGGTGATAAAATGTCCAAAATATATGAATTTTAGGACCAGATGTTACATCTCTACAACGTGGACTTCAGGGATTCTTGAGAATATTATATCTCAGTAAAAGGTAAAAAAAAAAATGAAGGTGGAATTCAATGCTAAATCATGGCATTATGGTGTATTTAACAGGACACATTGTTTCACATGAAAGACAAATTTGCATGTTATAAGGCATTTTTTCAAAGTATCAGATTATATTTTCTATGTTTTATTTCTTGTTTATGCTTTAAAATAATTGTATTAGTGCACTATAATTATATAGTGAGGTCCAGTTCCATAAAAACATGCACACAGCTCTTGGTGTATTTCCTTTCACAGCCCAGCCCACTTCCCCACTCATTTCTCCCCATACAAGTTAGCAAAGTTGATTGTAATATATGCATGTATTGTGACTGTATTATTGTTTCTTTCTTCAATTTTCCTTTTTCCCCTCTCCAACACTCTCCCACAATCCATTCTCACTCTTCTATAGGTATGTCTCCACATTACTTAGTACCCCAGTTGTTTACTACTTTTTCTCTAGCTTCCACATAAGAAAATAAAACACAACCCTTTACTTCCTGAGATTAGCTGATCTCACTGATCAGAATACTCTCTAGTTTTATCCATTTTTCTGAAAATTAGAGTTTTATTATTCTTTATTTTTTTACGGTGTGGGGAAGGAACAAAGGGGCATTCGACCTTCGAGCTACACCTGCCCTGCCCTAGTTTTTCTTTTCTCTAATTGAAACAGGGTCTCACTAAGTTGTGGAGGGCCTCACTGAGTAGCTGAGGCTGCCCGTGAACTGTGATCCTCAGGTCCCAGCCTCCCGAATGCTGGGATTACAAGCGTGCATCACCACTCCCAGCTTGAGTTTTATTATTTTTTATGGTGAAGTAGAATTCCATCAAGTGTTAATACTCCATTCCCTAAGTTTCTATGGTCTAACACTTAAAGAACTTTATTCTTCTAACACAAATCATCATGTGAACTTGAATTTTTCTTGGAGTGGTGTTTGCTCAATGAGTTTCTCTGAGTCCACGATCATTGCATAGTCATCTGACACAACAGTTTTCATGTGAGACTTTCTGCCTCCCCTCCCAACTCGAGTTAACCATCAGGGCCCTGACACATTTTTTTGTTCTCACAACTTGGTGCTCAGGTATTAACATACAAATGGTAGAAGCAAAGATTACTGCTAAATATCCCACAATCCATGGACCAACCCTTTCATATATAAGAGTAATTGACATTGAAGAAGGTGTAGAGTCAGAAACAAAGGGCATTAAGAATCTCTTCCAAGAAAGTAATATCAAAAAATTTTTCAAACATAAAAAAATAATATGGACATTCATGTATAGAAGATATTTAGAACACAAAATACACAAGGTCAAAAAAGATTGTATTCATGCCTCGTTATGATCAAAATGTGTAGTATAGAGACTAAAAAGAGAATACTAAATGCATTCAGAGCAGAAGGCCAGGTGACATTCAGTGGTAAAACAATAAGAATTACTTCAGTAGTCCTGCCCTTCTGAAAGTCAGGAGGGTATGGGATGATGCATATCAAGCCCTTAGGGATAATAACTTCCAATCAAGATTGCTACATCCAGGAATACAACAGTTTAAAATTGACCAAGAAATAAAAACCTTCAAAGATAAGACCAACAACATCTGAATAACATTCTTCTCAGCTGACTGTGGAGGCTTCTCCAAATTAGAGGTCACTAATTCAAAAAAGTTGATATAATTTTTGCATTCTTTCAGATCATATTGGATTGAAAGTAGAGATCAGCAACATTAATATTGAGAAGAATCACAGAAACACATGGAAATTGAATGATACACTACTAAAGGGAAATCTAATCAGAGAATTTTAAATAAAGGAAAAAACATAAAAAATTTCTAGACTAATGAAAGACAAAACTTACCAAATGTATGGGACACCATAAAAGTCTTGTTAAGAGAAAAATCTGCCGGGCATGGTGGCGCATGCTTGTAATCCCCGCGCTTGGGAGGCAGAGACAGGAGGATCGCGCAGGTTCGAAGCCAGCCGCACTGGCGTAAGAGACCCTGTTTCAAAAATATAAAATAGGTCTGGGCGTGTAGCCCGGAGGTAGAAGGGCTTCCAGGAACCCCAGTACCACCAACAAATAAAAATAAAAATAAAAAATAAAAATAAATAAATAAATAAAAGAGAAAAATCTATAGCTTTGAGCACCTACATAAGAAAAACAGAAAGACTTCAAATAAATTATGTAGTGATGCCACTCAAGCCCATGAAAAACAAGAAAAATTTACCCCAAAGCTAGTAGAAATCAGGGAATAACCAAAATCAGAGCAAAAATTAAGAAATAGAAAAAAAACCAGCAAAACAAGAATGAAAACAAAAAAAATCCAAAAGGATACGTAAAACAAAAAATGGTTTCTTAGAAAAATAAGATGATAAATGCTTAGCCAACCAAAGAGAAAGAGAATAGAACTAAATTTATAGGATAAAAGATGACAAAGACAATATCATCACAGATATTGTAGAAATCAAGGCGTGGTGGCGCACGCTTGTAATCCCCACGCTTGGGAGGCGGAGACAGGAGGATCGCACAGGCTCAAAGCCAGCCGCGCGCTGGCTTAGGAGACCCTGTTTCCAAAATGAAAATGTAAAAATAGGTCTGGGAGTGTAGCCCCGAGGTAGAAGGGCTTCCAGGAACCCCAGTACCACAAAAAAAAAAAAAAAGAATTACTAGAATAAAGTTTCTTTTGTGGTACTGAGGATGGAATTTAGTGACATTCTTCCTCTGAGTTACACCTTCAACCCACTTTTTTATTCTTTATTTTGAAACAGGTTCTCATTGCATTGCAAAGGGCCTCACTAATTAGCTGAGGCTGTCTGTGACTTGCAATCCTATTGTCTCAGCCTCCCACGTGCTGGGATTACAAGCATGTGCCACCGTGTCCAGCTGAAATTTTTTGAAAAGTTATACTCCAATAAACTGGAAAGCCTAGAAGAAGTGGTAAATTTCTAGATACACACAAGTTACCTAACTGAATCAAGAGGATAAAGAAAACATAGGCTAATGAAGATATCCTGAGCAAGGAAAACTACAGACAAATATCACTGATGAACATAGATAAAATGTTCTTAATAAAATACTAACAATTCACATTCAAAACTACATCAAGAAAATAGTATACCATGGCTAAGTTGACTTTACTCCAGGGAGTAAAGGCTGGTTCAACATATGCAAATCAATACATGCAACCCACCACATTAATAGAGCCAAAGACAAAAATCACAATCATCTGAATAGATATGAAGAAAGGATTGACAAAATCCCAAACACTTTTATCATAAAAATTCTGAAGAATTTAGAGATTGAAGAAACCTACCTCATAATCCTAAAGGTAATATATGGTAAACACAAAGCCATAATGCAACAAAGGTAACAGTTGAAATAATGCTCTGTATGTATGTTAAACTACCCTTGCCAATCTGAAAGACATAGATGCAGCAGGGGAGAGAGGGTTGACCTGGGGAAGAATGCTCCATAAGTTGTGTGTATGTATGTCCCCATCACTCTGTTCCTCAGTATGAGGCACGATTATAATGCACCTATAAAAATAGTCTTTATTACTCATTGGAGTTCTAGTTAATTCCATGTGTGTCTCCATATTAAAAAAAAAAAGGCCTATTGTCTCAGTCAACATTTTCACTGCTATAATAAACATAGATCTTAGAGGAAGGAAGATTTATTTCCTCAGTTTTGGGAGATTTGGGGTTTGGTCCATGTAAAGCTAGATCACTGTAGTGATGGGAAGCAGAGAGAGGGAGAGAGAGAGAGAGAGAGAGAGAGAGAGAGAGAGAGAGAGAGAGAGAGGGAGAGAACAAGCATAAAATAAAGAGATTCAAAGACAAAAGCAAAATCCCTTAGGCCACACCCCCAGGGCCTTGGTTACCATCCAGTATTTCCATGACAAAGAGTTTATACACTGAGGAGATTACAACCATCATGGCTTAATCACATCAATTCTGAACATTATACATAAACTCTCCTGGGAACAGTTTGTATCTAACCGTAACATCAGTACAAGAATATTCTCGGGCTACACCAAGTTATAGTTTTCACCAAAACTCTCTACTTTAGCTTCCCATCTCCACTACAACAATTCCCTCATTACCTAGTTGAGGGAGCTGCATTCAAATTGTGTATCAAACATCCACAATTTTGGAGGATTATTCCTCCACAATCTCATTTGTTCTTTGTAGCTACTTTGCAATTTAGATTTTAGGAGTTTGAATTGTTTGAAACTGTGGCTTGATATGGTTGGCCATGATGGTCATACTGTCATGTTTGAAAAGGCATTTTTGTCTGTTTATCTTATATGATCTGATTGGTGCATTACAACCATTCATCACAGTAGGGTTGAGAGTGCCAGAAACATGCATGCACACGGTGCATGGTGCATTCTCTCTATAATATGCAACATGACTCTTTCAGGTTTACTTTTAAGCTTTCTGAACATTCATATTTTCTCCAAGAGTTTCAAAGTTTACAGAACCAATGGCCCATGTCACTTTTTACTAGTGAATTCTCTCTTCTGTCGTCTTTCTTTCTTGATCCACACACCTGCCCTTAATAATCAAAATGTTTTTCTGTGTATGTAAAGATTTCCTCCTGCTCTGGGTAAGAGGCCCTGCATAGCAAAACATTTCCTTATCTAAGAATAAACACCCTCAACATTGCACAGTATGATTGGATAAGTGGTATCAGACTCACACTGGACAAGCAAAGGAGAGAATGGAAGCTCTACAGTGGAAGAGAACACCATCCAGAATCCTCACAGAATAACATGCACTACTTTTGACATTCAGGAAGAGAGTTACTCAGCCAATTATGGTGGCATATGCCTATAAACCCAGTATGAGAACTGCTGAAAAGGGAAATGGCAGGTTCAAGGACAGCCTCAGCAACTTAGGAAGCTCTCAACAACTTCGTGAGACCCTTTTGTACACCGCATCAGTGTCTGATATAAAACATTGAATAACTAAGGTGGGTGTGGGGGCACACACCTGTAATCCCAGTACATGGAAAGTTGAGGCAGGAGGATTTTATTTAAAAAATAAAAAGCCTGAAGGTGTAGCTTGATGGTAGAACACCCTGGAGCTCAATACAAAAATTGTCATTATTTACCATTTTGACCACTATTAAACTGGAATCAACTTTTAAAATGAAAATGGACTAAATAAAGGCAGAGAATGGAAGACTGGACAATACCTAGGTGCTGTCAGTAAATTGTCATTTTAATAAAACCCACACATAGCTCATGAGCAATGCCATGGAGACAGAGTGTGCGGACACTGATAGCAGAGGCTGGCATGTTTACAAGAACCCAAGACCTGCATAGCTTTCCTGAATTCAAGGCCCTTACATCTGCTTTATAAGGCTCATCTCCAATGACAAAGACATGGACATTTTAAAAATAAAATATAGGAGATGACAAACTAAAAACTAACCAACAGAAAGTTGTTTTACCTCAGTGACATCAAATAAAACAGGAGCAGAATTACTGAGCATAGAGAAAACCATCCCATTAAAGTACAAGTTCTAAATGTCTAAACTCACATACACACAGCATCAGTGTACAAAATAAAGCATGGATAACTAAGCTGAGATGTGGTGGCATGCATCTGTAATACCAGTACATGGGAACCTGAGACGGGGGACCATAGGTTCAAGGACAGTCTCAGTAACTTAGTGAGACTCTCAGCAGCTTAACAGAACCTTATTTAAAAATTAAAAGATATTGAACAGAACACAATGGAAGATTTAACCTTCTAACTGAAGTGTGTGTGTGTGTGTGTGTGTGTGTGTGTGTGTGTGTGTGTGTGTTTTATACTGGGGATTGAACCCAGGGACATTCTACCTCTGAGCTACATATCAGCCTTATGTTTTATTTTTATTTATTTATTTATTGTTTTTTGTTTTTGTGGTACTGGGGGTTGAACTCAGATGCATTCTATATCTGAGCTACTCCCCAGTCATATTTTAAAATTCTTTTAGTTTGACACAGAGTCTTACTAAATTGCTTAAGGTCTCACTAAGTTTCTGATGTTGGCTTCAAACTTGCAATCCTTCTGTCTCAGCCTCTTGAGTCCTGGAATAACAGTTGCGAGCCACCATTCCCAGTTTATTTTTTATTTTGAAACAGGTTCTCACTAAATTGTAGATGTCCTCCATAAGTTGCTTAGGATGTCTACAAATCTGCAATCCATCTATCTCAGCCTCAGAAATACTGAGATTACAGGTGTGTCCCTAGATCCAGATAATCAAAGATTTAATAATTAAAAGAACTGGCATATGAATGTCAAGACATAAATAATTGGCCGAGGCAATTCACACTTTCTACCTACTCGCCATAAAAGTTTACACACAGAGTGACTAAAAAATAACCAGCATCCTTTCTCTAGCACCCAATTTGTAATAAACATAACTATACAACTAGTGCTGAACTGGCAGTCAACAAGATTCAAGAGTTAAAGTGACACAAAGATTAATCTTAATACAATAATTGTGAGTTATAAAAATAATTGTGCTATAAAAACACACCAGTTCCTCAATGTGTTCAAAATACTTCTTACTTATCACATAGCAAATAAAATTATATCATGCAAATGCCTTATGGAATGTTCATTCTGGAAGGAAATATGAAGACCAAGTAAAAACCCTTTTAGGAAACAATGACATTAGAATATGTATAACAAAAAAAAGAAAATTTGTATGAATTAAAGGAAAGTAATATCAGAAAACTAAAAATGAAAAGAAAAAACAAGGTCAAAGTCAGTCATTAAGAATAATACATTGGACTTCCGGGAAGATGGCGATGGAGCAAAACGGGGCTTACGAGCCCCGCTAACAACCAATCTCTATTACCACAAAATCAGCGCCTTTCATAGCCAGAAAACACCATCAGCAGAGAAACAAAAATGTAATTTTAAGGGACAGAGAAAAAGAGGGCTGGAAAAACGAGACACCAGAAACCAGACCGCAGTGCTGCAGCCGGAGCCATGGCGTGAAGTGGCGGGCGCCATTTTGCCTTGCAGCACCAGGCTCCAGAGAGGAAGGGAACTCATAACGGAGCTCAGAAACCAGTGAGGAGATACAATGGCCTCACGTCCGAGAACGCGGCAGCAGTGCCTTACTGCTGGCGGCAGTGGCGAGCTCACCGGATGGCACCAGACCAACGCACTCAACAGCCCACCAAGCTCCAGAGAGGAGCGGCAGACAGCGAGCCAAGGTGAGCCACTGCGGAACAGCTGGGCGGGATTTGGCAGATTTCTCGCGCAGAGAGCACCTAAAGCTCCCAGGGGCTGGGCTCAGCGTACCCTGCAGGGACCCAGAGTGGAGTTCAAAAACAAAAAAGAAATACGCCAGCCTCACGGCCGAGGGCATAGCAGCGGCGCCATATTGCCACCGGCGGCAGCAGCAGCGAATTCACCGAGTCCACTACAGCTCCATCTACGCACTCAACAGTGAGTCAAATTGTGGCCCCTAGAGGAGAAATCCCAGTACTGTACTCTCAGGGACTTGACCCAGTGGGGGAGTGGTGGTGGCAGAGATATTACACCATAGGAGAATGCCCAACCTGGCACCCCTCATGGTCTAAAGCAGCCTCGATTGACTCCCAGGGTCTGAGACTCTGCGATACAACCCAGTAGAGGAGTAGTGGGAACTGAGATACCACAGTCTCGAGATCCACAGCACCTTAAGTGAAATTGTAGTGACCCAGGGAAGAACCCAGAGAAGGCACAAACTTCCGAAATCATGGGAAAGAGGAATAACAATGGAGCAATGAATGCCCACAACCCCACAACATCAGAACCTGATAAAACAAAAATGCAAAGATTTATAGAAGATCAGATCAGGAAAATAACTGTAGAAATAATAGAGCTGTTTCAAAAAGAATTCAGAGAGAGCCAAAGAGAGATAAAGGATGCAATTAATGAAGTAAAGGCCTCAATTCAGAGTACAAACAACTGATTAGACCACATGGAGAATAGAATCTCACTCCTAGAAGATGATCATTCAAAAAATGAACGCATAGTTTCTAATTTAGAAAAAACAATTCGACAGCAGGAATCTGACATTGAAGAAATATGGGCCCATTTTAAGAGAGCTAACCTAAGAATAATTGGAATAGAGGAGAGAAAAGAAGGTGAAACCAAAGGGATTAACAATCTTTTCAAGGAAATAATAGCAGAAAATTTTCCAAACATTGAAGAAATATGGGCCCATTTTAAGAGAGCTAACCTAAGAATAATTGGAATAGAGGAGAGAAAAGAAGGTGAAACCAAAGGGATTAACAATCTTTTCAAGGAAATAATAGCAGAAAATTTTCCAAACATAGAGCAAGAGGTCGATACACAGGTCCAGGAAACTTATAGAACTCCCGTTAGAGAGGATCAGAGAAGAGGATCCCCATGCCACGTAATTGTCAAAATGACCACTGTGGAAGCCAAGCAGAGAATCTTAAAGGCAACAAAAACAAAGGGCCAAGTGACATTCAGAGGCAAACCAAATAGAATCACTCCAGACTTCCCTAACCAAGTCATGAGAGCCAGAAGGGCTTGGAGTAACATATTCCAAACTCTGAAAGAAAACAAATTCCAGCCAAAAATTTCCTACCCAGCAAAACTTTCTATCAAATAAGATGGGGAAATAAGAAGCTTCCACGACATACAGAAACTGAAGGAATTTATGTCTTCAAAACCAGCGCTAGAGAAAATACTCAGAGATTAACTACAAAGAAGAAATAGGTAACACACACCAGAACCAGAGAATCAAGATTTTCCATCCAACAGACAACTAAGATTGGTTATCTGTGGAGATTCATTATTTATGTTAGTCTTTTACCTATCTCTAAATTGTATTGTTTGCTTTTATTGTTGCTAATTTTTAGGATTTCTAGTTGGAATATTAATATACCTTCAGATATAGCATTTGGAAATATTTTATCCCATTCTATCAGTAACTTTTAACTCTGTTTACATTGTCTTTGGATATACAACATTTTTTTTATTTTTTGGGGAGTTTATTTACCCTTTTGTTGCCTGCGCCATTGAAATCATACCCAAGAAATCACTGCCAATTTCAATGTTGTGAGGTTTTATGACCCAGATTTTCTTCTAAAAGTTTATAATCTTAAGATTTATATTTAGGTCTTTTATCTATTTTGAGTTAATATTTGTAAATATGTTAGGTAAGGGTCCAATTTTATTCTTTTTCATGTAATTATTATTTTTCAACAATATTTAGTTAAAAGATTATTATTTCCTCCACCAAATGTTCGTGGAAACCTTGTCAAAAATAACTTGACAATATATGGAAGAATTTATCTCTAGGCATTTATTTAACTCCAATGGTTTATATATCTGCATCTGGAACAGTACTACACTGTTTCAATTTTTGTAGCTTTATATGGTTTGAAATCAGAAAATATACATTTTCTAGCTTTGTTCTTCTTTGAGATTGTTTTGGGTATCTAGAGTCCATATTCCATATCAGGATAGATTTTTCTGAAAAATAAATAAATAAATGTATGATAGCTTCACCTAAAAAAAAGAAAAGAAAAAAATATTCTCTGGTAAGAAAGAAAGCAAAAAGAAATATTGAACTGTTATCTTTTAGTCATCCAAAGCTTGGTATCAGACAAATGAAACTGTTTTGTGAGTTTATCATCATTAATATTGGATAAATTGCTATAAAACTAGATGTCAACTACTAAGCCAAGCATGGGAAGGAGGGATGGGTAGGGAACGGGGTGGGGATCGGATAGGAGCTAACTGGGCGATGTGTGCATGTATGTCTACAAAAATATTTTCTTTATACCATTATGATGTATGAATACATTGCACCAATAAAAAATAAAAAATAAAAAATAAAAGAATAATACATTGTACACACCTCTGGAGAGACTGTACTACTGCCAAACAAAAAGGAAAGATATGATCATGATTAAATGTAGTACTAGCATCTGATAAACTGCATATTTGTTAAAATCTATTGGTTTTTTTAATTTATTTTTATTGGTGCATTGTAATCATACATCACATTGGAATATAAGACTTGAGAGGATATACAAGCACACATCATCCAATTAGCTCTCATCCAGTCCCCATCCCATTCCCTTCCCCTCCCTCAATCCCATGCTTGTTTGGTGATTAACTTTGATACATATGTTTATGTACCTCCTGCTTTTTAAAGAGGCTCCATCCTCCCCTATTCCATACCCTCTGATTGGTCACCTTAATTGCTTCACTATAGGGCTCTTTCTATAGCTCGACCTCTTCCTGTTGCCCGTTTCCTCCTAGTTATTGCTGATTAGGAGAAGCATCTGGTTTTAATTTTCTGCGACATTTCTCTGTGCATGCCGCGTTGCAAATACTGATCCCACTCTTGATGGCCCCAGTTGTGGCCTGGCTACCCGGTGGACTGATCAGACCTTGCTGGCTCAAGCAGCAGCTTTGCCTCATGGGAGGCCCTGGTTCTGGCATCGCTGGCCCCGACACTGGCCTAACCCCTCAGCTGGCTCCGATCCCGGCCTTGGAGGCCCCAGCACTGGCCTGGCCTCACAGCAGGCTCCAATGCTAGCCGATGGCCTCGGCATTGGCCTAACCCCTCGGCAGGCTCCGATCCAAGCCTCGGAGGCCCCAGCATCAGCCTTCCTCGTGTCAGGCTTCGATCCCGGCCTCGCTGGCCCCAGCACTGGCCTAACCCCTTGGCAGGCTCCGATCCTGGCCTCGGAGGCCTCAATAACGGCCTTGCCTCATGGAAGGCTCCGATGCTGGCCGTTGGCCCCAGCACTGGCCTAACCCCTCAGCAGGCTCCGATCCCGGCCTCGGAGGCCCCAGCACCGGCCTTGCCTCGCAGCAGGCTCCAATCCCAGCCTCGCTGGCCCCAGCACCGGCCTAACCCCTCGGCAGGCTCCAATCCCAGCCTCGGAGGCCCCAGCACCGGTCTTGCCTCACGGCAGGCTCCGATCCTGGCCTCAGAGGCCTCAATAGTGGCTTTGCCTCACAGAAAGCTCCGATGCTGGCCAGTGGCCCCGGCACCAGCCTAACCCCTCAGCAGGCTCTGATCCCAGCCTCAGAGGCCCCAGCATCAGCCTTGCCTCATGGCAGGCTCCAATCCCAGCCTCGCTGGCCCCAGCACTGGCCTAACCCCTCGGCAGGCTCTGATAAATCTATTGTTATTAACTATGTCAGCAAATTTGGAAATTGGAGAGATGTGAATAGATTCCTAGAAGATACAACTTACCATAGAAGAGCTGAGAACTGCAGGACTTCATGAAAGTGCAAGGTTCCCAGGATGAAACTGCATATAGTGGGAAAATCAGTCCACAGGAAATCCAAGGTAGGACAGCTACACACACCAGAAGCAAGCATCTATGCAGAGTTTTAAGAACAGGAGAAAGAGCTTTCTGTAATAACACTGTGAAGTTAGCATGACCTAGGTAGCAAAATGACACATATGTAGTTTGAAAAGTCTGCTGAGGAGAACATGAACTTCCCGATCTAAATGAGAAACAATCAACAAAAAATAGTTATAAAATCTCTTTGCTCTGCCAAAAGACCCAAACAATAGAGCAAGGGAATTATTAAAAAATGCAAGCTGGGCATAGTGGCACATGCTTTTAATTCCAGCATTTGGGAGGCTGAGACAGGAAGATCATGGTTCACCACCAGCCTCAGTTACTTAGTGAGGCCCTTTGCAACTCAATGAGATCCTGTTTCAAAAAATAAAGAATAAAAAATAGGGCCGAGTGTGTATCTCAGAGGTAAAATGTCCCTGGGGTCAATTCCCAGTACTGCACACAAAAAAATGTAAGTAGGTGTAATGATAGAAACTGCATTCATATTATTGCCCAAAATAGAAGATGCAAGGAGAAAAAAATAAACTATCAATATCAACAGACATATAAAATCATGTGACAAGGTGGAGAATATTTATTTATTTATTTTTATTACAGTCTTAAATTTATGTGTTCCCCTTGAGATTTTTTTAATTAATTAATTTATTTTTTAAATTGGTGCATTGTAGTCATATATCAATCACATTGGAGTACAAGACATGAGAGGATATACAAGCACACATCATCCAATTAGCCCTCCTCCAGCCCCCATCCCATTCCCTCCCCCTCCCTCCATCCCACGCTTCTTTGGCGTTTTACTTTGATTCGTTTGTTTATGTACCTCCTGCGTTTTAGAGGTCCCGGCCTTGGAGGCCGCAGGAGTGGCCTTGCCTCACAGCAGGCTCCGATACTGGCCATTGGCCCCTGCACCAGCCTAACCCCTTGACAGGATTCCAATCCCGGCCTCAGAGGCCCCAGCACCAGCCTAGCCTCACGGCAGGCTCCAATGCCGGCCTCGTTGGCCCCAGCACCGGCCTAACCCCTCGGCAGGTTCTGTTCCCGGCCTAGGAGGCCCCAGCACTGGCCATGCCTCACGGCAGGCTCCGATGCTGGCCTCACCACACGGCAGGCTCCGATGCCGGCCTCGCTGGCCCCAGCACAGGTCTAGCCCTTCAGCAGGTTGTTATCCCGGCCTCGGAGGTCCCAGTACCGGCCTTGCCTCAAGGCAGGCTCCAATCCCGGCCTCGGAGGCCCCAGTACCGGCCTTGCCTCATGGCATGCTCCGGTGCCGGCCTCGCTGGCCCCAGCACCAGCCTAACCCCTCAGCAGGCTCCGATCCTGGCCTCGGAGGCCCCAGCACCGGCCTAGCCTCACGGCAGGCTCCGATGCCGGCCTTGCTGGCCCCAGCACCGGCCTAACCCCTCGGCAGGCTCTTATCCTGGCCTCGGAGGCCCCAGTACCGGCCTTGCCTTATGGCAGGCTCCAATGCCGGCCTCGCTGGCCCCAGCACCGGCCTAACCTCTTGGCCGGCTCCGATACTGGCCTTGGAGGTCCCAGCACCTGCCATGACTCACGGCAGGCTGCGATGCCAGCCTCACTGGCTCCAGCACCGGCCTAACCCCTCATCAGGCTCTTATCCTGGCCTCGGAGGCCCCAGTATCAGCCTTGCCTCACGGCAGGCTCCAATGCCGGCCTCGCTGGCCCCAGCACCAGCCTAACCCCTTGGCAGGCTCCGATCCCGACCTTGGAGGCCCCAGCACCGGCCTTGCCTTATGGCAGGCTCCAATGCCGGCCTCGCTGGCCCCAGCACCAGCCTAACCCCTCGGCAGGCTCTTATCCCAGCCTCGGATGCCCCGGTACCGGCCTTGCCTCAAGGCAGGCTCCGATCCCGGCCTTGGAGGCCCCAGCACCGGCCTTGCCTTACAGCAGGCTCCAATTCCGGCCTCGCTGGCCCCAGCACTGGCCTAACCCCTCGGCAGGTTCTTATCCTGGCCTCGGAGACCCCAGTACCGGCCTTGCCTTAAGGCAGGCTCCGATACCGGCCTTGGAGGCCCCAGCACCGGCCTTGCCTTATGGCAGGCTCCGATGACGGCCTCAGTGGCCCCAGCACCGGCCTAACCTCTCGGCAGGCTCTTATCCCGTCCTTGGAGGCCCCAGTACCGGCCTTGCCTCACGGCAGGCTCCGATCCTGGCCTTGGAGGCCCCAGCACCGGCCTAACCCCTCGGCAGGCTCCAATCTCGGCCTTGGAGGCCCCAGCACTGGTCATGCCTCATGGCAGGCTCTGATGCCAGCCTCGCTGGCCCCAGCACCGGCCTAACCCCTCGGCAGGCTCTTATCCCGACCTTGGAGGCCCCAGTACCGGCCTTGCCTCAAGGCAGGCTCTGATCCCGGCCTCGGAGGCCCCAGCACCGGCCTTGCCTCACGGCAGGCTCCGATGCCCGCCTCGCTGGCCCCAGCACCAGCCTAACCCCTCGGCAGGCTCTTATCCTGGCCTAGGAGGCCCCAGTACCAGCCTTGCCTAAAGGCAGGCTCCGATCCCGGCCTTGGAGGCCCCAGCACCGGCCTTGCCTCACGGCAGGCTCTGATGCCACCCTCGCTGGCCCTAGCACTGGCCTAACCCCTCAGCAGGCTCTTATCCTGGCCTCGGAGGCCCCAGTACCGGCCTTGCCTCATGGCAGACTCCGATGCCGGCTTCACTGCCCCCAGCTCCGGTCTAACCCTTCAGCAGGCTCCAATCCCGGCCTCAGAGGCCCCAGTACCGGCCTTGCCTCATGGCGGGCTCCGGTGCCGGCCTCGCTGGCCCCAGCACCAGCCTAACCCTTCTACAGGCTCTTATCCTGGCCTCGGAGGCCCCAGAACTGGCCTTGCCTCACAGTAGGATTCGATGCCAGCCTCACTGGCCCCAGCACCGGCCTAACCCCTCGGCAGGCTCTTATCCCGGCCTCGGAGGCCCCAGTACCAGCCTTGCCTCATGGCAGTCTCCGATGCCAGCCTCGCTGGCCCCAGCACCGGCCTAACCCCTCGGCAGGCTCCGGTCCCGTCCTCGGAGGCCCCAGCACCGGCCTTGCCTCACAGCAGGCTCCGATGCTGGCCTCGCTGACCCCAGCACCGGCCTAACCCCTCGGCAGGCTCTTATCCTGGCCTCGGAGGCCCCAGTACCGGCCTTGCCTCACGGCAGGCTCTGATGCCGGCCTCGCTGGCCCCAGCACCGGCCTAACCCCTCAGCAGGTTCCAGACCTGACCTCGGAGGCCCCAGCACCAGCCTTGCCTCATGGCAGGCTCCGATGCCGGCCTCGCTGGCCCCAGCATTGGTCTAACCGCTCGGCAGGCTCCAATCCCGGCCACGGAGGCCTCAGTAGTGGCCGTGCCTCACAGCAAGCTCCAATGTCGGCCACTGGCCTCGGCGCCCACCTAACCCCTCAGCAGGTTCCGATCACTGTCTCTGTGCTTATTATTTAAAAGGTTCCAGTTGTAATGTATCAGATGTCTGCCTCCCCTGAGTACTGGCCACTGCCATTGCCACTGCCTCCATCATTTCAAATCCTTCCCAGGCCCTTTTTCCACTCTGAATGTTGTCCAGTGTTCCTAAACATGCATGCGTGATGGTAGCATTCGACATTTGGTGTAATTTCTCCAAAAAAATAAGGTTGGTAGGATCCGGTTTCTGCTTCTCCTGAATACAAGTCTCCACCACCATTGCAGAGACCTCTTTCAACACCGCCGCTAAACTCTCTCCTTACAGGTGATGTCCGAGATTCTTAACAATGTAGAGAAATAGCAGTCCTCTTTCACGGGGAATTTTTCCATAAGTTCCAGTGCATTTAGATAAGTTTTGTCTGCATCTCCAGTGTCCTGGCATCCATAACGGCTTGAAACCTCCTCTCCGATATTTTTCTTTTTCTTTTTCTGTTCCTTTTTTTTTTTTTAAATAAGAGAAGACAGTATATGTGGTTTGAGGAGGTAGTGGGATCAGGTACTCAGTAGCACTGTAACCCTGTCGGTTTCCCCATGGGTCCAGAGTGATCCGCACTACTCTGCCTGGGGCCCAGGGTCCCACGACCCTGGCCCCAGCTGGCGTGCCCCGCCTGACCCCCGCCCGGAACCCAGCGTCTTACTGGGCCCGGTTTCTCCAGGGGTCTGGCGTGCTAAGCGCAGTTCTGCCCGGGGCCCAGAGTCCCGCAACCCGGCCCCGGCTAGTGGAGAATATTTAAATACTTAAAATTTTATGATTTTACAAAAGAGGGAGTTTATCTTATAAAATATTAACAATGTAAAAAATACCCTCATTGTAGTTAAATATTGAAAGATTATCGAGATTCTTTTGGCCCATAAAGAAAGTACAATTTAGACAAACGTGGTGGCGCACGCTTGTAATCCCAGCATTTGGGAGGCTGAGACCGGAGGATCATGGTTTGCAGACAGCCTCAGCTACTTAGTGAGGCCCTCCGCAACTCAGTGAGACCCTGTTTCAAAATAAAGAATTTTTAAAAAATGGGCAAGAGGTGTAGCTCGGAGGTCAAATGCCCTTGGGTTCCATCTCCAGACCTGCAAAAAAAAAAAAAAAAAAAGAAAGAAAGAAAGTACAAGTCTATAATAATTGAAAAGAATAGCACTATATTTGATCTTAGGCAGGTTAAATTTTGTGAAGGAAAACTGCAGAGTCATCATAAAACCAACTTTAAACATCATTTAATAATGATGCCATTTATCCAGACCTAGTGGCACATGCCTATAATGCCAGTGATTAGGAGGCTGAAACAGGAAGATGGCAGGCTCAGAGCCAGCCTCAGCACCTCAGGGAGATCCTCTGTTTCACAAGTGCTGGCATCTAGTTTAGTGATAGAATGTTGCTGGGTTCAATCTTTAGTGCCAAAAACAAATAAGTAAAATAATAAATAAATTAATAAATCCATGAAATTTAATGGAAATTATTTCAAAGATAATTAACTATGACTGAGTTACTGAAAATGCAGAAAGCATAAAGAAATAGCTAAATATGAAAAACTTACACCTGTTTGTGGTATAGACTTTTCAAATATGTGTTCATAGTAAGCTCACAATGTCCAGATTCAATTTCGAAAATGTGTGACAGAGTTTTAAAACAAGTCTTAATTGATTGAACACCAGGACTGAATGCCAAGACAGATTTGGAGAGCTATAACAGATTAAATAAAGTATTGAAGAAGTGAAATAATGCAAATAGTAAAAAAAAAAAAAACATATGAAGGGAAAGGGGGTAGTGTCAATCAGACAGAAAAAATACAGGTGTACTGAAATGCTAGAAAGATCATCTAATAATACAGGTCTTCCTACCTGCTTCTCTTCTCCTCAGGCAGCAGGCATCCTGAGACAGTGCAGCATCTCACAAACGCAGCATCTGAGCAGCCAGGACTGTATATCTGCAACAGAGTGACAGGACTTCTCCCAGATGACACTATCCACCTGTCACCTGCTGCCTCTGTGACTTGTTTACTGTGCATCATTCTGATGCACCCAGAGGAGCAGCAGACCACTCTCAGTTGCAGAGTGAGTCTCCTGGTGAATGATTAGGCTGACATAGAGGCCACGTCACTGCTGGAGGATCGCCATCTCCCCAAGTCGAACTGCATCAAAAAATGAACTTTGGGACTCAGAGCAGGGATGTGATCTTCACATAGCTGCTGGCAGTTACACCAGCCCCGGAGTAGGACCCAGAGGACACGATCGCCTCTCCACTGGACCTGTAGACAGAGTATCATCCCTTCTTTCCTGGTCCATAGAGCAACAGCATCACACATGGGGTCGAGCTTTAATTTGACTGTGCTCCACAGGGGCTACCCAGGGATTTTTAGGAATCATTCTTTCTTCTAAAAGCCACCTGCCCCTACATAAGAAATAAAACTGCCACAAACATTTTACTGTTACTTATTTTCTTCATAGTATGTGATGCAAAGTAGAGAAGATAGCAAAAACAATACAATACAGTTTAATTATTAGAACATTGTGTTGATTTGCATCTCTCTGATTGCTAATGATGTTTAGCATTTTTGATACATTTATTGGCCATTTGAATTTCTTCTTTTGTGTTTATTTAGTTCCCCTACCCATGTTTTGATTGGGTTGTTTTCTTAGTGCTGAGTTTCTTTTTTTAATATACATTTTTTATTGAAAATAAATGACATACATTTAAACTATACTTGGTGCCCACCCCCCGAGTTTCTTGAGTTCTCTGTATATTCTAGATACTAGTCCTCTATTGGAGGAATAGGTAGCAAAAATCTTTTCCCATTCTTTTTCTTTTTTTACTTCATTTTTTATTTTTTATTGGTGCATTTTAGTCATACATCTTAATGGGATGAAAGATGGTGGAGACATACATGCATACATCACCCAATTTGCTCTTGCCCAATTTCCACCCCATTCCATCCCCCTTCCTCCTTTCCATGCTTGGCTTAGTGATTGACTTTAATATGTTTGTTAAAGTACATCATGTGCATTAGAGAATTTCTCTCTTCCCTCTCCTATCCCCTCAGGTCACCTTCTTTGCCTAGAGTTCCTCCTATGACCCATTTTCCCCTAGGTTTCTCATATTAGGGAGCACATCTAATTTCTTATTTTTTGTGACTGACTAATCTCATTTAGCATAATGTCCTCCAGTTCCATCAATTTCCCTGAAAATTATGTAATTGAGTTTTTTTTAATGGCTGAGTAAAATTTCATTGTGTACATATCCCATCGTCTTGTAATCCATTCATCTGTTGATGGACATCTTGGCTGGTTCCATAGTTTGGCAATGGTGAATTGTGCAGCTATGAACATAGATACACATGCATTAGTTTGGTAGTTTGGTTTTTCTTTCTTTTGGGTAGATACCCAGAAGTGACATTGCTGGATCAAATGGTAGATTTGTTCCCATTCTTCTGAGGATGCTCCACAGTGTTTTCCAAAGTGGTTGCACTAATTTGCAATCCCACCAACAATGTTTTAGAGTTCCCACTTCTCCACATCCTCGCCAGTATTTGTTGTTGTTTGTGTTTTGAATGATTGCCATTCTAGTTGGAGTTAGGTGAAATCTCAGGGTAGTTTTAATTCACATATCTCTGATTGCCAGCGATGTTGAGCATTTTTATTCATTTATTGATCATTTGAATTTCTTCTTTTGTGAAGTGTCTAATTCACTTGCCCATTTTTCAATTTGGTTATTTGTTTTCTTACTGCTGAGTTTCTTGGGTTCTCTGTATATTCTAGATATTAGTCCTCTAATGAAGGAGTAGTTGGCAAAAATCTTCTCCCATTCTGTTGGCTTTCAGTTGAGGTTTTTGGTAGTTACCTTTGCTGTCCAGAAGCTCTTCAGTTTAATGCAATCCTATGTATTGATTTGCCTTTTAGTCTCTTGAGTGTTTGGAGTCTTGTTAAGAAAGTTTGTACCTGACTGGAGCATGCTGAAATTCTTTTCCATCATGTTATCCAAGGACACTGCATGGTCCTTCTGTGGTCAGAATGTTCCCTACAATGTGGTGAGTGGCCTGGAGTGGGTAAAGCTTCAGAAGTGGGAGGAAAAGCTTGCATTACATTTCCCCACAGTTCAAGAGGTAAGAGGGTGGGGGAAATACACACAGACACACAGACACAGACATACAGACACACACAAACACACACACACACACACACACACACACACACACACACACACGCAGTATGGTATGTGGCTACCCGGAGATGTTCAGTATCCTAAACTTACAGTGTTGACATGGGTTGTTAAGGGAGTCAGAAGGGAGATGAGGGGTAAAAGTGGTTCTGGGACAAGGAGGAGAAGAGTCACCATATGTGGGCTATGGTTATGAGGATGAGAAGCTTAGAGAAGATGTCTCATCTCAGTGAGGGGGCAGGGCAAGAGGGGATTACTAAGAAGGAAGGGGTAAAGGTAAATGTGTCTAAAACACAGGAAAGCAGCTAGGTGTTTTGACCGATGGAAATAAGGCTGTCAACTCCCATGATGGAGTTGGAAGATCAAACCACTGGTCCCACATGTTCAATTAAAGTGGAATGGGAATCCCCTGTGTTAAAGAGAAATAAGGCAAGGAGTGGTGCGGCCTACATCTTCCCTAACAGCACCAGGCTCCAGAGAGGAGGGAAACTCAGAATGGAGCTCAAATCCAGAGAGGAGGTACGCCGGCCTTGCGGCCTAGGATGCAGCAGCAGCGCCTTACTGCTGGAAAATTAGTGCAACCACTTTGGAAAACAGTATGGAGAATCCTCAGAAGAATGGGAACAAACCTACCATTTGATCGAGCAATACCACTGTTGGGTATCTACCCAAAAGAAAAGAAACCAAACTACCAAACTAATGCATGTGTATATATGTACACAATGAAATTTTACTCAGCCATCAAAAAAAAAAAAACTCAATTACATCATTTCCAGGGAAATGGATGGAACTGGAGGACATTATGCTAAGTGAGATTAGTCAGTCATAAAAAGTAAGAAATCAGATGCTTTCCCTCATATGTGAGAGTTAGGGAGAAATGGGTCATAGGAGGAACTCTTGAAGGAGGAAATCCTATAGAGGAGCAAACAAGACAACCTAAAGGAGGAGAAAGGAGGGGGGAAGAGGAAAATCTCTAAAACACACAATGTACTTAAACATATCGAAGTCAACCACTAAGCCAAGCAAGGGAGGGAGGGACAGGGAGGGAATGGGATGGGAACTGGGTAGGGGTTAAATCAGCGATGAGTACATGTTTGTACACACAAGTTTTTACCCCAATAAGTTGTATGAATATAATGCACGAATAAAAAAATAAAATAAAATAAAATAAAATAAAGAGAAATAAGATCTGCCTACCTGCAGCTTTGATGTTTACCCAGGGCTCTGCCTGGGTGAACTTAATGGTGGTGGGGCTTCTGAGCTAGGGCAGAATCAGTCTTCAGTGGCTAGTTCCAGGTGGTCATGGACTGAGAATACTGGTTATGGCTTAGGTTTGGAATGGTTGGCCTCTGCCCAGGAGCTGAGGGTAATACAATTTCCAGTGTCCCTTAACCTTGCACACTGGGCAGGACCTTGGTAGAGTTTGTAGACTTGGGTGATCTTTGACACAGTGGCCCTCTCGGCATCCTTGAAGCAAGGTCCATCTGTGTTCACTTCTGTTATCCCTGGATTTTAGTTTTCATTGTACAAGTTTTTCAATTCCATCATTCATTTATTCAAAAATATTTAATTTATTTTAATATTATTGTAAAAGTGATTATTTTTAATTTTCTGTTTATAGTTTCTTTTTGTTGTAAAGAAATGTACTCATTTTTTGCATTGATTTTTATTCATTAATTTCCCTGTATTCAATTAATAGTGCTAACTAGTTTTCTATGGTGTCTTTGGTGTTTCTACATATGTAAATCATGTAAGAAACAATTTAATTGCTAAAGAGTTACTATCAATTCTTTTTAGCAAGAATGACTTATTATATCTTTTACTTACCTAATTGATCTGATAAGGATTTTTAGCACTGTGGGAAATAGAATTCCTAAGAGTTAACATCCTTTACTCTGAACTGTCCTACTAACTTGTTTCATTTAAAGTCTCTAATCAATAATATTATAATTTGTTAGTAAAAAAAAGTTATCATCCTTGCCTTGTTCCCAGTCTTAGAATAAAATATTCAAATCTGGGCATGGTGGTGCACACTTGTAATCCCAGCATTTGGGAGGCTAAGACAGGAGGATCACGATTGGTGGGCAGCCTCAGCTACTTAGTGAAGCCCTTTGCAACTCAGTGAGATCCTATTTTAAAATAAAGAATACAAAATAGGTCTAGGGGTGTAGTTTGGAGGTAGAATGTCCCTGGGTTCCATACCCAATACTGCAAATATATATATATATATATATATATATATATATATATATATATATATATATATATATATATATAATATTTCAGGTTTCTGCTTTGGGGTTTTTGCAGCCAAGGATCTTTTTCATGTCTGGCCTCTTCAGTGCTTATCTTGTTAGACGTTTTAACATGAAGAAATTTTGAGTTTTTTCAGATTTATTCTTCACATCTTTTATGTTCTTGCATAATATTATATATTATCTCAATGATGGGTACCACATTGATTTGCATGTGCTAAATATCTTTGTACAAAAGTTTAAGATAAATTCCACTTGGTTATGGTATATTATCATATTATTCTTTTTTTGTCACTGACGATTGAACTCAGAGTCCATCTACCACTAAGATACAACTCCCAGACCTTTTTACTTTTTAATTTGAAATAGGGTCTTGCTAAGTTTCTGAGGCTGAGGCTGACCTCACTAAAACCCTCATCGCTAAGGGTTTAATTAATTTGCTAAATCAAGTCTCTCATCTGTGATTCTCACATTAAAGGAATAATATAAGCTGGGCTTAGGATTTGAAATTCTCCTTCTTGCATTTCTTGTAGGTCAGTATTCATAATTTCCCTTATTTCCTCACTGTTCCTAGTTATCATAATTTCAGGGTTCTCATGTTTGCTTTTATGATGTCTTGGCATCTTCTTTATGTGTTGGGCTCTATGGATAATCTGCCTGATCAAATCTTTGCAGTAGGGATTTAGAGGTGTGAGCAGATTCATGCATGGGTAAGCAGTGCTTTTTTCAATGGTGAGGTGGGTAAGGGGGAGGAGCTGGGTTGATAGGTACAGGAGTCAGGTAAAGAATATGATTAAGTTGAGTAAGAACTTAAGTGTAATAAGGTAGTATCTGGTTGATAATGAGAGAAGGTTAGATAGTAGGATTCTTTTTTGTAGATTTCCACTGCAGTTTCAAACCTGCTTGGGCCCAGCCATATCTTAGACTGTGGCTGATAGAAATTTTAAATCTTTATGTCCATTTAATTTCTTCCATGTTTCCATTTTTCTCTGGAAATAACTCATCTTTCATCTATTTTATCTGCATTAAACTTGAACATATTTATAATAAATGTTGTAAAATACTCTTTGGATTCCAACACCTAGAACATCTGTGGGTCTGCCTAAGATGATCATGCTTCCTTGTGGCTGTAGATAACAAGATTCCTTTGTCACAGGTCTCAGAAAGCTTTGTGGAATTTTTATAAATGATTTTGGATACTAAATCCTAAATCCTAATCATTTCTAGTTTCTTTCAAAGAAAGTGCAGGCCTCATCCTGCCTCAGTTACTGACAATAAGGGTTGATCTTCCAGCTTCTCATGGAATGGAGTCCTGATAGGGCTCTGCCTCAGCTCCAATTGTGCCCAGTCACCTCAACCCCAGCCTCCAGCTGGAATCTACCTTAGTAACTTTTATTTTAAATGCCATGCCTTCTTCCCAGTCTAACACTGAGCAAAGCTTGTTTTAGCAGGAATGCTGCACGGCAGACATTCCCTGGAACAGGTGTACGGCATCTCCTTCTGGGGAATAGTATTAGGCATGGATATTTGGGGATTTTTTGGAATTGGTCTTGTAACCAAAAAGATACCTGAGACTTATGTTATTAATGGCTTTAAATGGCTTAAAATAATTCAAGATTTACTCCCTGAAGCTGTAATATTTATGCATGAGTTGCACCTAAATTTCCAAATGACTGATCTAACAAGAATTCTATAAAGACTCAGACAATAACAAGCAGAACAAGCTTTAAAGGCAACCAACCCTTCCCAGATTTTTCCCAAGCAAATATTAACAATACACCTAAAACAGAGCCAAGACAAGTTGTTCCCACCATCATGAATTCTAAAAGGCCAGCATATTTAATCAAGGTAGGCTATGGTAGAGTGGCTACTGACCCCCCAGTAACCCTACCCCCTTTTTGGTTGTACAATGGGTACGTGGACAGCAGCAGAATAGATGGGTACCCAGGCACAGCCTTGGGACATGGGAAAGTATGACACGTTCCTCTCCTTAGTAGTGCCTATTGATTAAAAAACAATGATGTATATTAATCAGAGAGTATAATGCTTAGTATAGGATATTATTTTGATATTATATTAGTAGTTAATAATAAACTTCTGATCTTTTCCATGCTTGCTTGTAAGAGGAAATGTTCCCTTCAAAAAGAAACTGGCCATCTGTCATCTTGCCTTGATGTATTAGTTCTTTGTATATTTATTGATGTATTAATTCTAGAAAAAATTGTAAGAGTAGAATGTAGCCAAAAAGGAAAGTATAAAATGCTTGCCAAAATCGAAAGTAGAGAGAGCAAAAATGTAAAATAAAGAGAGCAGCTTCACTCTCCATTGTGTCTGTGTGCTGTTTCTCCACCGTACTTCACTGACTCCTCACTCACACTGCTCACAGACCCCCGACTCTTGGTAGGGCTGGACTGCAGCAATTTCATTTCAGGTTTAATTTTAAATTGCATTCACACTTTGAACCCTGAAAATGTCACCTTAGATATCATGAACTGCAAAATCAACTCTACTCAAAAACCCAGTGTTCCATTTAAGCTTGGACTTGAGAAGATGGTGCTCATCACACATTGTAGGGAGAGTACTCTCAGAGCCACTTGAAACTCACAGAGCGTGCCAGGCATTTTTCACCCCAATAATAGAGGCATTATAAAGTCTGAGTTGAGTCTTGACTCACTTATCTTAGGTCAGAATGAGATATGATGCTATTGTCTGCATGACAGACATGCACTTCCAATCCCTCATGCAGATGTGTCAAAGGCACTTGGAGAAAAGTTTGAGCCAGCTCTCTCAGAGGGCTAGTATCCAGCAGAGAATGGGATAAAATTAAGAGACAGGTGAAATGTTTCACTGGGGACTTCATGGCTCTGTGCTCTCCAGCGGGATCTTGTCACCTTTTCACAGATGCTAAAATTAAAGGCCTGCAGAGCTGTGAGTTAGAAACATCTTTTCTTATACCTGTGCAGGTTCTTCTCAGATGCAGAGTCCTCCCCATCACAGCTCTCTGGGTAAGTGCATCTGTATTCTCAGATGTGAGATTGATGGGCAGCTGGGTGTTAGAACAGCTGTGGAAGAAGGAAGGTTGGGCTTATTGGTGAGAAGGTCTAGGGGGGCTGCACAGGAGACAACAGCTTTAATGGTCCAATGCAGCCCAGAGGATTGTATTTCATCCAGTAAAATGAGGACATTTTTCTTTTAGGGTAATTATTTCTTCACATTAGAAACTGTTAAAATTAGTCACTTTTTCATGAAGGATATCAACTAATTTCAGGTCTTGCTTATTTTTCTAAATTCAATGACTTTCACGTATGCATCAGCTCTCTCAGTCCCATGCAGCTCAGAAGACTATGTTCTGGAAACTCTTCTACCTCCGGGATACACTCCCAAGCCTATTTTATATTTTATTTGAAAACAGAGTCTCTTAAGCCAAACCTGTGTGATCCTCCTGTCTCTGTCTCTGCTCCCAAGCACGGGGATTACAAGTGTGCACCGTCATGCCTGGCTTTTTTTTTTTTTTTTTTTTTTTTTTTTTTTGGTGGTACTGGGGATGGAACTCAGGGGCCTTCTACCTCCAGGCTATACTCCCAGACCTATTTTATATTTTTTATTTGGAAACAGGGTCTCTTAAGCCAGCGGAGGTTGGCTTTGAACCTGCGGGGTCCTCCTGTCTCAGCCTCCCAAGCACGGGGATTACAAGTATGTGCCACCATACCCGGCTAATGATCACATTTTCTATTTAGCATATTTTTTCTTTAGTTTAGAAACTGCTAAGTTAGTCGTTTCCTATAAGCTAAACAATTATTTTTACAATTCCAATTAGTTTTCTAAATCAAATTACTTTAAATGATTGAATCTATCAGTATGAGTTACATGTAGAATGTTTTTGAAATACTTTAATACTATTTATTCAATATACTTTATCAGAGAAGTCATAGGTTTTAATTTCATATTTTGCTAAATCAACTTACTTTTACGTCTATTATCTTCATAAAAAATCAAGAAGCTTTAGACAAGCAGTATCTATAATAAGTAAATCAGATTTTGGAATGTTGCTAACCAGTTAAAAATCAGTAGTTTATATTTTATTTCAGAATTTCTAAATTTTATTTCTTGCAATATGATAATTCAGTATTCTAAATGAATTCTGTACAGCCATGTTAAATTTGACAAATAATTGAAGTTTGAATTTATTACAGTACCAGACTCTTATCAGTCTTAAATTTTTTGTGTGATACTGGAATGGAACCCAGGATCATTATTTCTCAAAGCTACACCCTATTTTATATTTTAGTTTGAAATGGGATCTCAGTAAGTTGCTGAGACTGGGCTCAAGCCTGAAATCCTGTTTTAGCCTCCCACGTGATAGGATTATAGGCACCAAGCCACCTGGCTAGTCTTTTCAAATTTTAATACAGAATCTAAGCATTACTATTAAAAACATAAATACTGTTGATATACATGATTTGTATGGTTTGAGTACTTTTTATTGGTGCATTGTAGTCATACATCTTGAGTACAAAATGGTAGAGGCATACATGCACACACCATTCATTTAGCCCTTCCCCAATTCCCACCCATTTCCTCCCCCATGCCTCCTTCTCATGTTGGCATACTGATTGACTTTGATATGTTTGTGAATGTACGTCATGGACACTAGGGAATTTTCTTCTTCTCCTTCCCATTCCCCTCACTTAGGTCACTTTATTTGCTCCTCTATTGTTTCTTCTTCTTTGTCTAGAGTTTCTCCTATAACACATTTTCTCCCTAGTTTCCACATATTTTCCTTTTTGTGACTAATTTTACTTAGCAGGATGCTTTCCAGTTCCATCCATTTCCCTACAAATAACATAATTTTGCTCTTGAGATGCAGCACCTCCGGGGCTTTCTGTTTCTACACTTTAAAAGAACATTTTCTCTTCTCCTGATACTTCTAAAGAATTCTTTTCAAGCATTAGTAATGGAAATATTCTGCCAGAAAGAATAAAATGAGATGTACTTGGTATCATTTTACTTTACAAAGACCACAAGTTCAGGTACCCTGTCCTGAACATTCCATCACTAGTTGGGGGCCCACTGGATGATAGCATGTTTCTCAGGATGATCCATGGTTGTGGAGACTGCAGAGTAATCTAAATTCTAACATGATAGAACCTTTATACACATATTTAAGGATATAAAGGGGTATTAACTTTGTTATATTTCCTCTGAGGATAACCAGGCTTTACTACCAACTCCAACAATGAAGGCTCAGATTTCCCTTTAACACTTTTAACTCCATATATGCATTGTCTTCCTAATCTACCCACACAGCCTTTTCTTTCTATTTCTTAATGGCATTCATAATCCAGATACAGTATGGAAAGGGCAGATAAAGTTGAGAGTAGGTATAGATTCTGGATAGTAGGACATGGAATTGAGTGTATGTGTATGTGTGTTGCTGGGTATTGAACCCAGAGGCATTCTACTTACAGGTTACATCCCCAGCTCTATTTTATGTTTTGGTTTCAAAACAGGGTCTTGCTAGGTTGCTGAGAGTCTTGCTAAATTGCCACAGCTGGTCTAGAACCTAAAATCCTCCTGTCTTAGTCTCCCAAGTACTGAGATTAAAGGTGTGTGCCACCATGCCCAGGTGGAATTGACTTTTTATGTGAAATAACCATGCCTCCAGATGAATTTACATATTTTCCTGATAGCACTAGTTTTAGTGGAGATTGGTGCAGGTTATATTTGTTTAAAATATTTTTTCTTGATTTCCTCCTCAGACATTTACCATATGCCTCTTTCTACCATAAGATGAATAAAAACATCAAGTTGTCCAGTCATGCTAATCTAATAACCACAGTATATACTGAAGTTAGCATTGGAATCCTGGCCAACACCATCCTTCTTCTCTTCCATGTCTCCTTGTTTTTTCTCAAGCACAAGCCGAAGCCCACTGACCTGCCCATTGGTCTTTTGTCCCTAATACACCTAATTATGCTGATCATCACAGGGTTCATAACTACAGACATGTTTATGCCTCAGCGAGGCAGGTGGGGTGACTTGATCTGTAAATCTGTTATCTACATGTACAGGTTGATGAGGGGCCTCTCCATTTGTACCACCTGCTTACTGAGTATCCTCCAGGCAATCATTCTTTGCCCCAGAAGCTCCTGGTTAGCAAAGTTAAAGAATAAGTCCTCACTTCATAACCTGTGTTATCTTCTTTTCCTGTGGGCATTCTATACATCCTTTACTAGTCACATCTTAGATTCTGTTATTGCTACATCCAATTTCACCTCAGATGATCTTTTGCATATTACTGAATCTTGCTCTCTCGTACCCATGAGTTACTTCCTCTGGCACATCTTTTCCACACTGCTGACCTTCAGGGAAGTCTTCGTGGTTGGGCTCGCGGCCCTTTCGAATGGATACATGGTGACACTCTTGTGCAGGCATAAGAGGCAGTCCCAGCATCTTCACAGCACCAGCCTTTCTTCAAAAGCGTCCCCAGAACAAAGAGCTTCCCAAATAATTGTGATGCTCACAAGTTGCTTTTTGTTTATGTCCATTTTGGACAGCTTTATCTCCTATGAAAGGCTTATGGTGACTAATGAGCCAATAGTTTATTGTATCCAGATTCTTGCTGTCCATATTTATGCCGCAGTGAGTCCTGTGGTGTTCATAAGTACTGAAAACCGTATAGCCAACTTTTTTAGATCTGTGTGTAGAAGGACAATAAATGTTTTATTAATTGGTAATGAATAACTTCCACTAAAATGGCCCAATGTGTTGGCTTTAGAATAATTAATCATGGCAAAACATATACGCTCTTTGGTTTAAATGAAATATGTTGCTGTTGAGCCTACTTTGATATGCATACATGGCAAAATGTAATTGAAACTTAAACCACAAGACTCTCTAAGATACCATAAAGTTTTCAGTTTCTCAATGAGTCCTCAAAGGGGACCTATAAAGTAGCTCTCATTTGTTATGGCTTGGGGTAGCCAATACTACTTTTAGAAATGCAATACCTTACAAAATTTTTCAATAATTAAATTTTCTCACTTGTATGTATTTTGACAAACTAGGTATATAAACACATATTACAATAAAATATCATGTAATCCAATAAACACAGCCACACACAACTACACACAAAAAAGTGCTACATCAGGGACTCAAACAAGCTCATGTACCAATACTCTACTCAAAGGTAGAAACAATCCAAAGTCTCTGACATAAAGAATGTATAAACAAGGTGGGCATGGGGGCAAACACCTGTAATCCTAGTCATTGGGAGACTGAGACAGAAGGATCACAGGTTAGCATACAGCTGCAGCTACTTAATGAGACCCTCCACATCTTAGTAGGACCCTATTTCAAAATAACATATAATAGGTCTGGGAGTGTAGCTCAGAGGCAGAATGTCCCTGGGTTTGATACCAAGTTCCACCAAAAAAAAAAAGAAAAAAAGATATATAAATAAAATGTGGCTTCTAAATACTCTAGAGTAACATTCAATCTTAATTTGGAAGAAAATTCTGGCATGCGATGCACATAAACCCTCATGCTACAACACTAAGTCAGGTAAGTCAGTATCCAAGTAACACATAGTATGTGGGTCTACTTATAAAATGTAAAACTGAGAGTAGTCAACTTGATGAGGAAAGAAAGCAGAATGACATTTTAGAGGCTCAAGAAGGACAAATGTAAATATTTGTTCGATGAAAGCAGAGTTCAGGAAGAAAAGGATGGGTGATGGATGTGGTAATGGTTTCACAGCAATATGACTGTATTTACATAGCAGAGGCCTGATCCCAACCCTGGCAGCTAAAAGATTATTTTTTACAAAGCTGCCATTTCCCTCTTTTGTCCTCTTTTCTCCTCATTTCCTGTTAACAATAGAATGTTCTGATCCATTTACTGATAGAAGAGGACCTGGCCTGTGAATCTGAATAAAAACTGACTTAATAAATTCTCAAACATGAATTGTGCCCCATCTGATACTCACTCAAGGAAGACTTAAACATGAACTGCATCCCTTTTGATAAGATATTAACGTGACCCCGAGGAGCTAACTCTTAAAAGAGACTTGATTTCTATGTTTAGGGAAAATCCAGGGCTCGTTCCTGAATGTGTAAGTTCCTTAGTCACTCCAAATTGCTAGCAAATAAATAACTTTTTTTTTTTGGCCTTATTCCCAAAGTCTTGTCCCACTTATTTGATTTAGCAAACTGGGGCAAGTGTTGGGATTTGGTAAGAGTTTCTGGTGACCCACATGGGTCCCGAGTACATCCCTGGCTTCCATTGCCTTCAGGCTCAGGATTTGAGAGACAGGGCTGTTAGCCTCAGATATACTCTTTTATGATGGTGGTGCTTTCCTGTAAGACAAGAATAAGTTCAAAGATATCCTAGCAGTCACCAAAGGTTGTTTTTTTTTCTACCTTGAAGAACTCTTGTTTTCCTCACCTTGAGAGGGTGCAGCTTCCTTCATCAAGCAGATTGATGAAAGAGGAAGAAAATTTAATGCAGTAAGTCATGAAAACCCTGCCAAAATGTTATTTGTCAACTGTTTTGGAAACATTATAGCAAATGTGTCCCAAATAATGATGGACGATTATTTTCAATAGGTTCAGATTTTACTCTTAATCCTCAAAGGTCTTTATATGGATTCCATGAATTCTGTCTTGTTCTGCCTTTAAAATACTTTCAGCATTGCCTTAGGCAGCCTGAGTATTATAGCTTTTCAGATGAAGTATTTCATGTGAAGTCAGAATATCACTTTTGTAGTACTGGGGACTAACTTTAGAAGTATTCTAACCTCTGAGCCATACTTCCAGCACGTTATTTTTTTTAACATTTATTTTTTTTTAATCTTTCTGGTGTTCTGAGCGTCTCATGCAATACTTTGCAGAGTCTGGCCTCAAGGCTCCAATTCTGTCTCAGCCTCCCAAGTACTACGATTACAGACATGTGCAACCACACCCAGATCAAAACACCAATTAAAATAACAAATCAGACATGGAAAATTATGTACCCTTAACATCAAGTAATGCTATAAAATTCTATATAAAATTAGAAATAAAAAATATGAAAAGCTATTGGGGCCCAACCTGGTGGCACATGCTTGTACTTGCAGGACTTAGGAAACTATGACAAGAGAATAGCAGGTTCTAAGCTAACCTCAGCAACTTAGCAAGATCTTGTTTCAAAATAAAAATGGCCATGGGTATAGCTCAAAGGTATAATGCCTCTTGGTTCAATCCCCAATACACACACACACACACACACACACACACACACACACACACACACAAAGCTATCAGAGGTATATTTTAAGAAGGGTAAGAATATTGTATAGCGGTGGCGGTGGTGGCGACGGGGGGGGGGGGGGGGGGGGTGATGGCGGCACCCGGCACCCATCCTGCTGAGTGTCAGTGCCTCAGTGGGAGCGGCTGGCCCGGTGTGCAGTGTGCGCCGCCCGGATCCTACTCTTCATCTACGCCTACCACATGGAGCGGGAGAAGGAGCGGGACCCCGAGCACCGGGCCCTCTGCGACCTGGGGCCCTGGGTGAAATGCTCCGCCGCCCTCGCCTCCAGATGGGGTCGAGGATTTGTTCTTTTGGGTTCCATTTTTGGAAAGGATGGTGTATTAAACCAGCCAAACAGTGTCTTTGGACTATTATTTTATATACTACAATTATTACTTGGCATGGCAGCAAGTGCCGTCGCGGCCCTCATCCTCATGACATCCTCCATCGTGTCTGTAGTGGGGTCTTCGTACCTGGCCTATATTCTGTACTTTGTGCTGAAGGAGTTTTGCATCATCTGCGTCACTACGTACGTACGTGCTGAGCTTCATTCTTCTCATCATCAGTTACAAACGACTCGTTTACTTGAATGAGGCCTGGAAACGGCAGCTGTAGCCCAAGCAGGACTGACGGCCTGACCTACTCTTAACTGACAGTCTCATGTCCCTTTTTCCATTCAGTTTATTTTGCAGCAGTTTTTTTTTTTAATTCTTCACAACAGACACTTTCCCTAAGAATCTTAAACTGATTTTTTAAATACTGTAAATTAAAAGGGGCCCTACCTATTTTCTGCGTCAATCTTCATTTTAAATACGGATACACAAAAGGATACGCCGAGCCAATCAAAGACAAGCTTTAACTTTACTTTGAAGACGTTTCTGAGATAATAAAAGGTAGCCCTAGCCCCCATCCCACAATTGTAAAGTGAGCAACCATTGCTAGTAACTCTTTAATGTGTATAAATTCAATTTCAGGTGTAACAAATGTGATCGAGACATGAAAATATTTTAGGATAAATACTGTATTAAATATTGCCATGTTTACAAATGTAATATGTTTTAGCTGATGGATTTAAAGATGTAGATTCAACTAGACACATGTGATATTTGTAAATAAAGGTAGAAATATTGGATCCATCCCTGCAGAACTTACTGTACAGTTTAGTTGAAGTATAGTGATGAAGAACTGTCAGCTCCTTGTTGACTGATAAAATAGTGGAAATAGGAAGCCCTGCAGAGTACCTCCTGGGAAGTGTTGACAGCCGGGGCGCAGCCGTGACAGCGGGAGTCATAGGGCGGTTGCTTCCCTTTCACCTCCCTGCTCTGAGAAGAAGAACTTAAATCTGAACGTTCAAGTCAAGTTTGTCAAGTCATAAAACTGGATCAGTTAAACCTTCAGAATGAGTCATGTGACCAGACCATCACAGCAAGGCCTTCAGGACACTAATGATGGGAAATGTGCTTATTTCGTTGGAGAAAAACTGGAAATATTAATATGGCATCTTAAGGTAAAGCCTCATACCATAGTTGAATTTTCAATGCAGATAATTTTCCTTAATATTGGTGCCAGTCAGCCAAATAGTATTAACAACTTTGAAACAACCGTTGTAAGTCCAGTCACCCTCATAGGATTGCTCTTTGGTAGCTCCATATGGTTTTCCCTAATTGTTTCTTTCTGCACGAAGAATTGTTGGGAGTTGTTTTAGAATCCAATTCTGGCTCTGGAAACTTTAGGGCTGACATGCTGCTCAGTTTGCTTAACTGGGAGAAATACCACAGGTAGAAATATCTGAAGGGAAACACATTGATGTTGTCACTGCTCTTTCTGGTAACTACACAAATGCAGTCAGAAATATTTTCAAAGGTGACTTGAATAAACCCAAACGAAGTTGTGACAGTATGTTTCTATGGTTAACATCTTATATCAGAATGTTAAAGTGCCTTCTGTCTTAAATCTCAAAACCAAATATTTTATGTGTTGGACTTGGGCAGAAGTGTCCTTCCTTCCTTTCTTACCATGAAGTAGAAAACTTGCATTCTGCAGAAAGATTCTGTGTGATCATTTTTATCCCTTAGACTGAGAAGAGGTAGCGAAGGTTTTGCTTCAGATTGGATGAATCATTATGTTAAAAAATAGTCAGGTAGAACAGTAACTTTTGGGAGCTTGCTTTGCCTTCTTTTTGAAGGGAGGGGACAGTCTGCTCTGTAAACTAAAATGTATAGAGTCAGCATCTGTTTAGTAGTTCACAGCTAACTGTCATAATTGCTACAATGTAGATCTTCTGGCCGAAGGCAGGTATAAAATCTGAATTGTAAAGAACTTTTAACAGGTTTCACCGGTTTCTTAAAGGAGAACTAAATTCAAATTTCATTGAGGTTATGTTTTCCCATGAATGTGAATATTTCGATGTCTGTCTTATCATGTATGTATTGTTCTTATACCCTTAAGTAGTTGAAGAACTCTGAAAGCAATGATGGGTCGTCTGGTATTGATGGAGAAGCAAGTCCCCACTGGAGAACTAACTATACAGGGAGGTCGTTTCATAACCTGCGTCCAGTTCTACCAAAGCAGTTTACTGGCTCTCTTTGCTAAGCTAGAGTGGAAATGGCTGGAAGGTTAAGACTCCTGTGATATATGTGACATGGTTGTACTAACCAGGTTCCTTGTGTCCCAGTTTCCAGTGATCTTTCCTTATATTTTTTATCAATCAGCTCAGAATAGTTAAAGCTTGTCTTAATGTTGCATTCTTGGAAATACCTTCAATTTTTAATATGAGAAAACACGTAAAAATGTTCAGCCAGCCCCAAGTGTTTCCTTTGCTTTCCTAAGCCTTGGGGAAACCACTGCTTCAGTGGTATAAGAATGGCTGCCACATTCCTATGGCCCAGTGGAATTAACACCCTCTTTCTCACTGAGATGGAAAGGTGCTGCCTGAAGTAACAGTGCTTACTGATTGCGAGTATCTCCGCAAGCGATGGAATTCCTGTTGTCTGGTGTTCGGTAG
This sequence comes from Muscardinus avellanarius, assembly GCF_963383645.1. Classification (NCBI taxonomy): domain Eukaryota; kingdom Metazoa; phylum Chordata; class Mammalia; order Rodentia; family Gliridae; genus Muscardinus; species Muscardinus avellanarius. Next base: position 59,931,011 of record NC_137796.1, read on the forward strand.
TTTCTGCTCTGGAGGAACGCTGTCTCCCCTCCACGCCTGTCCCACCAAGAAGAGGGGGAAGCACCATGTCATAAGATTTGAAGATTGTTATGACTGTTTTAGACTGAATATTTAAACGTGGTGGCATTACTAGCCACCAGTTTTGAAGGACAGATGAGGGGAGAAATTGATGTTAGCAGTAATTCTATGCTTTATGTTTTTGAAGTGGTTCATAATAAATAAAGCCTTTTGTTTACTGAACAGTCATAAACATTTAGAGAAGTAAGAGAAGTCATTGTTAAATGATGTGTTCTAGGGAATTGAGGCAGCTTGTAGGATTTCGTTTGGTTTTTTCATTGCAGCTAGTTGCGGCCAGTAAGGTAAACTTCTGAAATAACTCAGGTTTAACTAGCTGTGTGCCAGGAATTACTTTTACTTGATATATGCAGCCTCTCCTTAAATTCATTATTTTTAAATAATGTCAAAAGCATTGACTATTTTCATACAAAGAGACAAGAGATTTTTCATTTGGTACAAAGGGTCTTTTGACCTCTTAGGTAAGATATAGGACCAAGACTACATAAAATTAAACTATTTGTTGGCTTCTGTTTGCTTGTTTTATTTCCAAAAGACTGTCTTCTAAAACAAAGGAAATCTTCACCAATTGCTTCATGACTTAGGTTGACACCACTGCTTAATGCCAGTGAATAGTGACAGGAGATCTTGCTTAAAATACCAATGTTTTTCAAATGCCAATGCGGAACCCATGGTCATTTCTAGAGCCTCTCTGAGGAGACGCACCTCATATGCACCTTGGTCCTGATGTGTCCTCCTCCGGCACTCAGGCATGGGCAACACACTTTTAGGCAGCACTTATGAATCCTAATTTGTGACAACAACCCTTCAAAAAAAATAAAAGGGGCAGAGGTGGGAGTCCAGGCCACTTGGTTAAACACTTTTTAGTTTTTGACAAATTAGCCCAGAAAAGGTGAAATGTTTTGTTATAAAACTGTATGAGCATGACCCAAGTATTAAGTGTATGATCTGTATAGTATGTTCCATCAAAAATATTTATTACTAGTGCTTTATGCTCCTGAGTAAACATTCATTTTTTCAATAGAGTTCACTGGGCAGATTCCCCCTTTAATACAGATAGAAATATTCTTTTTTTTTACAATTATAGATTTTTTTTTAGTTTTTATTGGTTCACTGTATTCATACATCATAATGGGATAAAAAAAACACTTTTGTAGACATACATGCACACATCGCCCAATTAGCCCCTACTGGATTCCCACCCCGTTCCCTCCCCATCCCTCCTTCCCATGCTTGGCTTAGTGGTTGACATCTAGTATTACAGCAAATTAACAATTAACAATGAAAATCTCAAATTAACAATGATAATCTCAAATAACAGTTTCATTTCTCTGATACCAAGCTTTTGATGACTTAAAGATAACATTTCAATATTTCTTTTTGCTTTCTTTTTTAACAGAGAATATTTTTTCTTTTTTTTTTAGGTGAAACTATCATACATTTATTTATTTATTTATTTATTTATTTATTTATTTATTTATTTATTTTTGTGGGTCTGGGGATGGAACCCAGGGGCATCTGACCTCCGAGCTACACCCCCTGCCCTATTTTTTCTTCTTTATTTTGAAACCGGGTATCACTGAGTTGCAGAGGGCCTCACTAAGTAGCTGATGCTGTCCGTGAACCGCGATCCTCCAGGTCTCAGCCTCCCAAATGCTGGGATTACAAGTGTGCGCCACCACGTCCGGCTTACTTATTTATTTTTTAGAAAAAATCTATCCTAATTTAGAATATGGACTCTAGATACCCAAAACGATCTAAAAAAGAACAAAGCTAGAAGATGTATATTTTCTGATTTCAAACCATATAAAGCTACAATAATTGAAACAGTGTAGTACTGTTATAAAGGCAGATATATAAACCATTGGAGTTAAATAAAAGCCTAGAGATAAATTCTTCCATATATTGTCAAGTTATTTTTGACGAGGTTTCCATGAACATTTAGGTGGAGGAAATAATAATCTTTTAACTAAATATTGTTGAAAAATGATAATTACATGAAAAAGAATAAAATTGGACCCTTACCTAACACCATATACAAATATTAACTCAAAATAGATAAAAGACCTAAATATAAATCTTAAGACTATAAACTTTTAAAAGATAATCTAGGTCATAAAACCTCACAACATTGAAATTGGCAGTGATTTCTTGGATATGATTTCAGTGGCACAGGCAACAGAAGGGTAACCAAACTCCCTAAAAAATAAAAAAATTATTGTATATCCAAGACAATGTAAACAGAGTTAAAAGTTACTGATAGAATGGGATAAAATATTTCCAAATGCTATATCTGAAGGTATATTAATATTCCAACTAGCAATCCTAAAAATTAACAACAATAAAAGCAAACAATACAATTTAGAGATAGGTAAAAGACTAACATAAATAATGAATCTCCACAGATAACCAATCTTAGTTGTCTGTTGGATGGAAAGTCTTCTTTCTCTGGTTCTGGTGTGTGTTACCTATTTCTTCTTGTAGTTAATCTGAGTATTTTCTCTAGCGCTGGTTTGGAAGACATAAATTCCTTCAGTTTCTGTTTGTCATGGAAGCTTCTTATTTCCCCATCTAATTTGATAGATAGTTGTGCTGGGTAGGAAATTTTTGGCTGGAAATTGTTTTCTTTTAGATTTTGGAATATGTTACTCCAAGCCCTTCTGGCTCTCATGACTTGGTTTGGGAAGTCTGGAGTGATTCTAATTGGTTTGCCTCTGAATGTCACTTGGCCCTTTGTTTTTGTTGCCTTTAAGATTCTCTGCTTGGCTTCCACATTGGTCATTTTGACAATTATGTGGCGTGGGGATCCTCTTCTCCGATCCTGTCTAAAGGGAGTTCTATAAGTTTCCTGGACCTGTGTATCGACCTCTTGCTCTATGTTTGGAAAATTTTCTGCTATTACTTCCTTGAAGAGATTGTTGATCCCTTTGGTTTCACCTTCTTTTCCCTCCTCCATTCCAATTATTCTTAGGTTAGCTCTCTTAAAATAGGCCAATATTTCTTCAGTGTCAGATTCCTGCTGTCGGATATTTTTTTCTAGATTAGAAACTATGCGTTCATTTTTGGAGTAATCATCTTCTAAGAGCGAGATTCTATTCTCCATGTGGTCTAATTGGTTTTTTGTACTTTGAATTGAGGCCTTTACTTCATTAATTGCATCCTTTATCTCTTTTTGGCTCTCTCTGAATTCTTTTTGAAACAGCTCTATTATTTCTACAGTTATTTTCCTGATTTGATCTTCTAGAAATCTCTGAATTTCTGTGTTATCAGGTTCTGATATTGTGGGGTTGTGGGCATTCATTGCTCCATTGTTATTCCTCTTTCCCATAATTTTGGAAGTTTGTGCCTTCTCTGGGTTCTTCTCTGGGTCACTACGACGTGCTCTGGATCTCGAGTCTGTGGTATCTCAGTCACCACTACTCCTTTACTGGGTTGTATCACAGAGTCTCAGACCCAGGGAGTCAATCAAGGCTGCTATAGTCCATGGGGGGTGCCAGGTTGGGCGTTCTCCTATGGTGTGATATCTCTGCCACCACCACTCCCCCACTGTGTCAAGTCCCCGGGAGTGCAGTACTGGGACTTCTCCTCTAGGGGGCGCAATTTGACTCATGGTTTTTGAGTGAGCTGATGGAGCTGTAGTGGACTTGGTGAATTCTCTGCTGCTGCCTCCGGTGGCAATATGGCACTGCTGCCACGCCCTTGGCCGTGAGGCTGCGTATTTCTTCTCTGTTTTTGAGCTCTGCTCTGTGTCCCTGCAGGGTGTGGCTGAGCCCAGCCACTGGGAGCTTTAGATGCTCCCTGTGCCGAAAAACCTGCTGAATTCTGCCTGGCTGTTCCGCAGCAGCTCACCTCGGCATGCTGCCTGCCACTCCTCTCTGGAGCCTGGTGGGCTGCATTAGTCTGGAGCCATCCGGTGAATTTGCTGCTGCCGTTGGCAGTAAAGTGCTGCTGCAGCATCCTCAGCCATGAGGCCAGCATATCTCCTCTGTGGCTCTGAGCTCCATTCTGAGTCCCCCTCCTCTCTGGGGCTGGTGCTGCAAGGGAAGATGGCGCCCGCGCCGCTCTGCACCATGGCTCTGGCCAAAGCACTGCGGTCTGGTTTCTTTCTGGTGTCTCGTTTTTCCAGCCCTCTTTTTCTCTGTCCCTTGTAATTACATTTTTTGTTTCTCTGCTGATGGTGTTTTCTGGCTATGAAAGGAGCTGATTTTGTGGTAATAGAGATTGGTTGTTAGCAGGGCTCATAAGCCCCGCTTTTCTCCATAGCCATCTTTCTGGAAGTCCAGAAATATTCTTTATCAGAGATTTAGGGCACCGTTTTGCTAACTGGTAAAAAAAAAAAATGTAAATATGTAAGAATGTTTATTTGTTTTACATAACTTTTTTGGTATAAAATAAATGTAGATGTTACCTGTGGGAAAAAAGAATATTGTATATCATTCAGTATTTCCAAAGAATAATTCAGGGAAAAGAGAAAAATAACTACTACTTCTATCACCTAGAAATAACTCTATTCATATTCTAATCTCATAATTTTGCTTTTTAAAATTCTTATTTATAAAAATAACTGCCGCCTCTACTTCCTTTTCCTCGGCATCTGCATGAAGATTTCCCACGCAAGAAATTGGCTAAGCTTAAAGAAAGCAGAGCCCCGAGGGAAAGTGTTGTCTCTGGCCAAAGTACTCCCTCACACTTAATATTCTTTCATAACTATTATTCTTTTGGTAATGATTCTTTTAACTTTCCACACAAATTGCTCCAGTGATGTAAGATCACTGTGAGAGAAACTGAGTCCGTGGAAAATAAATTTTCTAGTAGTTTGTCTAAGCCTCTAAACGCTCTTGGCTTTGCTCAAATGGTAATAAAATCTAGTCACAATTCAGATGCTGTGGAAGCATTCCAGTCACAGCAGTTACAAACGCAGATTTCCCCTCTATCTCTGACCTTCATTCTAATCATTAAGCTATATTAAAAGCCTTAAGAGTCAGCTGAAGTCATTAGCTCTAAAAACTTGCAAGGGAGGCAACCGGTGCCTCTGTTTACCCCCTCTCCTTGTGATCCAGCCTAGATACAGAGAAGATAAACTTTGTGTGTGACTTCAAAGCAGCCTAGTTGATGAGCAGCCAATACTGCCCAATACAATAGAGCTGAAGGCTAGAAGATTCTTGACCTTTATACCCAGTATGTGCGCTGCCTGAGACAGGGAGATGCCACGTGGTTAAGAAATGAATATGTCAGAACAAAGGACAGATATAATAAATGTGTAAGTGTGAAAGAAAGGAAATATGGTGAGAATAAGAAAGCATTTTTGTATGAAGAAGAGCTTATCCTAAGATTTTCCCAAATGGGAAAGAGAGAATCAGGGTAATCAGAAAAGAAAAGGAAGTTGCAGAGGGTTTGTGATGGGAAAATGGATTATTAAAAGAGGAACAGGCTTCTAATAAGCCTGTCATTTGAGGAAAAGTGCTCAGCAGCTAGAGAAGTACATCTGACAGCTAAATCTAAAAACTTCATGTTACTTTTTTGTGTTCATCTGCTAAACTGTGTTGTGAGCTTGTTTAAGCTTTCAGACTTTGAATGGCAATGTGGACGAAACCTGGGAGACCTCCATCGCATCCCCTGGGATCGTCTTATCTCCCCATGCCTGCCATATGGACTAAGCCCTAGGAACAGAAAGTTCTGAAAAGAGTTAAAGGAGTTTCCATGAAAGGCCGTCTCCTCCAAGCCCTGGGCATGCCTGTGTCTTCTGGAATTTGCCCTTTGGAGCTGCCTGTCTTCAAGGGCAGGGGGCTCAAGGGCAAGAGGCTGGATTTTGTCACAAGATGCAGAGCTAATCTTGAATGCCGGACTAGTGTGGTTTTTTTTTTACTTTGTTTACATGTCCTTCACTATTGTTTTGTGGTGATTACACTTCTTTTTTTTTTTTACTACTAATCTCACTGGTGAAGGATATAAATTTTCCTGGGTTATTGTAATAAAGTGTCAATTTCACAAGAGGCATTTGTCCATGTCAGATTTTTTCCCAGAGAGGAATCTCCACTTTTAGTGCTGTGAACAGGAACTTAAAGGAGTTTATTTCATAAAAAGGGAAAAAATCGCTGCAGATAAGTGGCTGCAGAACTGCAACAGAAGCCTTTGCCCACCTTTCTGAGAAACTCGGTCCTGAGCAGACTCAGTGCCCATATTCAGTGCCCGGTTGAGCCAGTCTGCCGCAAATAACTATTGATTGATGGACACAGTTTGGAAAAAAATCAAGTTATTAATTTTTTCTCAAGTATGAACCAAAATGCCTAATAACTAATGCCAAAATACTATATCAATAAATTACAATGTTATTACAGTTGTTGAAATGATAAAATATTATAAAACTACTAAAATTTCAAAAGTAGGAGTGTTAAAGATACAAATTACTCAACTGAGAAATGTAAATGAGACATGAACTACCAGGAATGGTGGTGCATACCTGCAATCTCAGCAGTTCAAAATGCTGAGGTAAGACTATCCCAAGTTCCAGTTCAGTCTAGTCAACATAATTAGATTCTGTCTTAAAATTTACTGAAATATTTGGGCATGGTGGTGCATGTGTGTAATCCCAGTACCAGGAAGGCTTAAATAGGAGGATCAGAGGTTAGTGAGATGCTGTTTTAAAATAAAAAGTAAACTAGTCCTGAGGGTGTAAGCTGGAAGGAAGTGAACTTAAACCTCAGTGCAATACCACTACTTCTTATGAGAATGGCACCCTCACTGTCAATGGGACCACCCATGGAGTTGCTTTGGGAGAAGACAGGACAGTAATTTCTTGCTCTTAAATACACTTATCAAATGGCTTTGGTGGCACAGACCTGTAATCTTAGTACTTGGGAGGCTGAGATTGGAGGAGTGAAGGTTTGAGGCACATGCCCTCACCTTAAGGAGTGTTCAGTCTGAAGAAATGGCCAGATTCTGGAGCTGTGTGTGCAGAGAGCAGGACAGGTGCCCCTCTGACACCTGTGCACAGGACTATTGAATACTGATAATTGTCACTTGAGTATCTGAGTTTATCTCATAGTTCACTTCTTGCCTCAGCCTTAAACAAGGGCCATGATGAAGAATTTGAGACAGTAAAGAAATGGCAATTGATGAACAGACAGGATGTTCCAACAGAAAAAGAAAATTTTAGTGTTGTCCTTTAAGGGTAATTGTTATCTATACCTAGAATACATGTATTCCTTAACCTTGCATAAAATTAGATTAGGCTGAATTTCACTGTGTCTGATCCACTGGTCCTTTTCCTTTACCACCGCTGCCCTCTTCTTTTATTACTGAAGATTAAACCCAGAGGCATTCTACCTCTAAGCCACACTACCAGCCTGATTTTATTTTTTTTTATTTTGAAACTGGGTCTCACTAAGTCGCTAGGTTGCTGAGGCTGGCATTGTACCTGTGAGTCTCCTGTCTCAGTTCTTCAAGCTGGGGTTTCAAGTGTGCACCACCATACCAAACTCCATTAGATTTTTTCTTACAGAACAAGTTCAAAGATGTTATAGGAATTAGGTGCAAGTCAAATTCAAGATGGGCAAGATACCCAACTGACTTTGTGCTTTAGGAAAATCCTCTAGTGACTACTTAGAAGATGGGCTTCAGATATTTGGCAGGATAGAGGCCCTCCTTACCAATCTAGTCAATGGGGAAGTGGACTAAATATAGGAATATATATCATATATATATATATGCATATATATATGAATATATATGAATATATATATGATGATCATATATATGATGATCATATATATGATGATCATATATATGATGAATATATATTTTTTTCATCAACCTGTATGAATATCTATGTATGTTGTAACCATATTTTAATTGTATTTATTTTGAGTTTATATAGTGGAGATTAAGCCCAGGAGCATTCTACCTCTGGCCTATACTCCTGACTCTTTTAATTTTTTTATTTTGAAACAGAGTCTTGCTAATTTGCTGAGGTTAGCCTCAAACCTGTGATCCTCTTATCTCAGCTTCCCAAGTACTTGAATTACTCTAAAAACATTTTTAAATATACAATGGAGTAATTTATAGGAACCAGTTGTAACTAGAGTTACCCTGATTGTCCAACTGCATGTAAAATTTTATTTATCACCTAATATAATACTATAATTTTTGAGAAAATATATTAAATTGTCAAAAGTCCCCAACTGCAACTTCACTCTACTCTAATAATATTCATTTGGCAAGAATTTCTTAAATGCCTAGATTTTGTATTTAGTGTTGGGCAACACAGAATGTTATCCCATATATCTTATTTATTGCGGGTCTGAAAATGGAACTCAGGAGCATTCAACCTCTGAGCTATATCCCCTGCCAGGTTATTTATTTATTTATTTATTTATTTATTTATTTATTGGTGATACTGAGGTTCCTGGAAGCCTATTTTTAATATTTTTATTTGGAAACAGGGTCTCTTAAGCCAGAGCAGCTGGCTTTGAACCTGTGCGATACTCCTGTCTCTGCCTCCCAAGCACGGGGATTACAAGTGTGTGCCACCACGCCCAGCTTAATTCTTTATTTTGAAACAGGGTCTCACTAAGTTGCAGAGGGCCTCACTAAGTAGCTGAGGCTGTCTGTGAACCGCGATCCTCCAGTCTCAGCTTCCCAAATGCTGGGATTACAAGCGTGTGCCACCACGCCCAGCTAGATTGTACTTTCTTTATAGGCCAGGCTTGTTATCCCATATTCTCCTTGCCAACGAGAAAATTCTAAAAAATTCTTCAGTCTGTGAAAAGAATTAAAAAATTAAAATTTAAAAATTAAATTAAAAAATTAAGGCTGGGCGTGGTGGCACAGGGTTGTAATCCCCGTGCTTGGGAGGCGAAGACAGGAGGATCGAGCAGGTTCGAAGCCAGCTGCACTGGCTTAAGAGACCCTGTTTCCAAATAAAAATATAAAGTAGGAGTGTAGCCCAGAGGTAGAAGGGCTTCCAGAAACCCCGGTACCACCAAAATAAATAAAATAATTAATTAATTAATTAAAAATTAAAACACAGAAACACTAGTGAGTGAAAACACCACAATGTAGTTTATCTTTTATATTGTTTTAATTTTCTCTTGAAGACTGGGAGACATCAACACCCCTCTCACACCATTAAACAGATCTTTTCAACAAAAGATCAGTAAAGATGCTTCACATCTAAAGAGCATCATCAACCAAATGGACAGGTTAGACACTTATATAATTTTCCACCCAACTACAAAAGAATTCATATTTTTTCGCAGCTGCTCAAGGAACCTTCTCCAAAACAGATCACATCTTGGGCCACAAAGTGAACATTAGCAAATTCAAAAAATGTGACATTCATTCCTGTGTCTTTTCAGACCATAATGGAATGAAACCAGAAATCAACTATAAGAAGACCCAGAGAAAACAAATATGCATGTGGAGACTGGAAAATACACTGTTAAATAAAGAATGGGTCATAGAAGAAGTAAGGGTTGAAATCAAGAAATTTCTTAAAAAATGAAAATAAAGATGTAACATATCAAAACCTCTGGGACACTTTGAAGGCATTATTAAGAGGAAAATTCATGGCACTGGGTGCTCACATAAGAAAAACAGAAAATCCCCCAATAAATAACCTAATGACACACCTCAAAGCCCTTGTAAAACAGGAACAATCTTACCCCAAAGCCAGAAGAAGACAGAAAATTATTAAACTCAGAGGAGAAAGCAATGAAGTAGATTGATAAAAAAAATCAGAACTAAAAACAATACAGAAAATCAACAAAACCAAGAGCTGGTTTCTCATAAATTTAACAAGATAGTTAAACCACTAGCCAACCTAACCAAAAAAGAGAGATTTACCCATATTACAAAGATAAGAGATGAAAAAGGAGATATCACTACTGACAGTGTAGAAACCCAGAAGATTATCAGAAACTACTTTAAAAAAATACTCACACAAAATGGGAAATCTAGAGGAAATCGACAAATTTCTAGGTAAATACAACCTGCCTAAATTGAGTCAAGAAGATAAAGAAAATTTAAACCAACCAATAACAATCAAAGAGATTAAAATAGCAATAAGAGCCTACCATCAAAGAAAAGCCCAGGAACAGATGGTTTCCAAAGTTAATTTCATAAAACTTTTATAGCAGGGCTAATCCCTAGCTGGGCATGGTGGCACATGCTTGTAATCCTTGCTCTTGGGAGGCAGAAACAGGAGGATCGCACAGGTTCAAAGCCAGCCACGCTGGCTTAAGAGACCCTGTTTCCAAAAATAAAATAGGTCTTGGAGTGTAGCCCGAAGGTAGAAGGGCTTCCAGGAACCCCAGAACCACGAAGAAGAAGAAGAAGAAGAAGAAGAAGAAGAAGAAGAAGAAGAAGAAGAAGAAGAAGAAGAAGAAGAAGAAGGAGGAGGAGGAGGAGGAGGAGGAGGAGGAGGAGGAGGAGGAGGAGGAGGAGGAGGAGGAGGAGGAGGAGGAGGAGGAGGAGGAGGAGAGCTAATCCCAATACTCCTCAATCTATTTCGTGAAATAGAAAAAAAATGAGACTCTCCCAATATCTATGAAGCCAACATCACATTAAAACCAAAATCAAATAAAGACAGCTCAAGGAAAGAAAACTACAGGCATATATCTTTGATGAACTGGAATGCAAACATGCTAAACAAAATACTAGCAACAAGCATTCAAAACCACAGTGGAATTCTACCCAGCAATAAAGGAGAGCAAAATCATGTCATTCACAAGAAGATGGAAAGACCTGGAGAACATTATGTTAAGTGTGAGATCAGCCAAGCACAGAAAGGGAAAGGACATATGTTTTCTCTAATATGCCCAAACTAGGGAATATTGGAGATACCATAGGGACTCCAGATAATGGAGAGGAGACCTCAGCAAAGCTATAATAGAAGGCTAGGAGAGGAAGAAGGCTGAGGTTGATTAATGGAGTAGCTACATTCGAATATCTGTAAAAATATGAATGCAGCATGGTCAACCTGGACACTCATTGTTGGGAGGGGGAGAAACAGGAAGGGGAGGTGTGGAGGGCACCAAACACTGTCCTAATGTATGTCATTTTCAATATGATTCACATAAAAATAAAAAATAAAAATAATTCACAAGAAAACCCAAAATGTAATTCTCTGCATCTTTTCAGATCACAATGAAATGAAAATGGAAATTTACAACAGAAAATTACATAAATACACAGTTGCTGGTTAAATCAGCCACTTTTATATGAGGACTGGATCAGAGAAGAAATAAGGGGATAAATAAAAATTTCTATACTTAAATGAATACAAAGACACAATATATCAAAACATATGGCGGACTTTGAGGGTAGTTTTAAGAGAGTAACTTATAACACCAAGTGCCTACATCCAAAAGTCACCAAATAAACAACCTAATGACATGCTTCAAAAGCCTGGAAAAAGAGATCTAACAGTTGAGCAGTCTAATTCTAAAATTAGTAGAAGTTGGGATATAATTAAAATAAGAGCAGGAATCAATAAAATTGCCAACAACAACAGTAAAATACAGAATATCAACATAAAAAATCTATTTCTTTGAACAGATTACAAAGGCTGATAAATTCTTAGCAATCCTAATAGAAAAAGAGAATCAATCCAAATTATTAAAATTAGAAATGAAAATCAAGGCATCACCACAGATATTGGGGAAATGCAGAGGACCATCAGAAACTATTTTGGATATTTTTACTCCAATAAACTGGAAAACAAGAAGAAATCAACAGATTTATAGACACATACAGCCTACTTATATTGAAACAAGAAGATATGGAAAATGTAAACTGACTGATAGTAATAGGAAGTAGAAAGAGCAATAAAGCCTTTTCTTATTAAAAAAAAAAAAAACACCCTCAGACCCAGGATTCCCAGATGAATCCTACAACACCTTTAGAAAATAACTAAACCCAATACTTCACAAGTTATTCTGTGAAACTGAAAAAGGATGAAAAGAAAATGACAATTAAATCATTGATTAACCATAGATGCAAATATTTTTTAAAAATAACAGCAATACTCATTCACAGCCACATTTAAAACCACATTAGGAAAATTTAACAGCATGATCAAGGTGATTTTATCCCAGGAATGCAAGGGTGGTTTCATATATACAAATAAATGCATTTGATTCACCACATAAATAGAACTAAGGACAAAAATTACATGATCATCTCAATAGATGCTGAAAAAGCACTTAACAAAATCCAACATCTATTCATGTTAGAAACACTAAAAAAAAATAAATTAAAAGGCACTTACCTCAACATCAAGGCAATGTATGATAAACTCAAAGAAAACATCATATTGGATGGGGAAAACAGTGGGAATTCCCTTTAAAATTAAGAACAAGACAAAAAGTCCACTATTGCCACTCCTTTTCAAGATAGTCTTTGAGACTCTTGCCATTATCATAAGGAAAGAAAATTAAAAAGAAATTTTTTTGCAGTTCTAGAATTGAACCCAGGGCCATTTTACCTCTGAGCTAAACCCTCAGATCTATTTTGAATTTTTTTTTTCATTTTGAAACAGGGTCTCACTAAATTGTGGAGGGCCTCACAAAGTAGCTGAGGCTGGCCATGAACCCAGATCCCCCTGTCTCAGCTTCTCAGGATTGCAAGCATGCATCACCACATCCAGTTTTAAAAAGAATTTCAAAAGATTTGTATTTGCTGAGGACATTATTCGATATGTAGAATACCACAAAACTCAAACAAAAGACTTATAGAGCTTATTTAAAAATCCAGCAAATAGCCGGGCGTGGTGGTGCACGCTTGTAATCCCCGCACTTGGGAGGCGGAGACAGGAGGATCTGGCAGGTTCGAAGCCAGCCGTGCTGGCGTAAGAGACCCTGTTTCAAAAATATAAAATAGGTCTGGGAGTGTAGCCCGGAGGAAGAAGGGCTTCCAGGAACCCCAGTACCACCAAAAAAAAAAAAAAAAAAAAAAAAAAAAAAAAAAAAAAAAAAAAAAAAAAAATTTCAGCAATTTAGCAAAATACAAAACCAGTCTTTAAAAAAATCAGTAGCTTTTTCTAAAATGATCATAGAAGACACTCCAGACAAAGAAAGAGTAACCATAGATAAGCAAATAAGGCAGCTTAACTAAGGGGGATGGGAAAGGAGAAGAGGGAAATTCCCTAAATGTGCACGGCATACATATCCAAAAATATGAAAGCCAATCACTAACCCAAACATGAGAAGGAGATAGGGAGAGGGAAAGGGGTGACAATTGGAGAAGTGCTAATTGGGTAATGTGTGCATGTATGCCTTGACCATCTTATACCCCATTAAGATGTATGAGAACAATGGCCAATAAAAATTAGTAGACTTTTATATGCCAACAATGAATACACTGAAAAAGAACTCAAGAAAACATTTTCATACACAATAACCTTAAAAACAATAAAATACCTAGTAACAAATTGGACAAAACAATAAAACACCTCTACAATGAAAATTATAACACACTAAGGAAAAATTTGATGAAAATCTAAGAAGATGGAGATATCTTCCTTGCTTTGGATTGGCAGAAAAAATATTATCAAAATGACCATTCTGGCAAAAGCAATCTAGAGACTCAATGGAATTTCTATCAAGATACCAATACCATTCTTCACAGACCTAGAAAACTGAGTCCTAAGTTTTGTATGGAGAAACAAAAGACCCAGAATAGTCAAAAAATCCAAGCAATGAGGACCCAGAATAGCAAAAAAAAAAAAAAAAAAATCCACACAGGAGTGCGACAGACTGGCTCAATCGGGAATAATAAATCCAGCACTGAATATGGCCACTGAGTCCGTTCAGGACCGAATTATCTCAGAAAGGTGGACAAAGGTTCAGTTGTAGTTCTGCAGCCACTTATCTGCAGCGATTTTTTTCTCTTTTATGAAATAAACTCCTTTAAGTTCCTGTTCACGGCACTAAACGTACAGATTCCTCTCCGGGAAAAAATCTGAATTGATTGACACGGACCAATGCCTCTTGTGCAATTGACCACTTTATTCTAGACACAAGATTTTTTATATTTCCCTATTTCCCCGTGATTCCCTAGTAGAAAAGTGCAAACACCCAAAATACAATAGTGAGATATACATGTAAATCACCAACCCTGAACAAGACAAAAGTAAGGCCTGTGACATCACAGATCTTTGTGATTGAAATCAGTTCCATGACCTTGCAGGTGGGTCTTGTGCTTTAAGTCAGCCCCTTTGGCCTTGCCTTGGCCTTGCAGCTGCAGAGGCTTTTAGTGGGCAAATTCCAGAAGAACAAAAGTCACACCCAAAATCACTTGAAAAATTCAGTTGTTAAGAGTTTTCTTTAACCCTTTCAGAACTTTTATTCCTAGGGCTTAGTCCAATGTCCTTCTCTATCTAGCAACCTCCTTTGAGCTGCATGGGGACAAAGTCGGAGATTCCAGCTTTCATACATGTAGTTGGCGTAGGGAAATCCATGTATATTTGAGATGATTTAAAGAATTTCGATGAATGTCTGCTGGATTTTGTCTGCAATACCATTTGCTGTCTGAATGCTTCACCCTATTAAACACTTAAAATATATTTTAGTAGACAGGGCCCAAAAAACAACATGAAGTTTTATTATATCTGTCCTTTGTTCTGTCATAACTATTTTAACCAGGTGGTGTTGCCCTGTCTCCAGGCAGTGCTATCACTAGGTGCAAAGGTCAAGATTCCTCCTAGCCCTTGGCTCTATTGTAATGATTAGAATAAAGGTCAAAGATAGGGAGGAATTCTGCATTTGTAATTGCTGTAGCAGGAATGCTTCCACAGTATCTGAATTCTGACTAGATTTAAATCTTTGAGCAAAGCCGAGGACATTTAGAAGCTTAGACAAATTACTAGAAAATTTTCCATGGACGCAGTTTCTCCCACAGTCCTGATCTTACATCACCAGAGCAATTCATGTGGAAAGTTAAAAGAATCATTACCAAAAGAATAATAGTTATGAAAGAATATCTAAGAGTGGGGGAGTACTTTGGCCAGAGACAACACTTCCCCTCGGGGTTCTGCTTACTTTAAGCTTTAGCCAATTTCCTGCGTGGGAAATCTTCACGCAGATGCCGAGGAAAAGGAAGTAATGGCGGTACAGGAGGGATGACAATTCCTGACTTTAAGTTATGCTATGAAGCTTAGGTAATAAAAACAGCATAATTATGGCACAAAAAGATACATAAATTACTGGAACATAAGATATAGAAAGAAATATGCATATTTATAGCAAATTGCTTTTCAAAAAAGGTGACAAACCTGATAACACAGAAGTGCAGGGATCTCCAGAAGGTCAAATCAGGAAAGTAATGGTAAAAATAATACAGAATTTCTGAAAAGTATTTGGAGAGAATTGGAAAGAGATTTAAAAAATGCAATCATTGAAATGACAAACACACATGCTGGAGAAAAGACAATTTTTCCAAGAAATGATGTTGGTAAAATTGGTTATCCATTTGTAGAAAAATGAAATTAAATCCCAACTTCTCACCCTGCATGAGAGTCAACTGAAGATGGACCACAGACTTGGAAATTAAACCAGAGACTTTGAAGTTACTAAAATAGGATGTAGGGCCAAAATGTAGGCACAGGTATAGTTTTCCTGAAGACCACCTAAAACTCAGGAAAGTAAAACAAAAAGTATTAAATGGGATGGCATTAAAGTAAAATGTTTCTTCTGGAAACCTTCAAAAGAAATTGTCATGAGTCAATCAAGAAATGGAAAATTGAACTCTATACTTCATAAAAGAAGAGATACAAAAGACCAGTACATGCATGAAAAAATGTTCAACATTATTAGCAATCAGAGAAATAAAAATCAAAACTACACTGAGATTCTATTTAAACCCAATAAGAATATCAATCATTGAGAGGTCAAACAACATTAGATGCAGGCAAGAATGTGGGGAAATAGAAACTTTTCTACACTGTTGGTGGAATACAATTTAATGCAGTTGCTATGGAGATCAGTGTAAATTTTCCTCAGAAAGCTCAAAACGGATCCATCATATTATTCATCTTCACTATTTCTGGGTATATTTCCAAAAAGACTAAACTAAAAATATTTTAATAATATATGCATATCCATTTTATAGCACACAATTTATAGCAGTAAATTTATGGAACCAACATAGATGTTTATCAACAGAAGAATGATTTACAAAATTATAGGATATATACACAATTGAATTCTGAGAAATGAAGATCAAACTACTGCCACTTGCAGGAAGATGGATGAACCTGGAGAACATTATGTAAATGAGATTAACCATCCACAGAAAGTGAGAGTCATATGTTTTCTCCAATATGGAGAATCTAGGAAGTAATCAGGATAACAAAAAAGAAATTCAGATAAATAAGGAGAAATTCCAGAGGTGCCAGGAAGGTGTTCTAAAACAGGGGTGTTTGGGGAAAAGGGAGGATCAATGAATGAATTGCCTTCATCACAATAGTGTACATAGGTGATAATATCAATGTCAATCGCAATACCTTGCATTGTGGAAGATGGTGGAAAAGGAGAGAGCCAGGAGGAAGACCACAAAATGCTGTGTGCTTGTATGTCTCTATAACTATGAACTACATTATAATGTGATACTATAATGCACCAATAAAATATTTTAAAATATGATCTTGTGATTGTCCTTGAATCCTCCTGTCTCAGTCTGACGGAGGACATGGACGAAGCCTGAGGAATGAAAGATTCTGAAGGAGTTAAAGGAGGGGCTGGTGAATGGTCAGACTCCCCCAAGACCCCAGGAGGAACTCCAGTCCCCTCCAGAATTCACACCCCAAGGCCCCCCAAGAGAAAACAGGAACTGATCTTAATCCTTCACTGAGCCACTCTGCCCTCCCCTGCGTTTGTTAGTTTTCTTTGATGGTTGTAACTTAGTGATTTATGGCACCTTCTCTCTCTCTAACATTCCTCATGGTATTACGGTGTCTGTTTTTTTCCATAAGAATGTGATACTTAACTTAGTTGGAAAAAGGGTATAAAAAACCTAGTTTCAGAGAATAAAACTGTCAGTTGCACAAGAGGCAATTGTCCAGGTTCTTTATTTCAGGTCTCTCCCTCCCAAGACCTGGAGAAGAATCTCCACAAATGGCACTGTGAAAAAGGATTTGAAGGAGTTATTTTGAGAAGAGAGGGAAATCACTGCAGAGAGAGGTGAGCAGCCATGGGACACCAAATAAGTAAAAATCCTTTTGTAAAGATAGTACATCAGTTTTTAAAGCAATATAACATAAAAATATCACTAAAGAAACTGAGGGCTTGTTAGGATATGGTAATTAAAAATAATTTTTTGTTTCCCGATGAAGGAATTTAGATGAAGAAGTATGGGATAAAGTTTGAAAAAATATTATGAAAGCCTATCAGCAAGGGAGAACCCCCCCCCAGTGGTGGGTCACTTAGTCTTTAATTAGAATGATTATTCAACAAATTGATGGCATGGTTTCTGATACAGAAAGTGAAACTGAAAAATTGCTCCATGTATATAAATTGTCAAAGGAAGATCTAGATCATGCTAAAAATCAGAAGATGTTTGCCTCAGAAAGCCTAGGAAAAGAAATCAGAACAAGTGCCCTGGCACCAGCGCTTGCTCCCCCTTCGATCCCTATTGCAAGAAAACATATACCCTTTAGAACAAAGAGCAGATCCAGTTCTGCCAAGGCTTATGTCTTTTAAACCTTGGGACTATCCTGAGCACCTAGATTTTGCCTTTCCTGTCACTTTTAATCCTGGTCTGCTGCAGCAAACTGATTGGAGAGGGCCTGGCTTTGATACTATTTCTTGTTTCAAAAAAGCATGCATTCTGTATGGGCCTGCTTCTAATTACTGCATTGAATTCTTGCACTCTTGGGCTGAGAACTGGATCCCTTATGATTTCTGTACAGTAGCAAAGATGGTCCTTACAGGACAACAATATTTGCAATGGGAGATGTGGTTTAGTGAGGAGGCAAAACACATTATGCATCAAATAGCTTGGGAAAATTCATCCCTGTTGTCCTATGAGTTACTCACTGGAACTGGAGCTTGGTCAGACATAAGAACTCAGGTACAAAAGTACAACCACAGCAGCTGTATTGGATTCGAGAAGCTGCAGTTATAGCTTGGCAAAAAAAAAAATTGAAACAGAAACAGGAAAGCCATTTACAAACATTTTACAAGGACCCACTGAGGAATATAGTTCTTTTATCAGGAAACTATAGGATTCTATTCAAAAAACTAAAAACAATGCAGAATTGTCAGAAATGTTGATTAGATAACCAGTTTTCAATAACATTAATGAAGATTGTCAAGCAACTTTTTGGCCCTTTAAGGAAAGCAGGAATGTTTTAGATTATATGAAAGCATGTCAAAACATAGAAACAGTAAGACATAATGCCCATATGGAGATAACTGAAACAGAATATGAATACAGAATATGAATTCATACAGAATATGAATATTCATATTCATATAGAATATGAATAAACAAAAGTGTTTTAATTATGGAAATCCAGGACGTATGAAAAAAGAATGTAGAGCTCCCCTACAAGTCAAAGAAGATGAACAGAAGGGAGGAAAACAGCCACTCCCCAGAATATGCCCTAGGTATAAAAAAAGGAAACATTAAAATAAATAAATAGCTGGGCGTGGTGGTGCACACTTGTAATCCCCGTGCTTGGGAGGCGGAGACAGGAGGATCGCACAGGTTCAAAGCCAGCTGCGCTGGCTTAAGAGACCCTGTTTCCAAATAAAAAAAGTATAAAATAGGTCTGGGAGTGTAGCCCGTAGGTAGAAGGGTTTCCAGGAACCCCAGTACCACAAAAAATAAATAAATAAATAAATAAATAAATAAATAAATAAATAAATAAATAAAATAAATTTGGTAAGGATGAAAGTAAATTACAAAAAAAAAAATTCAGGAAAACTAATAGGGAGGTGATCTCTCAGCCCTGAACAAAATGAGAGAAAATTTTCTGCACAGGAGCTTAAAATTAGAAAATCTCTTAAAAGGTATGACCATCAAAAATAAGACCACTCCTGTAACTTTGTCAAATACAATGACATTTACTGCGGCCAGGCAAGGAAGTGCTGCTATAGACTTACCAGCTCCTCATACTCAACAATTATTAGTTATTAATAATCCTCATACAATAGATCTTGAATAAGTGGGCTTGATTCCAAAAAAAATACTGTAGGGTTAATTCTTGGTTGCAGCAGCAATACCTTAAAGGGCCTCCTTGTGCATACCAATGTGATTAATGAAGATTATACAGAGATGATTTCTGTCATAATACATGTTTCCAATAAAATAAAGAAAGGAGTATATCAATCAATAGCTAATTCTCCCGTATATCAAAACTAATACCAAAAATAACAAAAAAACACAAAAAAATAGTAAAATATAAAAACAAACTAATGTTTTATAGACCCTGGGAAAAAGAATTTTCAGCAAAGTACAAAAATGTAAAGCATTCCTTTCTTTAAGTTTGTACTTATATGCTGTGGAACACCTCAGAATATCCGTTCTGTTCTGAGTAACAAAATTAATAACTGAACAAGGAAACATAATTTAGATTATAAAATTCTTGCTTCAATAAAAATTCCTTAAACAGTGAAAAAATAAATAAGTAAAAAATAAGAAAGAAAGAAAGAAAGAAAGAAAGAAAGGAAGAAAGAAAGAAAGAAAGTTAACTGATCTAAGAAATGTTAATGAGACTCTTCAATCCATGGGTGCATTACAGCCAGGTATACCTGCCCCACCCATGATACCCCAAGATTGGGAGATTACTATAATTAATTTAAAAGATTGCATCTTCTCAAAGATGGTCAGAGATTTGCTTTTACTCTTCCCTCTCTTGATAATGTTCAGCCTATAAAATGATTTCAATGGAAAGTACTGTGTCAGGGTATGGCTAACTCTCCAACTATGTGTCAATATTATGTTGGCACAGCATTACAGCCTATCAGAACATTATGCCCTACAACATCTTTTTGCTACTTTAGAAAGAGACTCTTCCTCAGATATCCTGTGAGTGCTTACCGCACAAGCAAAACAAAAGTTAAAATTGGTAGAACAAAAAATCTCTGAGACATTTGTTCAACAATATCAACCTGATGAAGAAATAGAATTATTTGATTATAGGTACTTCTAATATGCCTACAGAAATTATAGTTCAGAAGCATAAGCCATTAAAATGGATATATACCCATCATAAGGGGTCAAAAACAATTATCCCTTATATTGACTATTTGTCTATAATAATTGTCTTAGGTAGAAAAAGAATTATTTCTCTCTGAGTATGATAACAGATTTATTGCTATACCACTGAATAAGGAAACTTTACATAATCTTCTGAACCTTTATACTTCATTACAAATTGCTTTAGTCGATTTTGTTGATGATATTATTTTTCATTATCCTCAGGGAAAATTATGGAATTTCCTTATTAGATGTGACTGGATTATTAATTCTGAGGTTGTTTCACAACCTATTCCTAAAGCTCCTACTTGTTATATTGATGATACTAAACAAAAAAAGGCTGCTACTTGTAGTCTGGATTTAAAATTACAAATCAAAACCCCTTACCAATCTACCCAGAAAAATGAATCATTCGCTTTAATTGCCCTGTTAGAAAGATGTTCTTGTACTTTAAATGTAGTATCTGATTCAGCTTATGTAGTTAACTTGTTCCCTGATGTAGAGACTGCATATACTCCTGATGGCCCTGCGCCTATCACACAACTTTTTCTCAGGCCTCAGTGTTTAATCAGAAGTCAGTCTGTGTCTTTTTACATTACCCATATCAGATCACATTCCAATCTCTCTGGCCCATTAACACAAGGGCAAATGCCGACGCCCTCTTGGGAACAGTTCTTTCTTCAACTCAAGGAACATATGTTTTTTCACGCTAGTGCCAATAGGTTACATGTAGCATATAAAATCCCCTTTTCTCAGGCCAAGCAAATCGCACGGAATTGCCCGGTGTGTCGGCCATTTCATTTAACCGAACAATCTGCGGGTGTTAACCCTAGGGGTCTAAAACCTAATGATCTCTGGCAGGTAGACTTTACTCGTATTTATTGACCCCTCTACTCTCTAGCTCTGTAATTATACTTATTCTT
This sequence comes from Muscardinus avellanarius, assembly GCF_963383645.1. Taxonomy (NCBI): domain Eukaryota; kingdom Metazoa; phylum Chordata; class Mammalia; order Rodentia; family Gliridae; genus Muscardinus; species Muscardinus avellanarius. Next base: position 59,952,208 of record NC_137796.1, read on the forward strand.
CTTTCATATGGGCAGTACCTACTAAAAGTAAAACTTCTAAGGCAGCAAAATTAGCATTAATAAATACTTTTTGCAGTTATTGGAGTGCCTCTCCAGATAAAAACAGACAAGGTACCTGATTTTATTTTCAAAGCATTTAAACAACTTGTTATTAAGTAAAATATTTCTCATGTTACTGGGATTCCATACAGACCACAAGATCAAACTTTAGTTAAATATGCTAATGCTACTATTAAGCTTGTTTTTTCTAAACAAAAGAGGGGGAGTAAGGACCCTAGAGAAGCCTTATATACAACTCTTTATACTTTAAGTTATCTAAATTTTTAAAAATTCCTCTGATATCATCAGAGAAATATTTCCACACACACAAAAAAATGACATTACAACATCAATTATTTGGGTTAAAGATTATACTAATAAATGAAACCAGGAAAACTACATTTCCTAGGCAGAGGTGATGCTCTTGTTTCTGTAGATAATGGTGAGCAATTCTGGACACCTGAACAAAAGCTCTGGTAGAGAAAGAAAGAGGAAAAACATGGTTCCAGCTTCACCAGATGCAGATATCAGAAAAGAAACCCTACCTGATGTAAACACAGATAAAATATCTGAGTAGGAAGGCAGTGTCAATACTGAAAGAAGCTGGAGGACCGGTAGCACGAGACAAGATGTTTTTTAACAATAATTGCTATATTGTCCTGTACCTCAGGGGGGAGTGGTGACAGATACACACATTGGACTTAGAGTTTGTTGACTAGACAGATAATGCATCACTAGTGTTCACCAACCATTCAGGAACGATGCCACCTACCTGGAAGAAGACGCCACCGAGCCATCCTGATGAGGAAGGAAAACTGATAAACTTCATATTGGGATAGAAGACTCTATGTATTTGATTTGAGGGAATTGACATATGTCTTCTGATATTTCCCCAAT
>NC_137796.1:59953343-60025452 GCF_963383645.1 Muscardinus avellanarius
GCAATAAAAGACTACAAAGAAACCAACCAGCATGAGGATGGTGTAGGTGGCTTTGTGTTCAGGAGATTTCTGGGAAGAAAGGTGGAGGCTTCGGACATGCTGTGCTCTCCTGTGGTGTCTGTAGAGAAGCTTCACCTTGTAGACGCTGGTGAAGACCATAAGGGCCAAAAGCACAAGATCATAAGTCAACAGGGCACTTATATAAGAGCCTGGGCTATTGTCTGTGAATTGTCGAGTTTGACAATAAGCATGAATATACCCACGACCAACAAGAGTGAAATTGTGAATGGCTTTTACATCAAAAATAACTGGGATATATAAGATCATGTTGATGATCCAGAAAAAAAAGGAAAAAGGGAAAATCCATGCAGAGAGCTTACTTTTAAGCCATTCCCACTGAGAGTTTTTGGGGCTGATGGTGATGGCTTGAAATGTACTCAGTAAAGAGGTAGTGCTGATGGAAAGACCACGGGTCACTCTGTAGGAGAATAAAAGTGCCTGACAACCAACATCGTCCAAAAAACTTCTTACACCAAAGGATGAAGCTACATATTGTACCGATGAGAATATGATAGTCAGAATATTGACCAATGTCAGGTGTGCAAAAATGGAATCGATGGGCTTCTTCAGATGAGGTTGAATGAAGAAGATGTGCATATATATTCCAAAGAGCAATGAGTTCCCTAGCACACCAATGCAAATCTGAGCTATGAGGAAAGTGCCTAAGATTGTGTCACTTGAAACCACCATTGCTTTATTATAAGTAGTTGTCTCTGCTGTCATGGGGATTGAACTCAGGCCCCTGTGCATGCCATGTTGATGCTGAACCGCTGATCTACATGCCCAGCCTGAGAATCATTTTCTTAATGGTGCTATGGGTAAACCAGGCCTAAAATGAAAAAGAATTTGATTATAATAAAATTATTTTAACAAGTGAACATACATTCATAAACATGTCCATTAGTAAGCCAAAGATGAAGAGGAGGAACAGAAGGAGAATGAGGTGAGAACTGGGGAAGGGCTAAATGAGTGATGTGTGCATGTATGCCTCTACCATCTTGTACCTTCTTAAGATGTATGATTTTAATCACTGATAAAAAGGTGAACCTTGTGAAGAATACATTTATTGACAGTTCAGAAGAAAGAATTGTGGTGAAATGACCAACATTCATGAATTTCAGGACCATATGTTACATTCCTAGAACCTGGACTCTAGGAACTCTTGAGAACAATGTATCTCAACAGCAAGTGAAGAAAGAAGGTGGAATTCAATATCCAGTCATGGAACTATAAGGAAAAGCATTTTGTCCTATGTGGAAGACAAATTGGCATGCTATAAGGTATTTTTTTCTTCAGCGTATCAGATTACATTATTTTCACTTTCATTTTCAAATAATCTCTTCAGTGTTTTGAAATTACAATGCCAGTGAGGTTCAGTGTAATTTAAAAAAAAATACATGCAAACAGCTCTGGTTGTGTTTCCTTACACAGTTCATCACAATCCCCAACTTTATTCTCTGTACATGTTAGTGGACTTTGTAGTAATATCTGTGTATAGTGCCATATTATTATAATGGTTTCCTTACTCAATACCCTTTCTTTCTCTAACTGACTCTTACCCATATCACTCCTACTATTCTATAGGTCTCTCACCAAATTATTTACATGTCCTTATGTTTTCTATTTCCTCTCTAGATTCTACACATGTTGAAAGAATACAACTCTGACACTACCTGATCTCACTTAGCACAATATTCTCTAGTTCCATCCATTGTCCTAAAAAATCATTCTTTTTTCTTCTTTATGGCTGTATAGAATTACATTGTGTGTCTAAACCACATTACCTATATTTCTATAGTCTAACCTTTTTAAAGGGCATTATTCTTTGAAATCATGCAAAGTAACACATGTGCTAAAATTTCATCTCAGACTATTGTGCACACACCATTTCTCTGAGTTCATGATCATTACACAGTCAACCAACATACCATTTTCCAAGTGGGGACTTTCTGCTGCCCCTCCCAAACATGGGTCAACTGTCAATGTTCTGAAACATCTGCGATTCTCACAAATTGATGTTCAGCAATTAGCACGTTGACTGTAGAGGCCAAGAATGCTGATAAGTATCCCATAGTACACAGAAAAAATCCCACTATAAGTCATTTTCTGGGCGATGTTCCACTCATATGATGTTCATAAAGACAGACTAAAAAGAGTTAATGTGTCTTCTTGACTTTTTTTGTGCAAAATCCACCCTTCACTCTGAACTTTATTTTTATTTTTTTGGTACCTGGGATTGTATGCTAAAACTATCTACCTCTGACACATCACCAGATCTATTTTTTTGGAAAACTGGGATTGCTAAGTTTCTGAAAATTTCAATAAGCTTCTGAGGCTGGTCTCAACATAATATCCTCCTGTCTCTGCTGCCCAAGCAATGGGATTAGAAGTATGCATTATATTACCCAGCTAGTCTGAATATGTTTATGCTTTTGTGGAAGCAAAATAAGTGTGTTCAATATGACAGCAATTATGACATTTATTTAAGCTATCATAAAAATTTATATTAAAAATATCAACTATATGTATTGAAAATTACAGCTTTTACATATATGCAATATGCCTGGGGATACTTTCTTTTGCAATACAGTTTTTCTATCCATCTATGGACTTTAAGTCCACCAATATCTCCATACTTAAAAAGCCTATATAAAAACACTCTCAGGCCTGGCATGGTGGTGCACACTTATAATCCCAGCATTTGGGAGGCTGAGACCAGAGGTTCATGGACAGCCTCAGCTACTTGGTGAGGCCATCTACAACTCAGTGAGACCCTGTTTCAAAATAAAGAATCGAAAATGGGCATGGGGTGTAGCTTGGAGGTCAAATGCCTCTGGATTCCATCCCCAGACCCGAAAAAAAAAAAAAAAAAAACCATTCTCAGGTTATCTAGCTAAAGGGAGCATTAAAGTTATTCATGAAACCCCCATCATGTAGCAGGCTAAATTCTTCCCAATCTCGTTTGTTCTTTCTAGTGACTTTGCAATTTAGTTTTTATAAGCTTAAATTATTGGAAATTGTGACTCTTCATATGGTGGACCAAAATGATCACAGCGGATCAGGCGGGGCACGCCAGACACCAGAAGAATCAGGGTTTTGGTTGCAGGACTCTGGGCCCTGGGCAGGATCGCGGGGAGCATGCCAGACCCCTGGAGAAACCGGGGCCCGGTCGCAAGGCATCACAACATCGTCTAACCAAAGTCTTTTAATAATTATCAGAAATGGCACACAAATGTTAGGACATAAAAAACTGGCCAAGTCAATTCATGCCTTTAAATTAATTCCCCAAAAAACCATACACAGTCACTATAAAGTGTTCATCTTTCCTTCTCAAGCACATGAAACAAGTACAAAATGTGGCCATACATCTAGTGCTGAAGTGGGAATCAACAAAATTCAAGAGTTAGTGTTAGCCAGGTATGGTGGCACACGCCTATAATTCCAACACTTGGGAGTCTGAGACTGGAGGATTGCACAGGTTCAAAGCCAGCCTCAGCTACTTAGTGATACCCTGTTTCCAAATAAAGTATAAAATAGGTCTGGGAGTACAGCCCAGAGGTAGAAAAGCCCCTGGGTTCCACTCCCAGTACCACTAAAAAAAGTAGTGAGTTGTAAAAATATTAAAAAACATAATTATTCAATGTGTTCAAAACTCTTTTTTACTTAACATATAACAAATAAGATCCTATTTTGAAGATGCATTATAAAATGTCTATTCTGGAAACAAATGTGAAGACCAGGTAAGAAGCCTTAGAAGAAATATTAGAATAGGAATAGCAAGATGTGTCCTAAAAACAAAAAAGAATTTACATAATGAGAGCAGAGTAATATCACACAATTGAAAATGAAACCAAAAACAAGGATAAATTCAGCTCATTGTAAAAAAAAAAAAAAACATTGTATATACCTTTTGAGAGACTGTATCACTGCCCAATCAAAAGGCAAAATATGACCAAGATTAGGCCGGGTGTAGTGGTGCACACTTGTAATCCCCATGCTTAGAGGTGGAGACAGGAGGATCATACAGGTTTGAAGCCAGCCCGGCTGGCTTAAAAGACCCTGTTTCCAATATATATATATATATATATATATATATATATATATATATATATATATATATATATATATATTTATTTAGGTCTGGGAATGTAACCCAGGGGTAGAAGAGATTCCAGGAACCATACAAGATTAAATGTAGTTCAAGCATCTGAGAAACTACAGATAGTTTTTAAAACTATTGCCATTAATTATGCCAATTATTTTGGAAGATGGAGAGATGTGGACAGGTTCCTAAAAGACACACTTTACCATAGAAGAGCTGAGAACTGCAGGATGTCATGAATGTGTGAGGCTCCCAGAATGAAACTGCATGGTGAGAAAATCACTCCGGAGGAAACCCCAAGGCACTGCAACAGTGAAGCTGGCCACACACACCAGAGAGAAAAGCACCTACACACAGTTCCTTAACAAACACAGAGAAAGCTTCTTGATTTCACACAAAGAAGCTAGCATGGTCTTCACAGCAAAATGTCATAAATGTGCCTCAAAAAGTCTTCTGAGGAGAACACAGACTTTCTGATATAAATGAAAAATAAATCAACACAAAGAAAGTATAAAAATGAATCTTGTGCTCTGCAAAAAGACTGAAACAATGAGCAAGAGAATTATCCAAACACACAAAGTATGTGTATCATTAAAACTTCATTCAGATGATTACTGAAAGCAGAAGATTCAGGGAGTAAAAGTGTATAATCAATCTCAATAGGAACATCAAATCATGTGACAAAATGCTACGTATTTAAATACCTAAAAACATTTGGGGTGATACTGGAGATTGAACCCTACTGAATTTGACCTCTGAGATACACCCTCTGCTCCTATTATTTATCCTTTATTTTGAAAGACGGTCTCATTAAGTTACAGAAGGCCTCACTATGTTGCTGAATTTGGCAGTGAACCTGTGATCCTCCTGTCTCAGACTCCCATATACTAGAATTACAAGCATATGCCACCATGCCCAGCTATACTTAAAATTTTTATGATGTCAAAATAGAGCAGATTTATATTACTATGATAAAAATAGCAATGCCAATAATTTCATATTGTGGATACATTATTGAAAGGTCTCCCCATGAGATGAGATATAAGTAAAGATATGCATTATAATTCGTTCTATTTGTAATTATTATAGAGAAGCTTCATTGTACGTAAAGGAGTACAACTCATAATAATTGGAATGAAAGCAGCACTGTATTTGATTATGGAAAAATTAAATTTTGTGAAGAAAAACTGTAGAATTATGTGGCTCAACTGAATGTATTTGAGACATTTTCAAAGTTATTGGGAGCAAAGTTGAATAAAATTAATCTATATTTCTATATTTCTCATAAAACTATTTTAAAATCAATCATCACTTAAGAATGACACTATTTACCTGGGTACAGTGATACATATTTCTATAACCTACTAGAACTGGGGAGGCTGGAGAGGATCACAGGTTCACCACCAAGGTTCCAAGTGTTTCAGTTCCAAGGCCAGGTTCAGCAACTTGGTGAGATCCTGTTTCATGGTAAAATAGGAATGAGGGTGTAGCTCAGATATTGAATGCCCTGGTATTTAATCTCTACTAACACACACACACATACACACACACACTTAAAGACACAATTTTAAATCATGTGGAACAGTTTTAAAATAAATAATCCTATAGAGGAGAAAACAAGACAACCTAAATGAGGGAATGGCAGGGGAAAGAAGGAAATTCTCTAAAACACACAATGTACTTAAACATATCGAAGTCAATCACTAAGCCAAGCAAGGGAAGGAGGGATGGGGAGGGAATGGAGTGGGAATTGAGTAGGGGTTAAAACGGTGATGTGTACATGTATGTACACACAAGTTTTTTTTTACCCCAATATGATATATGAATATAATGCACCAATAAAAAAATTAAAAAAACAAATAAAATTGATTAAATCCAATGACATAGTTGGATAGCTATAACAGATAAGGATTGAAGAAGTGAAAGAATAAAATGGTAAAGACATGTGGAGGAAAAAAGTATCAATCAACATTAGAAAATATAGATATAACTGAAATATAAGAAAGGTAAATCTGAACATAACTGGAGTCTCTGTGTAGAAGCACAGATAGGAAGCTGAGCAGAGTGGCAGGTCTCCTACCTCCCTATTGTCCTGAATACTGCAGAAGACTTATTCCAGGCATCCGGCATCCTGACACAGTGCAGCATCTCACAAAGGCAGCACCAGAGCAGCCAGGACTATATATCAAGGACAGGGTGACAGGACCTCTTCTCCCAGTGGATGCTGCCCCCTGTCACCTGCTGCCTCAATGACCCTGCTTACTGTGCATCATTTTGATTCACTCAGGAGAGCTCCAGACCACTCTCCCAGATGCAAAGTGAGTCTCCTGGTGAATGATTAGGCTGACACAGAGGCAACATCACCCCTCGAGGATTGCCATTTCCCCAAGTTGAACTGCATTAGAAAGTGAACTCCAAGGCTTTGTGTTAGAATGTAATCTTCATGCAGCTGATGGCACTTGAGCCAGCCCTGGATAGAGTCCCTCTATAGAGCAGGACCCAGAGTGCACAGTTGCCTCTCTACCAAAGCCATGTACATTTTCCTGAAATATTTTGTATGTGTGTACATTTGCATCTATGTTCATCAAGAATATTGGTCTATAATTTTCTTTTCTTGACAATTTTTTTTGGTTTGGGTATTAAAGTAATATCTAGTTTGTCAAAAGATTTTGCAGAATCCCATATTTTTCTGTTACATTGAATACTTTCAAAAAGATGTTTTAGAATTCAGCTTGGAATCCATCTGAACCTGTAATTTTCTTTGATATTGCTATTTCTATCTCTTTACATGTTATTGGTCAGTTTGAGTTTTCTATATCCTGTTCATTCAAATTAGGTAGTTTTAATGTGTCTAGAAATCTGTCCCTTTTTTCCAGTTTTTTTTATTTTTTTATTGGTGCACTGTATTCATACATCATAAATGGATAAAAAAAAACTTTTGTAGACATATATGCACACAATGCTCAATTAGCCCGTACCTGATTCCTACCCCGTTCCTTCCCCATCTCTCTATCCCATGCTTGGCTTAGTGGTTGACATCTAGTATTATAGCAATTTATCCAAAATTAACAATGATAATCTAACAGAACAGTTTCATTTGTCTGATACCAAGCTTTTGATGACTTAAAGATAACATTTCAATATTTCTTTTTGCTTTCTGTCTTACCAGAGAATATTTTTAGGTGAAACTATCATACATTTATTTCTTTGTTTTTCAGAAAAAAATCTTTCCTAATATGGACTCTAGATACCCAAAACAATCTCGAAAAAGAACAAAGCTAGAAGATGTATATTTTCCAATTTCAAACCATATAAACTACAATAATTGAAACAGTGTAGTACTGTTATAAAGGCAGATAGATAAACCATTGGAGTTAAATAAAAGCCTAGAGATAAATTTTTCCATATATTGTCAAGTTATTTTTGACAAGATTTCCAAGAACATTTGGTGAAGGAAATAATAATCTTTTGACTAAGTATTGTTGAAAAATAATAATTACATAAAAAAGAATAAAATTGGACCCTTACCTAACACCATATACAAATATTAACTCAAAATAGATAAAAGACCTAAATATAAATCTTAAGAATATAAACTTTTAGAAGAAAATCTGGGTCATAAAACCTCACAACATTGGAATTGGCAGTGATTTCTTGGATATGATTTCAATGGCACAGGCAACAAAAGGGTAAACAAACTCCCTAAAAATTAAAAAAAATAATGTATATTCAAAAGCAATGTAAACAGAGTTAAAAGTTACTGATAGAATGGGATAAAATATTTCCAAATGCTATATCTGAAGGTATATTAATATTCCAACTAGAAATCCTAAAAATTAGCAACAATAAAAGCAAACAATACAATTTAGAGATAGGTAAAAGACTAACATAAATAATGAATCTCCACAGATAACCTATCTTAGTTGTCTGTTGGATGGAAAATCTTGTTTCTCTGGTTCTGGTGTGTGTTACCTATTTCTCTTTTGTAGTTTATCTCTTTGAGTATTTTCTCTAGCGCTGGTTTTGAAGACATAAATTTCTACAGTTTCTGTTTGTCGTGGAAGCTTTTTATTTCCCCATCTAATTTGATAGATAGTTGTGCTGGGTAGGAAATTTTTGGCTGGAAGTTGTTTTCTTTCAGAGTTTGGAATATGTTACTCCAAGCCCTTCTGGCTCTCATGACTTTTTTAGGGAAGTCTGGAGTGATTCTAATTGGTTTGCCTCTGAATGTCACTTGGCCCTTTGTTTTTGTTGCCTTTAAGATTCTCTGCTTGGCTTCCACATTGGTCATTTTGACAATTATGTGGCGTGGGGATCCTCTTCTCCAATCCTGTCTAAAGGGGGTTCTATAAGTTTCCTGGACCTGTGTATCAACCTCTTGCTCTATGTTTGGAAAATTTTCTGCTATTACTTCCTTGAAGAGATTGTTGATCCCTTTGGTTTCACCTTCTTTTCTCTCCTCTATTCCAGTTATTCTTAGGTTAGCTCTCTAAAAATGGGCCCATATTTTTTCAATGTCAGATTCCTGCTGTTGGATATTTTTTTCTAGTTTAGAAACTATGCGTTCATTTTTGCAGTGATCATCTTCTAGGAGTGAGATTCTATTCTCCATGTGGTCTAATCGGTTGTTTGTACTTTGAATTGAGGCCTTTACTTCATTAATTGCATCCTTTATCTCTCTTTGGCTCTCTCTGAATTCTTTTTGAAACACCTCTATTATTTCTACAGTTATTTTCCTGATTTGATCTTCTAGAAATCTCTGAATTTCTGTTTTATCAGGTTCTGATGTTGTGGGGTTGTGGGCATTCATTGCTCCATTGTTATTCCTCTTTCCCATGATTTTGGAAGTGTGTGCCTTCTCTGGGTTCTTCCCTCGGGTCACTAAGACTTCACTTAAGTTGCTCTGGATCTTGAGTCTGTGGTATCTGTCACCACTACTCCTTTCCTAGGTTATATGGTAGAGTCTCAGACCCAGGGAGTCAATCAAGACTGCTTTATACCATGGGGGGTGCCAGGTTGGGCATTCTCCTACGGTGTGATATCGCTGCCACCACCCCTCCCCCACTGTGTCAAGTTCCTGTGAGTGCTGTACTGGGGTTTCTTCTCTAGAGGCCGCAATTTGACTCACTGTTTTTGAGTGCGCCGATGGAGCTGTAGTAGACTCGGTGAATTCGCTGCTGCTGCTGCCGGTGGCAATATGGCGCCTCAGCCATGCCCTCGGCTGTGAGGCTGGCGTATTTCTTCTCTGGTTTTGTGCTCCACTCTGAGTCCCTGCAGGGTGTGCTGAGCCCAGCCACTGGGAGCTTTAGATGTTCCCTGCGCCGAAATATCTGCCGAATGCCACCCAGCTCTTCCACAACGGCTCACCTCGGCTCACTGTTCGCCGCTCCTCTCTGGAGCTTGGTGGGCTGTTGAGGTCGTTGGTCTGGACTTTTCCAGTTATTGAGTATAAATTTTTTTTTAATTTTTTATTGGTGTATTATATTCATACATCATATTGGGGTAAAAAAAACTTGTGTGTACATACGTGTATTCATCACTGATTTAACACCTACCCAATTCCCACCCCATTCCTTCCCAGTTCCTCCTTCCCTTGCTTGGCTTACTGGTTGACTTTGATATGTTTAAGTACATTGTGCGTTTTAGAGATTTTCCTCTTCCCCCCTTCTTTCTCCTCCTTCAGGTTGTCTTGTTTGCTCCTCTATAGGATTTTTTCCTCTAGAGCTCCTCCTATGACCCATTTCTCCCTAGCTCTCACATATTAGTGAAAGCATCTGATTCCTTATTTTTTATGACTGACTAATCTCACTTAGCATAATGTCCTCCAGTTCCATCCATTCTCCTGAAAATGATTTAATTGAGTTTTTTTTTTTTTTTGTGGTACTGGGGTTCCTGGAAGCCCTTCTATCTCCGGGCTACACTCCCAGACCTATTTTATAGGTTTTTTATTTGGAAACAGGGTCTCCTAAGCCAGCGCACGCGCCTGGCTTCGAACCTGCGCGATCCTCCTGTCTCTGCCTCCCAAGCGCGAGGATTACAAGCGTGCGCCACCACGCCCGGCTTAATTGAGTTTTTAATGGCTAAATAAATTCGATTGTGTACATATTCCAGTTTTGTATTCCATTCATCTTTTGATGTACATCTTGGCTGGTTAGTTTCTGATGGTGATATGGTTTCTCCACTGTTTGTGGTGATGTCTATTTTATTTCTTATTTTAGTAATTTGGTGGATTCTTTCTTTTGTTTAGGTTGGTTATGGATTTGTCAATTTTATTTATATTTTTAGAAAACCAGCCTTTTGTTTTGTTGATTTTTGTATTTTTTCTATCTTCTTGATTTAGGCTCTGATTTTAGTTATTTCCTGCCTTCTGTAGGCTTCTAGATTAGTCTAATTCTGCCTTTCAAGGACATTTATTTGAATCATTAGGTTGTTTACATGGTGAACATCTTTTTTTGTTGTTGTTAGCATTCAATGATATGTTTTTCTATTAAGTTTTCATTCAAAATGTTTTATTGTGTATTTTATTTTAATTCTAGAATTTTTTAATTCTCTAATTATTTTTTCTATGATCCAGTCCTCATTCAAAAGTGTATCTTTAGTTTCTATGTATTTATGTAATTCCTTTGAGGTCTTCCTTCTCTTGATTTCAATTATTACTGCACTATGGTCTGAAAAGATGAACAGAATTATATTACTTTTTAAAAATTGTATGGTACTTGTTTTTGGCATTATTACAAGTTCTTAAAGTTCCATAAGTACTATTCAGTATTTATTGTCAAACACCACAGAGAAAATAAAACTAGGTTAGAAATCATGTTTATCGCCGGGAAGATGATGACAGAGAAAAGTGGGGCTTACGAGCCCTGCTAACAACCAATCTCCATTACCACAAAATCAGTGCCTTTCATAGCCAGAAAACACCATCCGCAGAGAAACAAAAAAAATGTAAATACAAGGGACAGAGATAAAGAGAGCTGGAAAAACTAGACACCAGAAATAAACCAGACCGCGGTGCTCTGGCCAGAGCCATGTCACGGAGCAGGCACTATCTCCCCTGCAGCACTAAGGCTCCAGAGAGGAGAGGACTCAGAACGGAGCTCAGAGCCACAGAGGAGATATGCCGGCCTCACACCAGAGGACACGGCAGCAGTGCCTTACTGCCGGAGGCAGCAGCGACTTCACCGGACAGCACCAGACCAATGCACTCAACAGCCCACCAGGCTCCAGAGAGGAGCGGTGGACAGCGAGCTGAGGTGAGCCACTGTGGATCAGCTGGGCAGAATTCGCCAGATTTTTCAGTGCAGGGAGCGTCTAAAACTCCCAAGGGGCTGGGCTCAGCACACCCTGTAGGGGCTCAGAGTGGAGCTCAAAACCAGAGAAGAGCCGGGCGTGGTGGCGCACACTTGTAATCCCTGCATTTGGGAGGCAGAGACAGGAGGATCACGCAGGTTCTAAGCCAGCCACGTGCGCTGGCTTAGGAGACCCTGTTTCCAAATAAAAATGTAACAAAATAGGTCTGGGAGTGTAGCCCAGAGGTAGAAGAGCTTCCAGGAACCCCAGTACCACCAAAAAATAAAAGAGAGAGAGAAAATTATGCCAACCTCACAGCCAAGGGTGTGGCAGCAGTGCCATGTTGCCACTGGCAGCAGCAGCAGCGAATTCACCAAGTCCACTGCAGCTCCATCAGCGCACTCAACAACAGTGAGTCAAATTGCGGCCCCTAGAGGAGAAATCCCAGTACAGCACACCCAGGGACTTGACCCAGTGGGGGAGTGGCGGTGGCAGAGATATCACACCATAATCACAACTCCCCACAGGAGAATGCCCAACCTGGCACGACCCATGGTCTAAAGTATCCTTGATTGACTCCCTGGGTCTGAGACTTTGTGATACAACCCAGTAAAGGAGTAGTGGTGACTGAGATACCACAGACTTGAGATCCAGAGCACGTCATAGTGATGCAGGGAAGAACCCCGAGAAGGCACAAACTTCCGAAATCATGGGAAAGAGGAATAATAATGGAGCAATAAATGCCCACAACCCCACAACATCAGAACCTGATAACACAGAAATTCAGAGATTTCTAGAAGATCAAATCAGGAAAATAACTGTAGAAATAATAGAGCTGTTTCAAAAAGAATTCAGAAAGAGCCAAAAAGAGATAAAGATGTAATTAATGAAGTAAAGGCCTCAATTCAAAGTATAAACAACCAATTAGACCACATGGAGAATAGAATCTTGCTCTTAGAAGATGATCACTGCAAAAATGAACGCATAGTTTCTGATTTAGAAAAACAATCCGACAGCAGGAATCTGACATTGAAGAAATATGGGCCCATTTTTAGAGAGCTAATCTAAGAAAAAATGCAATTCAGTGAGACTCTTTTCTACTATAAAAATAAATAAAGTAGTGCTGGGGTGTAGCTTGGAAGTAGAACTACCTGGGTTCAACCCCCAGTATCCATAAAAGGAAAGAATGTGGAATTCAGTAAGGAAGAGAGAAAGGAAGAAAAGATGCAAAAAGGAAAGAAGGAAGGGAAGAAGAGAAAGGAAAATAAATACTAGGTTCTGTTTTGATGTATACTAAACTCAAATATTTTGAGAAATCTATGTTGATCTTTGTGTCCTAGCCATCTTCTGCCTCTTTCTCTCTCCTCCATCTTGCACCCATCTCAATTCTCTCTCTCTTTGCTATGCCATTCCTTTCTCCATCTCCAACCTTCCCATTCTCTCCCTTCTATAATTCCATTTATACATATCCTTGCCTCGATATTCTTTTTTAAAAAATATTCTCATTCTTATTTTCCCCTTTCAGCACAAAATGCACTAGAAAGATGTGCCAATTCCTGAAAAAATTAGAGCCAGAAGAAACATATTTAGTCCACATGACTAGCTCCTTCCAAGTCATAAAAAAATCAAGATGTTCAATTTTGCAGTAGAACCTGATGATTATATTAGTAAGGGTTTCTTACTTACAAAAAACAGGTAAAACAAAGGGCTCTGGCTTTTGTGTGTAAGAGACACATGGAATGAATGCTTCTGTTCACAACAGGGTATAAAATTGAAGGCATCAGAATGTCCCAATTTTAGTTGCTCACCATAAAATGCTTCTAAGATACCCTCATGGTGGAATATTTTTATGGTACTTGGAGGAAGATGATTCTATTTGGGACAGATGATGAGTTTGGGGATGGTCCTGTCTGGGCTGCCCCACTGGTTACTTGGCAAATAAAACTTCTCTGAATAAATGTATACAGAAGTAACCTAGGTGGTAAAGGAGAGAGGAGTGACATTGCTATAAGACACTGAAGACCCTTTATGATAAAAGACTATTGTCTATACCCTTAGGACTAAGACTAGTGAAAATGCATGGAGATGAGCAATTCACTTCTTCACATTTCTACAGTTCAACTATGCTGAGGACAGTAACCCATGGAAGAAATCCACTCAATGCTTCAAAAAAAGCTTCAACACATCAGCACTAATGCCCCTTCATGGGCCGATACTTCAGAGTTTTAGATTGAAAGAATAGTGTTGTTTTTGTTGCTTCGATATGGTGATGGAACCCAGGGGAACTCTACCTTCTAGATACACCCAAGATGTATTTTAATTTTATTTTGAAACAGGATCTCTCTAACTTGCTGTGCCTGGCCTCAAATTTGTCTTTTAACCCAGTCTTCCAAATACTGGGAATACAACTATATACCCCCATGCAAAAGGTTTAAATTTTAATGCATTAAAATACCTGTCATATGCACAGACAGAAATTATATTGAATATATCACACATGATAATGTCTGTGAAGTAAAATAAGCAAGAATAGAGATGCACAGTTCTGAACTCAGTGGTATGAGCGTTGCTCACAGAGAAGGTCACACTGCAGTGAAGACTTAAAAGGAGGCAAATGGACAAGATGTGAAGACACCTGAGAGAGCATCACTGCTGCAAAGATAGGAAATGCAAATAGCCTAAGGAGTAGGGAAGCCTGGCATGTCTGATGCAAATCAGAAGACCTGGGAAAATGGAGTAGAGAGAGGACATGCAGAGGTATGGTATGTGGGATCAGAAAGGACTAGGGATTTGGTGTCACCTAGAGCTGCTGAGAGCAGTTGGCACTGTAGTTGAGTGAATCTGCAATCTGAAAGAGTCTCTGGACTAGGAATGGATGGATCCCATGGATTTGGGGAAGAGATGCACACAGCAGCCATGCTGAGTTGAACTCCTAAAGGAGACTAGTCAAAATCAGGGAGACTAGTTACATTGTCCTAGGGTAACCAGGTCAGAAATGCTGTTGACATGGTCCCAAATGGTGGGAAGAGAGATGATGAGAACTGCAAGTGTCCAAATGTATCAAAATTACTACAGCATTGTTGTTGATGGAGCATTTACAGATGATTGGGGGAGTAGGAAAGGCAAAAACTTGTTTTTGGACAGGTAGAAGTGTAACTGGATGGGTATCTTCATCAGATGGTGGAGGGGATTCCCAGCAAGTCATGGGTTGTTCTGCTGTATGGGCCACATGCCTCATGCCAGATGGGTGTTAAATCAGATCCAGAAAGAGGTGTACTGGGTCTAAGACTTATCAGCATATCTGATATGAGGGTCTAAATCATGTTTTACCAGCATTGTTGGGAACTGGAAGAATCACTTCATGGTGACCCAAGATAAAACCTTTGATAAAATATTCCAGGAGAAGATGGCAGGATTCCCTCCAGAGTTGATTCCATGGGAATGATGTCCCACAAATTCTGGATCTTATAGTAATATTGATAATATTTCTTTGGCTTTTGTTCCTGTGCATGGCTATGGGGTCATCAAATAAAAATTGTCATTTCCTACTGAAGGAAGCCTTGACCTATTCAATCTGTCCTTCTTTGTTCTTTTACTAGTTGGAAAGGTCTAGGATAGTTACCCATAACCACTTCATGACTATCTACTTTTTAAAAATCTCTGCAATATTTACTATATATGTAATGTTGCAGAAGTGATATAAGCAATACCTCTAGGTGCTCATAACACATATTTTAATTTCTGACTGTGATGAACATGATTTCTTTTTTTAAAAAATTTTTTATTGATGCACTGTATTTATACATCATAATGGGATTAAAAAAAACTTTTGGAGACATACATGCACACATCGCCCAGTTAGCCTGTTAGCATAAGCAGCCCAGTCATGCCAAAGATGGCGCCTCTCCGGCTTCTCTTCCGAATTGTGCTGATTACCTTATAGATTGGCAAAGAGTCCACGGGATGCCCAAAAAACAGTTCCCTGATAACACACTCATTGGGGTATGAGCCACCGAATCAGTAAAGACCTCGTACTTTGTGCGATCTTCCACTGTGAGCGGAAGCCCCTTCCTCCCAGCTGCCTGATATAAAAGGGAGCTGGGCTGTCTTAATAAAGCTTTCGCTTGCTTGCTTGCTTGCTTGCTTGCTTATCTCCAATGGCTGGCCTTGGGTCTTTCCTGCGCCGAACCCCTTCATTGGTCCCAAAGACCTTCGACCCCCTTCATTGGTGCCGAAACCCAGGAGGGAGACCCCTCTATCTAGAGGACTCCCTCCTCCTTGCTCTCCCCACGGCTGTCCGTCCTCGTCCTTCTTTTGGGGCGCTCACTCTCCGCACTCACCACCACCAGCCATCCCGACCATCTCTGTCACTCCGCCAGCTGGGTAAGTCCCCCTTAGGCTATCTGCCTGAGTCTGGCTATAGCAAGGTATCTGACCATGATCATCCGGCTCTGCTCTGACGCCAGGCTTGGGGGGAGACTGCACCCCACCATGGCCTTCAAGGCTACGGTGGACTCCCATGATAGTCTACTGCTTCATTTAATTACGAGATAACAGGAAGGAAGAGAACAGACCCTGCTATTCTTTCCACTCTCATTCCTTCCTCCTCCTAACACTCTCCATTCTGATAATACCATCAGTCTGACTGATAAAGTCCAACCAACTACTGGACAGATAAAGTCCGACTACCGTTCCGTACCATCTGTCTGACTGAAAAAGTCCTGCCAACTCCGTCCGACTGATAAAGTCCGACTTCCGACCATCCGAAAATCCTAGCGCCAGGTGTCCCGTGACCTCCGGTTCTGGCCCAGGCAGACTGTTCTCAGGTGACGACCTGACAATGTCTTCAGCCTATCCGACCCCACTGGGGGTTCCGGGAGCAATCGGCCATCTGGGGACGCTCATTTTGGTCCTTTGTTCCTTTACCGGAATGGGAATTTCCTTTCTCTCTCACTCACACCTCCTCAAACACTGGAACGCTTCGTTCTCTATCTCTCTCTTATCCTTACCTAATCCTCTCTCTTTTAACCTCTCCCTCCGTCTTTCATAACCTTTCACCATGGGTTCCATCCCGAATACTGCCCCTTTAAGGTGTTTACTTAATCTTTTAAGCCGTCTCTCCCTTATTCCAGATATTTTACCTAAATTGGCCTCATTACTCTCTGGACAATAACAACCACTGACCCCCACCACCACCACCACCAGGGATCCCTTGACCTTCTACTCCTCCGTGATTTGTTTCATTACTGTGAGTGCACAAAAGGGTGGAAGGAGATCTATGCTCCTCTTTTGCTCTGAGCTCTGTTGTGAGTTCCCTTCCTCTCTGGAGCCTGGTGCTGCAAGGGAAAATGGCGCCTGCCACTTCGCGCCGTGGCTCTGGCTGCAGCACTGTGGTCTGGTTTCTGGTGTCTCATTTTTCCAGCCCTCTTTTTCTCTGTCCCTTGAAATTACATTTTTTGTTTCTCTGCTGATGGTGTTTTCGGCTATGAAAGGCGCTAATTTTGTGGTAATAGAGATTGGTTGTTAGCGGGGCTTGTAAGCCCCACTTTTCTCCGTCGCCCTCTTTACTGGGTCTTGCTGGTTACCTTCGGGCCTAGATTCCCAACTACTCTCTTCTTGCCAAACCCTTATATGAGCTGACCAAGGGCCCCCTTTATGAGCCTCTGGCCTCCTCCCCTTCACATGCTTTTCATCTCCTACAAAAGGCGTTACTCTTAGCCCCAGCTTTACACCTGCCAGACCTAAAGAAACTGTTTATTCTATACATACACGAAAGGGGAAGACAGGGCCTCGGAGTTCTTGGCCAACACCATGGGCCCACCTTTCACCCCAGTCGCATACCTGTCTAAACAACTAGATACCACAGTTAAGGGTTGGGCACCTTGTCTTCATGCCCTGGCAGCAGGCCACCTTCTACAAAAGGAAGCTCACAAATTTGGAAGGAACGTGGTCTTCTCAATTCTAAGGGATTGGCCATTATTAATTCTAAACTGATAGCTAAACTTCTCCAAGCTTCTATCCTCCCACAGCACTTAGTATTGTTCACTGCAAGTCTCATCAGACTGACTCATCCCCAATAACCCAGGGAAATTCTAGGGCTGACCAGGCAGCATGGGAGGCGGCCAAAAAAACTTATCAACCCCTTCCCTTCTTACTGTTATTACATGATGCTGATGACATTCCTTCGCCAGACTCTAATAATTTGGATTTCCCCTCTGATTCCAACCATTCCCATTCTGATCTTTTACAATATCTACATTCCTTATTTCATTCAAACCCACAAAGTCTTGAGTTATTCCTACAATCGTTCTTTGTTCTCACACCCAAGGACAAAAAATTTCTTCATCAGATTACATCTAATTGTATCATTTGCCAAAGAACAAACCCAACCACTCCCCTTAGACCTCAAGCCTTTCCGGCCCACCAGACAAGGGGACATACTCCAGCTGCTGATTGGCAAGTAGATTATACCAATATGCCCAGGGTCAAGAGATTCAAATACCTTCTTGTCTTTGTCGACACTTTCTCGGGACGAATTGAGGCCTTCCCAACCTACAATAAATTGGCCTCTACAGTCTCTGATCTCCTAATTTCTCAAATTATCCCCCACTTTGGCATGCCTTCCTCTTTACAATCTGTTAATGGCCCTGAGTTCACTTCCCAAATAACTCAATCTGTAGCCCGAGCTTTATCTCTGCCTTGGCATTTTCATTGCCCATACCATCCTACTTCCCCTGGCTCTTTTATGGTTTGAGCCCTACTGAAAAAACCTTCCCTTTTATCTCCCACTGAGATCATGTTTGGCTGCCTCTTATTCCCCCCAGGAATTTCTCCTCATTCCAATGTCTTTCCTCCACAAATAGCCTTTCTGCTCTTATCCCATCTCAGATCAGAACTCTGGAAATATCAAGACTGGCTACTCCCAGATCCTAAGCAGGCCCCTACCATTTCCTCTTTAACCATAGGACAACAGGTCTACTTTAACCCCCCAGAAGACAAACCTACCTCACAACCAAAATGGGATGGCCCAGCTCAGGTTATCCTATTTACTCCTATGGCTGCAAAACTTAATTTTAATAATAACCAATATACTTCTTGGATTCATATTTCTAGGCTCAAAGTGGCTCCAAAACATATCCAACCACCTGATTCAGCAGCTTCACAAAAACCCAGAAACCTCAAGATAATAGACCTGTACTGGTATTGGGAAGAGGTTTTAAAATGTATTAATGTATCAGTATTGGGAAAGATTTCCAATTTTTAAAATATATCTTCTTTACTAAGAAAGCCAGGGTTAGCTAACAGAAAGAAGAGACTTGTAATTTCCATTTGTAAAGGAAGGAAGGCTGGAGCCAGGAGAAAATGTGTCTTTGCATTCCTAACAACAACTTCACACATTTTGGGGGATAAGACAAAAGGTAAAAGCCTGTGTCTGGAGACAGAGATGCCTCCCCCTCTGGCCAAAATCTGGCTGAAGAGATAACAGAAGCAGAGCTGGGAGATAAGGGGTAACATTATCTCCAAAATCAAAGGGACCTGCCTAGGACTTGGGCGGGATAAAAACACACAGAAAACTGGAGTTCTTTGGCATTTTCATTCGAATTGCCCCCCCCCGTACCCCTCTGTGGCACAGGGCTGTAACTATCTCTATATTTCTATCTTTGTAATAAACTTCTTTAAATCTTCAGCAGCTGTCCAAGAGATGAATACTTAGTCTTAGCTTAGGACAAGAATCCACGGTTTTTCTGTTTGTCTGTCTGTCTGTGTGGTGGTGGGGGATTACTTCTCTACACACACACACACACACACACACACACACACACCATGCACATTTCACCCCACAACAAGATCAACTTATATGTCCACTATCTCTCCCTTAATCCTCTAAAACTCCAAATATCTCAACTTTGCTTGGATTCTTCCATACCTGCACATGAATAACTACCTTTTTGTATTCACTAGTTTCATATGCTTTTCCAGTAATCTTTTCCTCCCCTTTTGTCTGGAGATTCAAGGTTCAGCAAACCTACACCAATGACAATACAATGGTCACTGAACTAGCTGCAATGGCTGTTTGCCCCCTGATGGGATGTTCTCATAGTTTACAACTAGCCTTCCCTCCTACCATTAAGCTGTTTCATCAAGCTATCTGCCCTTATCTTTGTTTTCTTTTTGACCAAACAAAGTTTTTGCTGCAACCCAAATTGGGATAATGTATATGGCAGATGCCCATACTGGTCATACAAAATCCACGATGCCTATGTAGGACAACTAAAACCTACCTCTATACTATTCCTGACCCATGGGATCCAAGATGGGCTTCTGGAGTTACAGCCAAGGTTTACTGTAATGAATATGCCTCTACCCTTTGCAGTTCACTTTATTTCTTCTGTGAATATATATATATATATCCACTGGCACCCAAATCTCAAGTTTCCACGGATATCCAACACTCAGCTCAGGAGGTACTTAACTCTCTCTGAAAAGTCTCTAACTCCGCTCCATCTTTTTCTGCATATATGTGGTTTCAACTGATTGCCAAAACTCTGTCAGTTCTGATTCTCATCTCTCCCACCTTGAGCCCCTCAAACTGTTTCCTCTACACATTGTTTTCCCGGCTCTTGTGAGCTGCAGTACCTATAGATGCCTCTCAGTGTGCCTTTGCCTCTCAAATGAATTCATTTCATATTCTCCAAAATATTCCCTTATGGAAACCCAAAGAAGACAATATCACCCAGCCAAATAGAGTTTACATTTTTGTGATATTACCTTCCTCCTGAGATCCCACTTGTCCAAGCACTAACATTCTTGCCAGTCCCAGTTACACCCAACAGGGACATTTCTTCTGGTACGATGGAACTCTTAGCAACATCATATATCCCAACTCCACCACTCCCTGTTTCTTGGTCACGGTGGTCCCACAACTGACTCTCTACAGCTATGCCCAACTACAATATCTGATTACCCCAACCAAGCTTACAAAAAGGGTTGATTTTCTCCCTATCCTGCTTGAAGTATCCTTAACCTCCTCACTCATCAGAAACAAACTTTCAGGAGGGACTCTGGGCTATGCCTTATGGGCCACTGATGATTTAGGCAGCAAACTTAAAAGTGCCCTCACATCAACTGCCGAATCACTCTCAGCAAATACAGAAACAGGTTACATCCCTGGCCCAAATAACATGTCAAAATCATAGGGCCCTTGATCTCCTGACAGCTGAAAAGGGTGGAAACTGTGTTTTCTTACAGGAAGAGTGTTGCTATTATGCTAATGAATCAGGCATAGTAGAACAAAATATACTTAGGCTTAAAAAGGATCTCAAAAAACACCCCTTTCCACATGGTTTCAGTCCCCGATACTTACATGGATATGGCCCATCCTGGGCCCACTTTTTAATATATTTGTTGCCTGCATGTTCTTACCCTGCGTAACTAAGCTCATACAAAACCAGGTAAATAAAATATCTAATCAGACGTTTAACCAGCTTCTCCTTAGAAACTACCAGCTTCGAAACTTGGAAGATGCCGATTCCCAGAGATAACTGACAGCATACAGAGACGGATCCCTTTGCGATGGGGACTTATGATACCAGCCCTCCTGGATGATACCTCCTATCCACCATACTGACGACTGCCTCATGTCTTTGTGGGATCTGCATCTTCAGGGAACATTCGCCAACTTTTGCCCCGACGACATTTACTTTTTATGGCCTGGACTTGGGGGCTGCTTTCCCTACTCCTCCAGATCCCTTCCCATCGCTGCCCCCTTTCAGCAGGAAGTATTCAGAATGATCCAAGGCCCCCTGCCCTTAAAAAACCAAAAAGGGAGGAATGTTAGGATAAGCAGCCCAGTCATGCCAAAGATGGTGCCTCTCCGGCTTCTCTTCCGGATTGTGCTGATTACCTCATAGCCAGCCAAAGGGGCCATGGGATGCCCAACAACCAGTCCCCTGATAACACACTCATTGGGGTATGAACCATCCAATCAGTAAATGCCCTGTACTTTGTGCGATCTTCCGCTGTGAGTGGAAGTCCCTCCTCCTAGCTCCTGCTGGAAGCCTTTCTCCCTTGTTCCTCATCCTCATCATTAACAGATCCTGATTTTACTTGGTTCATTGATGGGAGCTCATTCCTTTTGGATGGGATACGGAGGGCGGGCTATGCAATAGTCTCATCCACTGAGACAATTGAGGCCCACCCTCTTCCTGTTAACACCACCAACCAACAGGCCGAGCTAATGGTGGCTATTAGAGCGGCACAGAAAACCCTCACCCTGTACACAGACTCCAAATATATTTACCACATCCTAGTTTCACATGCTGCAATTTAGAATTAATAGTGGCTGATCCCTTAGAATTGAGAAGACCATGACCTTCCAAATAGCAGCATGTGATGAACATGAACATGATTTTTTTTAATTTTTTATTGATGCACTGTATTTATAAAACATAATGGGATAAAAAAAACTTTTGTAGACATACATGCACACATCGCCCCTACCTGATCCCCACCCCATTCCCTCCCCATCCCTCCTTCCCATGCTTGGCTTAGTGGTTGACATCTAGTATTATAGCAATTTATCCAAAATTAAATATGATAATCTCACATAACAGTTTCATTTGTCTGATACCAAGCTTTTGATGACTTAAAGATAACATCTCAATATTTCGTTTCACATTCTTTCTTAACCAGAGAATATTTTTTCCTTTTTTTTAAGGTGAAACTATCATACATTTA
Source organism: Muscardinus avellanarius (assembly GCF_963383645.1). Classification (NCBI taxonomy): domain Eukaryota; kingdom Metazoa; phylum Chordata; class Mammalia; order Rodentia; family Gliridae; genus Muscardinus; species Muscardinus avellanarius. The sequence goes on from NC_137796.1 coordinate 59,975,533, forward strand.
TTTATTTTTCAGAAAAAATTCTATCCTAATATGGAATATGGACTCTAGATACTCAAAACGATCTCAAAAAAGAACAAAGCTAGAAGATGTATATTTTCTGATTTCAAACCATATAAAGCTACAATAATTGAAACAGTGTAATACTGTTCTAAAGGCAGATATATATAAACCACTGGAGTTAAATAAAAGTCTAGAGATAAATTCTTCCATATATTGTCAAGTTATTTTTGACGAGGTTTCCACAAACATTTGGTGGAGAAAATAATAATCTTTTAACTAAATATTGTTGAAAAATAATAATTACATGAAAAAGAATAAAATTGGACCCGTACCTAACATCATATAAAAATATTAACTCAAAATAGATAAAAGACCTAAATATAAATCTTAAGACTAAAAATTTAGAAGAAAATCTGGGTCATAAAACCTCAAAACATTGAAATTGGCAGTGATTTCTTGGATATGATTTCAATTGCACAGGCAACAGAAGAGTAAACAAACTCCCTAAAAAAAAAAAAAAAAAAGGACTTCCAGAAAGATGTCGATGGAGAAAAGCAGGGCCTAAGAGCCCCGCTAACAACCAATCTCTATTACCACAAAATCAGTGCCTTTCATAGCCAGAAAACACCATCATCAGAGAAACAAAAAAATCACCAGCCCCAGAGAAGAGGGGGTCTCATAACGGAGCTCAGAGCCACAGAAGAGTGATACGCCAGCCTCACAGCCGAGGATGCAGCAGCAGCGCTTTACTGCTGGCGGCAGTGGTGAGCTCACAGGCCGGCTCCAGACCAACGCACTCAACAGCCCACCAGGCTCCAGAGAGGAGCGGCGGACAGCGAGCCGAGGTGACCCACTGAGGAAGAGCCTGGACAGCGAGCCGAGGTGAGCCGCTGCAGAAGAGCCCGGCGGGATTCGGCAGATTTTTCGGCGCAGAGAGCATCTAAAGCTCCCAGTGGCTGGGCTCAGCACACACTGCAGAGACTCAGAGCAGAGCTCAAAAACAGAGAAGAAATATGCCAGCCTCATGGCCGAGTGCGTGGCAGTGGTGCCATATTGCCACCAGCGGCAGCAGCAACGAATTTACCGAGTCCACTGAACTCCATCTGCGTATTCAACAACAGTGAGTCAAATTGCGGGCCGCAGCGGAGAAATCCCAGTACTGACTCCCAGGGACATGACCCAGTGGGGGAGTGGCGGTGGCAGATATCACACCATAGGAGAACATGCAACCTGGCACCACCCATAGTCTAAAGTGGCCTCTATTAACTTCCTGGGTCTGAGATTTTGTGATACAACCCAGTAAAGGGGTAGTGGTGACTGAGATACCACAGACTCGAGATCCAGAACACCTTAAGTGAAGTCATAGTGACCCAAGGGAAGAACCCAGAGAAGGCACAAACTCCCAAAATCATGGGAAAGAGGAATAACTATGGAGCAATGAATGCCCACAACCCCACAACATCAGAACCCGATAAAAAAGAAATTCAGAGATTTCTAGAAGAACAAATCAGGAAAATAACTTTAGAAATAATAGAGGTGTTTCGAAAAGAATTCAGAGAGAGCCAAAAAGAGATAAAGGATGCAATCAATGAAGTAAAGGCCTCAATTCAAAATACAAACAACCGATTAGACCACATGGAGAATAGAATCTCGCTCCTAGAAGATGATCATTCAAGTAATGAACGCATAGTTTCTAACAAAAAAAAATATCCGACAGCAGGAATATGACATTGAAGAAATATGGGCCCATTTTAAGAGAGCTAACCTAAGAATAATTGGAATTGAGGAGGGAAAAGAGGGTGAAACCAAAGGGATCAACAATATCTTTAAGGAAGTAATAGCAGAAAATTTTCCAAACATAGAGCAGGAGGTTGATACACAGGTCCAGGAAACTTATAGAACCCCTTTAGACAGGATCGGAGAAGAGGATCCCCACGCCATATAATTGTCAAAATGACCAATGTGGAAGCCAAGCAGAGAATCTTAAAGGCAACAAAAACAAAGAGCCAAGTGACATTCAGAGGCAAACCAATTAGAATCACTCCAGACTTCCCTAACCAAGTCATGAGAGCCAGAAGGGCTTGGAGTAACATATTCCAAACTCTGAAAGAAAACAACTTCCAGCCAAAAATTTCCTACCCAGAAAAACTTCCTATCAAATTACATGGGGAAATAAGAAGTTTCCATGACAAATAAAAACTGAAGGAATTTATGTCTTCAAAACCAGCGCAAGAGAAAATACTCAAAGAGATGAACTACAAAGAAGAAATAGGTAACACACACCAGAACCAGAGAATCAAGATTTTCCATCCAACAGGCAACTAAGATTGGTTTTCTGTGGAGATTTACTATTTATGTTAGTCTTCTACATATCTTTAAATTGTATTGTTTGCTTTTATTGTTGCTAATTTTTAGGATCTCTAGTTGGAATATTAATATACCTTCAGATAAAGCATTTGGAAATATTTTATCCCATTCTATCAGTAACTTTTAACTCTGTTTACATTGTCTTTGAATATACAATTTTTTTTTATTTTTTAGGGAGTTTGTTTACCCTTTTGTTGGCTGTGCCATTGAAATCATATCCAAGAAATCACTGCCAATTTCAATGTTGTGAGGTTTTATGACCCAGATTTTCTTTTAAAAGTTTATAGTCTTAAGATTTATATTTAGGTCTTTTATCTATTTTGAGTTAATGTTTGTATATGGTGTTAGGTAAGAGTCCAAATTTATTCTTTTTCATGTAATTATTATTTTTCAACAATATTTAGTTAAAAGATTATTATTTCCTCCACCAAATGTTTGTGGAAACCTCATCAAAAATAACTTGACAATATATGGAAAAATGTATCTCTAGGCTTTCATTTAATTCCAATGGTTTATATATCTGCCTTTATAACAGTACTACACTGTTTCAATTATTGTAGTTTTATATGGTTTGAAATCAGAATACATGCATCTTCTAACTTTGTTCTTTTTCGAGATCGTTTTGGGTATCTAGAGTCCATACTCCATATTAGGATAGATTTTTTCTGAAAAATAAATATATAAATATATGATAGTTTCACCTAAAAAAAAGGAAAGAAATATTCTCTGGTAAGAAAGAAAGCAAAAAGAAATATTCAAATGTTATCTTTAAGTTATCAAAAGCTTGGTATCAGACAAATGAAACTGTTATGTGAGATTATCATATTTAATTTTGGATAAATTGCTATAATACTAGATGTCAACCACTAAGCCAAGCATGGGAAGGAGGGATGGGGAGGGAATGGGGTAGGGATCGAGTGGGGGCTGACTGGGTGATGTGTGCATGTATGTCTACAAAAGTTTTTTGTATCCCACTATGACGTATGAATACAGTGTACCAATAAAAAATTAAAAAATAAAATATTAGTTTGGATGTGAAAAATAAAAAAATAAAAAAATATTGTATATTCAAAGACAGTGTAAACAGAGTTAAAAGTTACTGATAGAATGGGATAAAATATTTCCAAATGCTTTATCTGAAGGTATATTAATATTCCAACTAGAAATCCTAAAAATTAACAACAATAAAGGCAAATAAATCCACATATAAAGGCAAATAAATCCACAATAAAGGCAAATAAATCCACATTCAAACTACCTAAATTGAACGAACAGGATATAGAAAACTTAAACTGACCAATAGCATGTAAAGAGATTAGAAATAGCAATAAGAAGCCTTCCATCAAAGAAAATTACAGGTTCAGATGGATTCCAAGCTGAATTCTACATCTTTTTGGAAGAATAAAATCAATCCTTCATAAAGTATTCAATGTAACAGAAAAATATGGGATTCTGCAAAATCTTTTGACAAATGAGGTATTACCTTAATACCCAAACCATAAAAAAAATTGTCAAGAAAAGAAAATTATAGACCAATATTCTTGATGAACATAGATGCAAATGTACACACATACAAAATATTTCAGGAAAATTGTACATGGCTTTGGTAGAGAGGCAACTGTGCACTCTGGGTCCTGCTCTATAGAGGGATTCTCTCCAGGGTTGGCTCAAGTGCCATCAGCTGCATGAAGATTACATTCTAACACAAAGCCTTGGAGTTCACTTTCTAATGCAGTTCAACTTGGGGAAATGGCAATCCTCGAGGGGTGATGTTGCCTCTGTGTCAGCCTAATCATTCACCAGGAGACTCACTTTGCATCTGGGAGAGTGGTCTGGAGCTCTCCTGAGTGAATCAAAATGATGCACAGTAAGCAGGGTCATTGAGGCAGCAGGTGACAGGGGGCAGCATCCACTGGGAGAAGAGGTCCTGTCACCCTGTCCTTGATATATAGTCCTGGCTGCTCTGGTGCTGCCTTTGTGAGATGCTGCACTGTGTCAGGATGCCGGATGCCTGGAATAAGTCTTCTGCAGTATTCAGGACAATAGGGAGGTAGGAGACCTGCCACTCTGCTCAGCTTCCTATCTGTGCTTCTACACAGAGACTCCAGTTATGTTCAGATTTACCTTTCTTATATTTCAGTTATATCTATATTTTCTAATGTTGATTGATACTTTTTTCCTCCACATGTCTTTACCATTTTATTCTTTCACTTCTTCAATCCTTATCTGTTATAGCTATCCAACTATGTCATTGGATTTAATCAATTTTATTTGTTTTTTTAATTTTTTTATTGGTGCATTATATTCATATATCATATTGGGGTAAAAAAAAAACTTGTGTGTACATACATGTACACATCACCGTTTTAACCCCTACTCAATTCCCACTCCATTCCCTCCCCATCCCTCCTTCCCTTGCTTGGCTTAGTGATTGACTTCGATATGTTTAAGTACATTGTGTGTTTTAGAGAATTTCCTTCTTTCCCCTGCCATTCCCTCATTTAGGTTGTCTTGTTTTCTCCTCTATAGGATTATTTATTTTAAAACTGTTCCACATGATTTAAAATTGTGTCTTTAAGTGTGTGTGTGTATGTGTGTGTGTGTTAGTAGAGATTAAATACCAGGGCATTCAATATCTGAGCTACACCCTCATTCCTATTTTACCATGAAACAGGATCTCACCAAGTTGCTGAACCTGGCCTTGGAACTGAAACACTTGGAACCTTGGTGGTGAACCTGTGATCCTCTCCAGCCTCCCCAGTTCTAGTAGGTTATAGAAATATGTATCACTGTACCCAGGTAAATAGTGTCATTCTTAAGTGATGATTGATTTTAAAATAGTTTTATGAGAAATATAGAAATATAGATTAATTTTATTCAACTTTGCTCCCAATAACTTTGAAAATGTCTCAAATACATTCAGTTGAGCCACATAATTCTACAGTTTTTCTTCACAAAATTTAATTTTTCCATAATCAAATACAGTGCTGCTTTCATTCCAATTATTATGAGTTGTACTCCTTTACGTACAATGAAGCTTCTCTATAATAATTACAAATAGAACGAATTATAATGCATATCTTTACTTATATCTCATCTCATGGGGAGACCTTTCAATAATGTATCCACAATATGAAATTATTGGCATTGCTATTTTTATCATAGTAATATAAATCTGCTCTATTTTGACATCATAAAAATTTTAAGTATAGCTGGGCATGGTGGCATATGCTTGTAATTCTAGTATATGGGAGTCTGAGACAGGAGGATCACAGGTTCACTGCCAAATTCAGCAACATAGTGAGGCCTTCTGTAACTTAATGAGACCGTCTTTCAAAATAAAGGATAAATAATAGGAGCAGAGGGTGTATCTCAGAGGTCAAATTCAGTAGGGTTCAATCTCCAGTATCACCCCAAATGTTTTTAGGTATTTAAATACGTAGCATTTTGTCACATGATTTGATGTTCCTATTGAGATTGATTATACACTTTTACTCCCTGAATCTTCTGCTTTCAGTAATCATCTGAATGAAGTTTTAATGTTACACATACTTTGTGTGTTTGGATAATTCTCTTGCTCATTGTTTCAGTCTTTTTGCAGAGCACAAGATTCATTTTTATAGTTACTTTGTGTTGATTTATTTTTCATTTATATCAGAAAGTCTGTGTTCTCCTCAGAAGACTTTTTGAGGCACATTTATGACATTTTGCTGTGAAGACCATGCTAGCTTCTTTGTGTGAAATCAAGAAGCTTTCTCTGTGTTTGTTAAGGAACTGTGTGTAGGTGCTTTTCTCTCTGGTGTGTGTGGCCAGCTTCACTGTTGCAGTGCCTTGGGGTTTCCTCCGGAGTGATTTTCTCACCATGCAGTTTCATTCTGGGAGCCTCACACATTCATGACATCCTGCAGTTCTCAGCTCTTCTATGGTAAATTCTGTCTTCTAGGAATCTGTCCACATCTCTCCATCTTCCAAAATAATTGGCATAATTAATGGCAATAGTTTTAAAAAATATCTGTAGTTTCTCAGATGCTAGAACTACATTTAATCTTGTATGGTTCCTGGAAACTCTTCTACCTCCAGGCTTAACTCCCAGACCTGAATACACACACACACACACACACACACACACACACACACACACACACATACATATATTTAATTTGGAAACAGGGTCTCTTAAGCCAGCCAGGCTGGCTTCAAACCTGCATGATCCTCATGTCTCTGCCTCCAAGCATGGGGATTACAAACGTGTGTCACCACACCTGGCCTAATCTTGATCATATTTTGCCTTTTGATTGGGCAGTGATACAGTCTCTCAAAAGGTATATATAATGTTTTTTTTTTTACAATGAGCTGAATTTATTCTTGTTTTTTGGTTTCATTTTCAATTGTCTGATATTACTCTGCTCTCATTTATATAAATTCTTTTTTGTTTTTAGGACACATCTTGCTATTCCTATTCTAATATTTCTTCTGAGGGTTCTTACCCTGTGTTCACATTTGTTTCCAGAATGGACATTTTATAACGCATCTTCAAAATAGGATCTTCTTTGTTTTTTTTTAACTAAAAAAGAGTTTTGAAAACATCTAGTAATCATGTTTTTATATTTTTATAACTCACTATTTTTTTGTGTGTGTGTGTGGTACTGGGGTTGGAACCCAGGGGCTTTTCTACCTCTGGGCTGTACTCCCAGACCTTTTATATACTTTATTTGGAAACAGGGTATCACTAAGTAGCTGAGGCTGGCTTTGAACCTGTGCAATCCTCCAGTCTCAGCTTCCAAGTGCTGGGATTACAAGCATGTGCCACCATACCTGGCTAACACTAACTCTTGAATTTTGTTGATTCCCACTTTAGCACTAGATGTATGGCCACATTTTGTACTTGTTTCATGTGCTTGAGAAGGAAAGATGAACACTTTATAGTGACTGTGTGTGGTTTTTTTGGCAATTAAGTGGAAAGCATGAATCGACTTTGCCAGTTTTTTATGTCCTAACATTTGTGTACCATTTCTGATAATTATTAAAGACTTTGGTTAGCCGATGTGGTGATGCATGCCTGTGTCCCAGTATTTGATAGCTGAGACATCAGGATCACAGGTTTTGGCCAGCCTCAGCAACATAGTAAAAACACTCTGCAACTTACTGAGGCCTTGTTTTAAAATAAAAAATAAGACAAAAATAGAGCTGGGGTTGTAACTCAGATGAAGATTACCTCTGTCTTTAATTGAAAGTACCACAATACAAAGTAAAAAAAAAGATAAAAGACTTTGGGCAAAACTTTGTGTTTTATTAATTATCTGGTGGGGGGTTGGTTGGTTTTGTTTTTCTATACTGGAGATAGAACCCACGGGTGTTCAACATCTGATCTACATCCCAGACCTTTTTTTTTTTTTCATTTTGAAACAGAGTCTAACTAATTTGCTGAGAGTCTAAGTTGCTGAGTCTGGCCTCAAACCTACAATCCTCCTTTTTTAGCCTCCCAAACACTGGGATTACAAGTGTGCAGCATCACACCCAGCTGAGTTATCTATGTTTAATATCATAAAATAGTGCTATGTGTACATGACTCCATGAATTTCAAACTATATTTTATTAAAATGCCTTTTTTTTTGGTACTGGGGGTGGAACTCAGGGGCCTTCTACCTCCAGGCTATACTCCCAGATCTATTTTTATGTTTTACTTGGAAACAGGTTCTCACTTGATTGCTGAGAGCCTCACTAAGTAGCTGAGGCTGGTTTTGAACCTGCACGATCCTCCTGTCTGAGCCTCCTAAGCTCTGGGACTACAAGTGTGTGCCACTACACCCAGCGCACAAAATAACACATTATTTTATTTTGAAACAGATTCTCGTTATGTTATTGAGAGTCTCCCTAAGTTGATGAGGCTGGCCTTTAAACTGTGATCCCCCTGTCTCAGCCTCCCAAGTACTGGGATTATAGGCATGTGTCAACATACCTAGCTGAGTGTCGCAGACTAATCTCAGTTGGGTCGTTATTGTCAGCTCCCGGTCAAATCCTCAGAAAGATGGGGCAAAAGGCAGGTGGAGTTCTGCAGAAAACTATCTGCAGCGATTCCTTCCCCTCTATGAATTCCCTAAGTTTTTTAGGTACGACGCTTGGGAAAGAATCTGAGGTGGACAAAGGCTTCTTGAGCCAATGACAATTTATTACAGGAACCCAGAGAAATTTATACCCTTCACCAGTGAGATTAATAATAGGAGAAAAAAAAAAAAGAAAGGGAAGGGGGGCAATCACAGCAAAACAATAGTAAATTACATATAAACAAAGTAAATGACTAGTCCAGCATTTAGGAGATAAGCTCCGGATCTTTCTTCTGATATTGCAGCAGGGCAGGTCCAAAGGTAAATTCCAAAGGCAATACAGGCACGCCCAAGGCCCAGGGCTTGGAGAATACGCCTTCTCATGGAATCTTCTTTTTCTTTCTTTTTTGAAGTTTCCATCTATATCCAAATGACAAGCATGGGGGGCTGTGGCGGTCCAGGGAGATGCGATGGGAGTCTCTCAGATCTCATCCGCTTTGCCTTCTGAAGTCTGAAAGCTTACAAAAACTCACAACACAGCTTGGCAAATAAGACACCACAAATAACACTGTGAAGTTCTTGGATTTAGTTGTCAGATGTATTTCCTTGACTGCTGAACACTCTTTTTTAGACAAAAGCCTATTAAAGGCCTATTGGTCTCTAATAATCCATTTCCTTATCACAAACCCTCTGCAACCTGCTTCTAACTTTCTAATTCCTTTCTTTCCCAGTCGGGACGTTCTTATGATAAGCTCTTCTTCATGAAAAAGTGCTTTCTTACTCTTACGGTATTTCCTTTCCTTCATACAAATATATTTAGAATATCTGTCCTTTATTTTGTCATTTTCATTTCTAGCCATGCGGCATTCTCCCTGTTTCGGGGAACACTCACACTGGGCGTGAAGGTCAACAATCTTTCTCCTTGGCTCTATTGTATTTTGGCAACTAAGTTGTTCATCAACTAAATTGCTTCGAAGTCACACACAAAATTTTATCTTCTCTGTCTCTAGGCAGGATCTCAAGGGTAAACAAAGTTTCCTTAAACTGAGCTATCGGTTACCGGTTACCGGAGTTAATAGCTTAACCTAGTGATAGGAGTGAGGGTCGGAGACCCTTTGTGATTGCTGCAGGTGGAATGCTTATCACAGCATCTGAATTCTGGCCAGTTTTTTCCTTACTATTGAGCAAAGCCAAGGATGTTTATTTCCACGGACTCAATTTCTGATCTCACATCATCAGAGCAATTCGTGTAGAGAGTTAAAAGAATACCAAGAGAATAATAGTTATAAAGGATATCTAAAGTGGGGGATATTTTTTGCCAGAGATGATACCTCTTTCTCGGGGCTTTTTGCCGATTTTTACTATGTGGAGTGGGGTCTTCAACACATAGATGCCGAGGCAGCAGGATGTCTTGGCAGCTGAGGAACTCTCTTCTTGAATGTCAGCCCTACTGCATGTAAATCTACGAGGAGTCCAGATGACATTCTCTTTCAATTCACTCTTGATTCACTCTTTGCTTGTCTAGAGTAGGACTGATTCCACTTATCTAACCATGCTGTGCAGAGTTGAGAGTGTTTATGCTCAGAGGAGGGTCTGGTTTGCTACCTGGGTAGGAGTGCCCAGAGCAAGAGGAAATCTTGGATAAATACTGCAGGGAACTCAGGAACCTGGTCTGGAGGGTACAATGAGGAAAGAGTTTGGATTGCTAAAGGCAGGTGTGTGGACTGAGAAAGAGTGTTCTGACTACTAGTAAGAAGTGGCACAGGCCAGTGCTCAGTGAAACTGGAGAAAATATGAATGACGAGAAACCCCAAAATAAACCTGAACGAGTAGTATGGCATATGGTAAACATGATACGCTAGGTGCTGTGTGAGTGTATGAGTCCATTACTCTCGACCTCATTGTGGGGTATAATCATGATGCACCAAAAAAGCACATTATGAACAAAAACCCAATGACTTTTCAAGAATGACACTGTGATCATTGTGGTCCACCATGTGAAGAGTCACAATTTCCAATAATTTATAGTAATAAAAACGTCACTAGAAAGAACAAATGAGATTGTGAATGACGTAGCCTGCTACATGATGGGTGTTTCATGAATAATTTTAATGCTCCCTTTAGCTAGATAACCTGAGAGTGGGTTTTTTGGGGGGAGGGTCTGGGGATGGAACCCAGAGGCATTTGACCTCCAAGCTATACCCCCTGCCCATTTTTTATTCTTTATTTTGAAACAGGGTCTCACTGAGTTGCAGAGGGCCTCACTAAGTAGCTGAGGCTATCCATGAAACTCCAATCTCAGCCTCCCAAATGCCAGGATTATAAGTTTGCGCCACCACGCCAGGCCTGAGAGTGTTTTTATATAGGCTTTTTAAGTATGGAGATATTGGTGAACTTAAAGTCCATAATTGGATAGAAGAACTGTATTGCAAAAGAAAGTATTCCCAGGCAAATTGCATAACATATAGTTGATATTTTTAACCTAAATTTTTGTGGTAGCTTAAATGAATGTCATATAATTGTCATTATACCTACATATTGAATACACTTATTTTGATTTCACAAAAGCATAAACATATTCAGACTAGCTGGGTAATATAATGCATACTTCTAATCCCATTGCTTGGGCAGCAGAGGATATTATGTTTGAGACCAGCCTCAGAAGCTTATTGAAATTTTCAGAAACTTAGCAAATCCAGTTTCAAAATGAAAAATAAAATAGATCTGGTGATGTGTCAGAGGTAGATAGTTTTAGCATACAATATCCAGTACCAAAAAAATAGAAAAAAAGTTATGAATTTTGTATGGAGAAAGAAAAGACCCAGAATATCAAAGCAATTCTCAGCAACAAGAACCAGCAGGAGACATCACAATTCCGGACTTCAAATTATACTATAGAGCAATAGTAGTAAAAACAGTATGGTATTGGCAAAACAATAGGCAGACTGACCAATGGAACAGAATAGAAGACACAGAAACAAACCCACACATCTATAGTCAACTGATCTTTGACAAATGGGCCAAACTCATACGCTGGAGAAAAGAGCCTTTTCAACAAATGGTGCTGGGGGAACTGGCTATCCGTTTGTAGAAAGTTGGATCTGAATCCTTACTTCTCACCATGCACAGGAATCAACTCGAAATGGACCAAAGACTTAGAAATTAGACCAGAGACTATGAAGTTATTAGAGAAAGGCATAGGATCTACACTTCAACATATATGTACAGGAAGTAACTTTCTCAATAAGACTTCCAAAGTGCAGGAAATTAAAGCAAGAATTAATAAGTGGGATCTCTTCAAACTAAAAAGTTTCTTCTCATCAAAGGAAACCATCAAGAAACTAAAGAGGAACCCTACAGAATGGGAGAAAATATTTACCAGCCACCACTCTGTTAGGGGCTAATATCCAGAATATACAAAGAGCTCAAAAGACTCTACACTAGCAAAACAAACAACCCTATGAAGAAATGGGCAACTGAAATGAATAGACATTTCACAAAAGAAGAGATACAAATGACCAATAGATACATGAAAAGATGTTCAACATCACTAGCCATCAGGGAGATACAAATCAAAACTATGTTGAGATTCCATCTAACCCAAATTAGAGTGGCAAACATAAAGAAATCAAAGAACAACAATTGCTGGTGAGGATGTGGGGAAAGAGGAACTCTTTTACATTGTTTGTGTTAGCTAGATAACCTGAGAGTGGTTTTTTTTTTTTTTGGGGGGGGGTCTGGGGATGGAACCCAGAGGCATTTGACCTCCAAGCTACACCCCCTGCCCATTGGCTGCAAAGTAGTTCAGCCAATATGGAGATCAGTATGGAGATTCCTTAGAAAATTGGGAATAGATCCACCATTTGATCCGGCTATACCACTCCTGGGTACCTTTCCAAAGGGGTTGAAATCAGAGAACTACGTTAACATATGCATACCTATGTTCATAGCAGCAGTTTGTAATAGCCAAAATATGGAACCTACCTAAATCTCCATCAACAGATGAGTGGATTGCAAAATTATGGGAAATACACACAATGGAATTTTGTTCAGCTATAAAGAAAAATAAAATAATAGCATTTGCAAGAAGATGGAAGGAACTAGAGAACATTATGTTAAGTGAGATTAATCAAGCACAGAAAGAGAAGAGACATATGTTTTCTCTAATATGTTCAAGCTAGGGAGTAGTGGTAATACCAGAGGGATTCCAGATGATGGAGGGGAAATCTCAGCAAAGCTTGAACAGAAGGATAGGAGAGGAAGAATCCTTGGTTGTTCAATGGAGGAGCTACATATGAATATGTGTAATAGCATAAATACAACATGATTAACCTGGACACTCTCTACTGGGGGGGAGGGAAAGGGAGGGGGAAGAACATGGATCACAATGTAAATGTACACCACTCTCAATATGTTCCACCTATAAAAAATAAAAATTAAATTAAAAATAAATAAATAAATAAAATGCAAAACAGAAAAAAACTCCCATGGCTGAACCCCCCCAAAAAAAAATAAAAACAAAAATAAAATTCAGAGTGAAGGATGGATTTTGTGAATATGGAGTCAAGAAACACATTAACTCTTTTTAGTCTGGCTTTATGACATCCTATGAGTGGAATATTGCCCAGAAAATGACTTATAGTGGGATTTTTCCTGTGTATTATGGGATACATATCAGCACTCTTGGCCTCTACAGTCAACATGCTAATTGCTGAACATCAATTTGTGAGAATCGCAGATGTTTCAGAACATTAACAGTTGACCCATGTTTGGGAGGGGAAGCAGAAAGTCCCCACATGGAAAATGGTATGTTGGTTGACTGTGTAATGATCATGAACTCAGAGAAATGGTGTGTGCACAATTGTCTGAGATGCAATTTTAGCACATGTGTTACTTTGCATGTTTTCAAAGAATAAAAAAAGTTAGACTATAGAAATATAGGTAATGTGGTTTAGACACAGTTTAATTCTATACAGCCATAAAGAAGAAAAAAAGAATGACTTTTTAGGACAATGGATGGAACTAGAGAATATTGTGCTAAGTGAAATCAGGTAGCATCAGAGTTGTATTCTTTCAACATGTGTAGAATCTAGAGAGGAAATAGAAAACATAAGGACCTGTAAATAATTTGGTGAGAGACCTATAGAATAGTAGGAGGGATTTGGGTAAAGTCAGAGAAAGAAAGGGTATTGAGTAAGGAAACCATTATAATAATATGGCACTATACACAGATATAACTACCAATCCACTAACATGTACAGAGAATAAGGTTGGGGATTGCAATGGACTATGTAAGGAAACACAACAAGAGCTGTTTGCATGTATTTTTTGTCACATTGAACCTCCCTGGGATGTGTAATTTCAAAACACTGAAGAAATTATTTGAAAATGAATGTGAAAATGAAAAATATATATAATCTGATATGCTAAAAAAAATACCTTATAGCATGCCAATTTGTCTTCCACATAGGACAACATGCTCTCCTTATCAATGCAGTATAGTTCCATGACTGGATATTGAATTCCACCTTCTTTCTTCACTTCCTGTTGAGATACATTGTTCTCAAGAGTTCCTAGAGTCCAGGTTCTAGGAATGTAACATATGGTCTGAAATTCATGAATGGTGGACCTTTCACCACCCTTCTTTCTCCTGAACTGTCAATAAATGTATTCTTCACAAGGTTCACTTTTTTATCGGTGTATTAAAATCATACATCTTAAGAAGGTACAAGATGGTAGAGGCATACATGCACACATCACTCATTTAGCCCTTGTTTGGCTTACTGATTGACATGTTTATGAATGTATGTTCACTTGTTAAAATAATTTTATTATAATCAAATTCTTTTTCATTTTAGGCCTGGTTTACCCATAGCACCATTAAGAAAATGATTCTCAGGCTGGGCATGTAGATCAGCGGTTCAGCACCAACATGGCATGCTCAGGGGCCTGAGTTCCATTCCCATGACAGCAGAGACAACTACTTATAATAAAGCAATGGTGGTTCCAAGTGACACAATCTTAGGCACTTTCCTCATAGCTCAGATTTGCATTGGTGTGCTAGGGAACTCATTGCTCTTTGGAATATATATGCACATCTTCTTCATTCAACCTCACCTGAAGAAGCCCATCGATTCCATTTTTGCACACCTGACATTGGTCAATATTATGACTATTATATTTTCATCGGTACAATATGTAGCATCATCTTTTAGTGTAAGAAATTTTTTGGACGATGTTGGTTGTCAGGCTCTTTTATTCTCCTACAGAGTGACCCGTGGTCTTTCCATCAGCACTACCTCTTTACTGAGTACATTTCAAGCCATCACCATCAGCCCCAAAAACTCTCAGTGGGAATGGCTTAAATTTAAGCTCTTTGTATGGATTTTCCCTTTTTCCTTTTTTTTCTGGATCATCAACATGATCTTATATATCCCAGTTATTTTAAGTGTAAAAGCCATTCATAATTTCACTCTTGTTGGTTGTGGGTATTTTCATGCTTATTGTCAAACTAGACAATTCGCAGAAAACAGCTCATACTCTTATATAAGTGTCCTGCTGATTTATGATCTTGTGTTTCTGGCCATTATGATCTCCACCAGCTTCTACATGGTGAAGCTTCTCTACAGACACCATAGTAAAGTGCAGTATGTCCGAAGCCTCCACCTCTCTTCCCAGAAATCTCCTGAACACAAAGCCACCTACACCATTCTCATGCTGGTTGGTTTCTTTGTAGTCTTTTATTGCTCAAACAACTTTATGACTCTTTATGCCTTCTATATTCATGAGAAAATGTC
Source organism: Muscardinus avellanarius (assembly GCF_963383645.1). Taxonomy (NCBI): domain Eukaryota; kingdom Metazoa; phylum Chordata; class Mammalia; order Rodentia; family Gliridae; genus Muscardinus; species Muscardinus avellanarius. The sequence continues at coordinate 59,990,741 of NC_137796.1, forward strand.
AATATTGGAGGGTATTACTGCAGTTTTATCTTCTTGTTACCCAACTATCTGCCCTTTTTTGCTGATGAGGAATAATAAATTTACTGCCCAATTTTTATCTACAATTTCATTGATGTGAATTACCTGTCCTTATAGAGAATTCTGTGCTGAATTCGCTCCCAGGGTTCCATCTGTAACAGAGGAGGGTCCCTAGTGGTTTATGTGCAGAAAGAAATACCATGTAGCCCTTGAAAATTTCAAGTGTCACAAGCGTGAATTCATAAATGATATCAATCTATAATATACTCTGAATTTGAATATTTAGGTTCATAAATGTACACATATATTGCATTAACAATTTTCACATTGGTTACTTGTTTAACTTATATTTTTGAATAAAACAAATGCATCTTTTATTCTGTTAAAACTGTTTCTTCTGATTGCTTTTACTCTTTTTTTAATCTGGCTGTCAGAAAATGCTAAATTGTATTTGGGACTTTTATTATTGTTTTACCTTGAGATAGGGTCTTGGTAGGTTGCTCATAGTATTTCTACCTTACTATGTTGTCCCTTGAACCCCCTATCCAACTGTCTCATCCTTTCATGTAATGAAATTACAGGCATGCGTTATCTCATTCCACACTCTCATTAATTTTATGTTAGACTGAACTGGCCAAAGAAACTGCTTTGGAGTAAAAACCGTGCCCACCTTGCATGTTCTAGGCACTACTGAAGGGCTTAGTTGTACACCAGTGTCCTAAAACAATTAAAGATAAGTAAATGAACACTGTGAGATGTTTGTGGTAGAGGAATCAATGTAGATAATACTCCGGGTCTTGGGAGGGAGAGACCTGAAATGAAGGAGCCGGACAATTGCCTCTTGTGGAACTGACAATTTTATTCTCGAAACTAGGGTTTTTTTTATTCCCTTTTCCCAACTAAGTATCACATTCTCATGGGAAAAAACAGACACTGCAATACTATGAGGAATGTTAGAGATAGGAAAGGTGCCATAAATCACTAAATTACAATCATCAAAGAAAACTAACAAACAAACTAACAAACACAGGGGAGGGTAGAGAGGCTCAGTGAAGGATGAAGATCAGTTCCTGCTTTCACTGGGGGGCCTTGGGGTGTGAATTCTGTAGGGGACTGGAGTCTTGGGGGAGTCTGACCTTTTGTCAGCCCCTCCTTTAACTCCTTCAGAATGTTTCATTCCTCAGGCTTCGTCCATGTCCTCCGTCATCTCCCCCTTTTTTGTTCAGTTGAATGGCGGCCACAGTGAGAGCAAGGCTAGAGGATTTTGAGATGGATAGGGCTCTCCACATCCACCTGAATCCTGTAAGTACAATACATAGTCCAATAAGTAACAATTGTAGTATTCCAGCTGGTGTTTTCACTAAATTTGACAAAGGGTTATTAGTCGTAATATTGTTTAAGGCATTGAAAATTTTATCATCATATTCTGAGGAAAGTACATAAGCAAATGTTTCTTTGATATCTCTTTTTAAGGTGGTGCTATCCAAGGAATTATTACCAGAAATGCTGGCCAAATGTTGACACAAAATCCCATTTACATTTTGTTTGATTGTATTCTAAATTAGTAACACAAAATTGACTAATGTTCTAATGACATCTCATAGATAATCAATATTGTGTTTCTATCAATTGATTTCCTATCTATTGGAGAGATTTTCTAAACTTATTTTTTTCCCTGTGACAATGTTGAACTACCGTAGCTTGTCATTCCCACAAGGTATAAGATTGACTATGCCAATTAGTTACAAATTTTTCATTTTGAATAGAATTATGCAACACCATGTCTGCAACATCTCCCAGGGAGGCAACAGCTGTAAGTCCTACTATCCTTAAAATGACCCATTCTATGAAATGTTTTCCCCTACAGAGGATATACTGATGAAAAGCATGAACAAAAGACCATTACTCCCAGGGGTAGTTTAAAGTGACAGGTATTCAAATATGTGATCTGTCTCTGAGAATCATAAGACTTTCTTTAGACCTACTGAAGTGGACAAATGCATTAACACAGGTATATAATCTACAATCATAGCATGTCACATTATTTTGTTGATCTATCAAAGTGCCTATGGCTAGCAGATAAGGGGGTTTTACACACACCTGTCTCCAGAATTCTGTAGTGTAATTTATAGAGTACCTTGTGGAGCTACCACAGAAGCTTATGCTTTAGCCAATTTTCATACATGTAAGGCAGCCACAAGCTTCCATATATGCCACTGTTCTGGCCCTAAAAAGCCATCAGTCACAATGTGAGGCCTAGGTGGAGCCAAACCTCCATTGTGCCAGAAAATTACACTATTTACCTGTCACCCAAAGGAAACATTTCCCCAGTGCTTGGATCTAGTGATATTCCAATGTACAGTATTTGTATTATAATAAACATCATTATGTTCTTTATCATAATCAGTAAAATACCCGTATGGACCCCAATCTACAGAAGTGAAAGTTTTATGAGTAGCAACCCGGGCCAGTTTTGCTCTACAAATACTCCGATGTAATGGAGCATAATTTTTCTTTCTCCAGGAGACTGCTTTATATGGTAAATGTGAGGGGATTAAAAAATTAGTGGTATAGTTGCTCATACAATGAGGAACCATCAAATTGGTAGCATCAAGCAAGCAAGAAAAAACAGCAAAAATCCAGTATGTAATCCAGTCCCATTATTAGCATTGTACCCCCACCATTGGGGAAATATCAGAAGACATATGTCAATTCTCTCAAATCAAATAAATAGAGTCTTCTATCCCAATATGAAGTTTATCAGTTTTCCTTCCTCATCAGGATGGCTCGGTGGCGTCTTCTTCCAGGGAGGTGGCATCATTCCTGAATGGTTGGTGAACACTAGTGATGCATTATCTGTCTAGTCAACAAACTCTAAGTCCAATGTGTGTATCTGTCACCACTCCCCCCTGAGGTACAGGACAATATAGCAATTATTGCTAAAAACATCTTGTCTCATGCTACCAGTCCTCCAGCTTCTTTCAGTATTGACACTGCCTTCCTACTCAGATATTTTATCTGTGTTTATACTGAATAGGGTTTCTTTGCAGATATCTTTATCTGGTGAAGCTAGAACTGCCGCAAACCTTGCTCAGTCCAAATGGGGCGCGAGTCCACTTGCGATCAAGAATCTCAGAAAAGATGGGGAAGGATAGGGTGACATACTGCAGCCTCTTATCTGCAGCGATTCTTTCCCTTCTAGGAACTAAATTTCTTTAAGCTCCTATTCGCGTCGCTTCTTGGAAAGAACCTGATACGGACAAGAGCTTCTTGAGCTAATGACACTTATTACAAGAACCCCGAAAAATTTATACCCTTCACCAGTAAAGTTAATAATAAGAGAAAAGGAAGTGAATGCAATCACTGTAAAACAATAGTGAATAACATGTAAACAAAGGTAAAAAAAAACTGGTCTGGGCTTTCAGCTTTCAAGAGATTAACTCCAGATCTTCTCCTGGATCTTGCAGACAAGCAGTTCCAAAGGGCAATCTCCCAGAAAAAATGGGCACACCCAAGGCTTGGAGGCCTCTCAGGGAATCTTCTTTAACTTTCTTGGAACTTTTCATCTTTTGGGCTCAGTCCGTATGGCAGGCATGGGGAGATGTGGTGATTCAGGTGGATGTGATAGTTTTCTCAGGTGTTGCCATCTTACCTTCTAAAATCTGAAAGCTTAAGCAAACTCACAACACAGTTTGGCAGACAAACACCAAAAATACCATGTAGTTTTTAGATTTAGTTGTCAGATATACTTTCTTAGCTGTGAAACACTTTTCCTCAAACGATAGGCTTATTAGAAACCTATTCATCTTATAAATAATCCATATTCCTGTCTCAGACCCTTTGCAATATCCTTTCCTTGGCCACGTGGCACCTCTCCCATCTCAGGCAGGGCTCATACTGGGTGTAAAGGTCAAGAATCTTCCTAGCCTTCAGCTCCATTGTATTGGGCAGTATTAGTTGCTCATAAACTGGGTTGCTTTAATGTTACACCAAACGTTTGTCTTCCCGTATCTGGGCAGGATCACAAAGAGAGGTAAATAGAGGCATCGGGTCGCCTCCCCCTCTAGGTTAGTTAGTGATTAGGTTGAAGGTCAGAGATTGAGAGGAAATCTGCATTTGTAATTACTGACTGGAATGCTACCACTGCATCTAATTTCTAAGTTCCATTACCATTTGAACAAAGCCAAGGACATTTAGAGGTTTGGACAAATTACCAGAAATTTTATTTTCCACGGACTCAGTTTCTCTCACAGTCCTGATCTTACACCACCAGAGCAATTTATGTGGAGAGTTAAAAGAATCATTATTAAAAGAATAATAGTTATGAAAGAATATCTAAAAGTGGAGAGTACTTTCGGCCAGCGACCACACCTTCTCTCGGGGCTATTTCTCACTTTGAGATTTTGCCTATGGACTGCATGAATAATTTACATGCAGATGCCAAGAGGGCGTAGCTGTAGCTGGTCTAGTAAACAAATTCTAAGTCCAGTATTTGTATCTGTCACCACTCCCCCCTGAGGTACAGGACAATATAGCAATTATTGCTAAAAACATCTTGTCGGGTGTTACCGGTCCTCCAGCTTCTTTCAGTATTGACACTGCCTTCCTACTCAGATATTTTATCTGTTTATACTGAATAGGGTTTCTTTGCAGATATCTTTATCTGGTGAAGCTAGAACCATATGTTTTTCATCTTTTGTTCTCCACCAGAGTTTTTGTCCAGGCATTTAGATTTGCTCGCCATTATCTACAGAAACAAGAGCATCACCTCTGCCTAGGAAATGTAGTTTTCCTGGCTTTCATTCATTAATATAATCTTTAATCATAATAGTGATGTTGTAATGCCATTTTTGTGTGGAAATGTTTCTCTGATGATATCAGAGGAATTTTTAAAATTTAAATAATTTAAAGTATAAAGAGTTGTATATAAGGCTTCTCTAGGGTCCATACTCCCCCTCTTTTGTTTAGAAAAAAGAAGCCTAATAGTAGCATTAGCACAGTTAACTAAAGTTTGACTTTGGGGGCTGTATGGACTCTCAGTAACATGAGAAATATTTTACTTAATAACGAGTTGTTTAAATGCTTTGGAAGTAAAAGCAGGTCCACTGTCTGTTTTTATTCGGAGAGGCACTCCCATAACTGTGAAAGTATTTATTAACGCTAATTTTGCTGCCTTAGAAGTTTTACTTTTAGTAGGTACTGTCCATATGAAAGAAGAATAAGTATAATTACCAGAGCTAAAAAGTAAAGGAATAAGATCTCTCTGTCAGAGATCATTAGGTTTTAGACCTGTAGGGTTAACACCCGCATATTGTTTAGTTAAGCGAAATGGCCGGCACACTGGTCAATTCTGTGTGATTTGCTTGGCCTGAGAAAACGGGATTTTATATGCTATATGTAACTTATTGGCATTAGCGTGAAAAAACATATGTTCCTCTTGAGGTGAAGAAAAAACTGTTCACAAGAGGGCGTTGGCATTTTCATTTCCTTGTGTTAATAATGGGTCAGGGAGATTAGAATGTGATCTGATATGGGTAATGTAAAAAGACACAGACTGACTTCTGATTAAACACTGAGGCCTGAGAAAAAGTTGAGTGATAGGCGCAGGGCCATCAGGAGTATATTTGGTCTCTACACCAGGGAACATGTTAACTACATAAGCTGAATCAGATACTACATTTAAAGTACAAGAACATCTTTCTAACAGGGCAATTAAAGCAAACAATTCATTTTTCTGGGTAGATTGGTAAGGGGTTGGGAATTTTAAGTTTAAATTTAGATTATAAATAGCAGCCTTTTGTTGTTCAGTAGCATTTAGGAATAGGTTGTGAAACAATAGAATTAATAATCCAGTCACATCTAATAAAGAAATTCCATAATTTTCCCTGAGGATAATGAAAAGCAATATCACCAAAAAAAATCAACGAAAGCAATTTGTAATGAAGTATAAAGGTTCAGAAGATTATGGAAAGTTTCCTTATTAAATGGTATAGTAATAAATTTGGTATCATATTTAAAGAGAGAAATAATCCTTTTTCTACTTAAGACAATTATTGCAGACAAATGTTCAATGTAAGGGATACTTGTTTTTGACCCCTTATGATGGGTACACACCCATTTTAATGGTTTATCCTCCTGAAACATAATTTCTGTAGGTGTATTGGAAGTGCCCATAAGCAATCATCCTATTTCTATGTCAGGTTTTGATCATTGAACACACGCCTCGGAGACTCTTCATTCTACCAATTTTAGCTCTTTTTTTGTTTGTGTGGTGAGCACTCACAGGCTGTCCAAGGAAGAGTCTCCTTCTAAAGTGGCAAAAAGATGCTGTAGGGTATCATTTGGAATTCGTAGAGTGGGTCAGATCCAGTTAATATTCCCTAACCATTTTTGCCCATCATTTAGAATACAATAAGCTGGGATGTCTATTCGGGCAATCTTTGGTTTCACTGTCTGCCTCTGCACTACATAACCTAGATAATTGTGAGGAAGCATAGTTTGAATTTTCTTCAGGGAGATTTTTAAACCCTGAGCTTGTAAGTCTTGAACTGTTTCTTTAAGAAGATTAAGTAGGGTTTCCTTTTCAGGGTGAGCAAGTAAAACATGATCCATATAATGGACTATATATGCCTGTGGGCACCATTCTCTGATAGACGGTAACACTGTGTCAACATAATATTGATACATGTTGGAGAGTTAGCCATCCCCTGAGGCAGTACTCCTCATTGAAATCATTTTACAGGCTTAGCATATCAAGAGAGGGAAGAGTAGAAACAAATCTTTCACCATCTTTGAGGAGATGCAACCTTTTAAATCAATTATAGTGATCTCCCAATCTTGGGGTATTGTGGGTAGAGCAGGTATGCCTGGCTGCAATGCACCCATGGGTTGAAGAGTCTTATTAACATTTCTTAGATCAATTAACATTATTTATTTATTTATTTATTTATTTATTTATTTATTTATTTTTACTTATTTATTCCTTCACTGTTTAAGGAACTTTTATTAAAGCAAGAATTTTATAATCCAAATTGTTTCCTTGCTCAGTTATTAATTTAATTACTTAGAACAAAACCAATATTCTGAGCTATTCCACAGTAAAGAATTACAAAATTAAAGAACAAAATGCTTCAAATTTTGTACTTTGCTGAAAATTCTTTTTCCCTGGGTCTATAAAACATTAATTTGCTTTTATATTTTACTATTTTTCTGTGGTTATTTTTGGTATTAGGCTTGATATAGGGGAGAATTAGCAATTGATGAATATATTCTCCTTTTTTATCTCTATATTATTGGAAACATGTATCATGACAGAATTCACTTCTGTATAATCCTCATCAATCACACCAGTATGCGCAAGGAGGCCCTTTAAGGTATTGCTGCTACAACCAAGAATTAACCCTACAGTATGTTTTGGTATCAGGCCTACTTATTCAAGATTTATTTTATTAGGATTATTAATAACTAATAATTGTTGAGAATGAGGAGCTATTATGTCTATAGCAGCACTCCCTTGCCTGGCTGCAATAAGTGTCATTATATTTGACAAAGTTACAGAAGTAGTCTTATTTTTGATGGTCATAATTTTTAAAAGATTTCCTAAATTTAAGCTTCTGTTCAGAAAATTGTCTCTCATTTTTCTCAGGGCTGAAAGAACACCTCCCTATTAGTTTTCCAGATTTTTTTTGTAATCTGCTTTTGTCCTTATCAACTTTTGATTTACATTTATATTTATTTATTTTAATATTTCCCTTTCTTACACCTAGGACATATTCTAGGGAGTGGCTGTATTTCTCCCTTCCGCCCATCTTCTTTGACTTGTAGGGGAGCTCTACATTCTTTTTTTATATATATCTTGGTTTCCCATAATTAAAACACTTTTATCTACTCATATTCTGTATCCTTTTCTGTTTCAATTGCCAGTATCTGGGCATTATGTCTTACTGTTTCTATGTTTTGACATGCTTTCATATAATCTAAAACATTCCTGCTTTCCTTAATGGGCCAAATAGCCGCTTGACAACCTTCATTAATGTTATTGAAAACTGGTTGTCTAATCAACATTTCTGATAATTCTGCATTTTTTTAGTTTTTTTAATACAATCCTGTAGTTTCCTGATAAAAGAACTATATTCCTCAGTGGGTCCTTGTAAAATTTTTGTAAATGGATCTCCTGTTCCTGTCTCAATTTTTTGCCAAGCTATAACAGCAGCTTCTCAAATCCAATATAGCTACTGTGGTTGTACATTTTGTACCTGTTTGTAGCACACAATTTATAATATTCAATTTATGAAACCAACTTAGGTGTTCATCAACAGATGAATGGTTTACAAAATTATGGGGTATATACACAATTGAATTCTCAGAAATAAAGAACAAAATACCGCCACTTGCAGGAAAATGGATGAACCCAGAGAACATTATGTAAATGTGATTAGCCAGCCACAGAAAGAGAGAGTCATATGATTTCTCTACTATGTGGAAACTAGAAAGTAATGAAGATACCAAAAGGAATTCAGATAAATGAAGAGAAATTCCACGAGAGCCAGGAGGTGTTCTGGGGGAGTGGCCTTGGATGCAGAGCGAGGGTCAATGAATGAATCAACTCCATCACCATGATCTACATACCTGAGAATATCAACATCAATCTCAATGCCCTGCCTTGAGAAAGGCAGTGGAAGAGGAAAGAGCCAGGGGAAAGCCCACCAAATGCTGTGAATATGAATGTCACTGTAACTATGAACGACATGATGTTGATAGTGTAATGCATCAATAAATAATAAAAAATAAGTTGTTGCCATTGTCTCTGAACCTGCAATGCTCCTGTGTCAGTCTTCCAAATACTGGTATTATAGGTTTGGGCCCCAAACATGGTGACAACTCTATATTTGTACCCCATTTTACATTTATGTCTCACAGTGTCCCTTTACTTATCTTTTATTGTTTTAGGACACTGATGTATCACTAACCCCTTCAGTAGTGCCTGGAACATACAAGGTGAACATTATCTATTTTTACTCCAAAGCAGTTTCTTGGCCAGAGAAGTTTACTATAAAAGTAATGAGAGTGTGGGGCAAGATGATTCATGCCTATAATCTCATTACATGAAAGAACATGACAGCAGGATAGCAGGCTCAAGGGCCACCACAGTAAGGTAGAAATACTCTGAGAAACCTAGTAAGACCTTGTTTCAATATGAAAAATAATAAAAGCCCAAAATACAATTTTGCATTTTCTGGTAGCTTGATTAAAAAACAGTGAAAGCAATCAGAAGAAACAGTTTTAACAGAATAAAAATGCATTTGTTTTATTCAAAAATGTAATTTAAACAAGTAACCAATGCAAAAATTGTCAATGTAATATATGTGTACATTTAATAATCCTAAGGCTTCAAATTCCAAGTGTGTTTTAGATTGTGATAGCACATCTGAATGTACAATGGTGCCACCTGAAATGCTCATGGGCTGGATGATGTTTCTTTCTGTGCATAAACCACTAGAGACCCTCCTCTGTTACAGAAGGAACCCTGGGAGTGAGCTCAGCACAGAATTCTCTATAAGGACAGGTAATTCTCACCAATGAAATTATAGATGAAAATTGGGCAGTAAATTTATTATTCCTCATCAGCAAAAAAGGGCAGATGGTTGGGTAACATGATGATAAAACTGCGGCGATTCCCTCCAAGCTTAAAATTTTCTCATGTATGTAGAAGGAATAAAGAGTTATAAAGTTTTTTGAGCAATAATAGACCACAAAGAAAACAACCAGCAGAGGAATGGTGTAGGTGGCTTTGTGTTCAAGAGAAGCCTTGGAAGTGAGGTGGAGGCTTCGAACATGCTGTATTCTCCTGTGGTGTCTGTAGAGAAGCTTCACCATGTAGAAGCTGGTGGAGATCAAAATGGCCAAAAACACAAGATCATAAATCAGCAGGACACATATATAAGAGTGAGTTATTGTCTTCGAATTTTCTTCGTTGACAGTAAGCATGAAAATACCCACGACCAACAAGAGTGAAATTGCCAGTGGATTTTACATTTAAAATAATTGGGATATATAACAGCATGTTGATGATCCAGAAGAAAAGGAAAAAGAAATAAATCCATACAGAGAGCTTAAATTTAAGCCATTCCCACTGAGAGTTCCTGGGACTGATGGTGATGGCTTGAAATATACTCAGTAAAGAGGTAGTGCTGATGGAAAGACCACGGGTCACTCTGTAGGAGAATAAAAGAGCCTGACAAACAACATGGTTCAAAAAACTTACTCCAAAGAATGATGCTACATATGGTAGCAATGAGATTATGATAGTCAGGATATTGACCAATGTCAGGTGTGTGAAATTTGGATCAATTGGCTTCTTCAGATGAGGTTTCATGAAGAAAATGTATATATATATATATAACCCAAGGAGCAATGAGTTCCCTAGTAAACCAATGCAAATCTGAGCTATGAGGAAAGTGCCTAAGATTGTGTCCCATGGAACCACCATTGCTTTACTATATAAGTAGTTGTCTCTGCTGTCATGAGGATGAAACTCAGGCCCTTAGTCATACCATGTTGGTGCTGAACCACTGATCTACATGCCCAGCCTGAGAATCATTTTCTTCATGATGCTTTAGGAAAACCAAGCCTACAATGAAATATAAATTGATCATATTATAAAATTATTTTTCACAAGTGAACATACATTCATAAGCATGTCAAACTCATTCAGTAAGCCAAACATGAAAAGGAGAAAAAGGGAGGGAATGGGGTGGGAACTGGGGAATGGCTAAATAAGCCATGTGTACATGTATGCCTTTACCATTTTGTACATCCCTAAGATGAATAATTTCAATGCATGAATAAAAAAAAGTGAACCTTTTAAATAATATATTAGTTGACAGTTCAAGAGGAGTAAAAGGTGGTGAAATGTCCAGCATTCATGAGTTTCAGAATCATATGTTACACTCCTAGAAGCTTGATTGCAGAGACTCTTGACAACAATGTACCTCAGCAGAAAGTGAAGAAAGAAGGTGGACTTCAACCTTAAATTATGGCACCATATTACATTGACCAGGAGGGCTTGTTGTCCTATGTGAAAGACAACTTTGCATGCTATAAGGCATTTTTTCTTCAGATTATGTTTATTTTTTTATTTTATTTTTTTATTGCTGCACTGTATTCATACATCATAATGGAATAAAAAAATACTTTTGTAGACATACATGCACACATCGCCCAGTTAGCCCTTACCCAATCTCCACCCCGTTCCCTCCCCATCCCTCCTTCCCATGTTTGGCTTAGTGGTTGACATCTAGTATTATAGTACTTTATCCAAAATTAACAATGATAATCTCACATAACAGTTTCATTTGTCTGATACCAAGCTTTTGATGGCTTAAAGATAACATTTCAATATTTCTTTTTACTTTCTTTCTTACCAGAGAATATTTTTTTCTTTTTTTTTTAGGTGAAACTATTATTTATTTATTTATTTATTTATTTATTTATTTATTTTTCAGAAAAAATATATCCTAATATGGAATATGGACTCTAGATACCCAAAACAATCTCAAAATAGAAAAAAGCTAGAAGATGCATATTTTCTGATTTCAAACCATATAAAGCTACAATAATTGAAACAGTGTAGTACTGTTCTAAGGCAGATATATAAACCATTGGAGTTAAATAAAAGCCTAGAGATAAATTCTTCCATATACTGTCAAGTTATTTTTGACAAGGTTTCCAAGAACATTTGGTGGGGGAAATAATAATCTTTTAACTAAATATTGTTGAAAAATAATAATTACATGAAAAAGAATAAAATTGGACCCTTACCTAACACATATACAAATATTAATTCAAAATAGATAAAAGACCTAAATATAAATCTTAAGAATATAAACTTTTAGAAGAAAATCTGGGTCATAAAACCTCACAACATTGAAATTGGCAGTGATTTCTTGGATATGATTTCAATGGCACAGTCAACAAAAGGGTAAACAAACTCCCTAAAAATTAAAAAAATATTGTATATCCAAAGACAATGTAAACAGAGTTAAAAGTTACTGAGAGAATGGGAAAAATATTTCCAAATGCTTTATCTGAAGGTATATTAATATTCCAACTAGAAATCCTAAAAATTGGCAACAATAAAAGCAAACAATACAATTTAGAGATAGGTATAAGACTAACATAAATAATGAATCTCCACAGATAACTAATCTTAGTTGTCTGTTGGATGGAAAATCTTGTTTCTCTGGTTCTGGTGTGTGTTACCTATTTCTTCTTTGTAGTTAATCTCTTTGAGTATTTTCTCTAGCGCTGGTTTTGAAGACATAAATTCCTTCAGTTTCTGTGTGTCGTGGAAGCTTCTTATTTCCGCATATAATTTGATATAAAGTTTTGCTGGGTAGGAAATTTTTGGCTGGAAGTTGTTTTCTTTCAGAGTTTGGAATATGTTACTCCAAGCCCTTCTGGCTCTCATGACTTGGTTAGGGAAGTCTGGAGTGATTCTAATTGGTTTGCCTCTGAATGTCACTTGGCCCTTTGTTTTTGCTGCCTTTAAGATTCTCTGCTTGGCTTCCACATTGGTCATTTTGACAATTATGTGGCGTGGGGATCCTCTTCTCCAATCCTGTCTAAAGGGAGTTCTATAAATTTCCTGGACCTGTGTATCAACCTCTTACTCTATGTTTGGAAAATTTTCTGCTATTACTTTCTTGAAGATGTTGTTGATCCCTTTGGTTTCACCTTCTTTTCTCTCCTCCATTCCAATTATTCTTAGTTTAGTTCTCTTAAAATGGGCCCATATTTCTTCAATGTCAGATTCCTGCTGTCGTATCTTTTTTTAATTAGAAACTACGCATTCATTTCTTGAATGATCATCTTCTAGGAGCGAGATTCTATTCTCCATGTGGTCTAATCTGTTGTTTGTACTTTGAATTGAGGCCTTTACTTCATTAATTGCATCCTTTTTCTCTTTTTGGCTCTCTCTGAATTCCTTTCGAAAGTCCTCTATTATTTCTACAGTTATTTTCCTGATTTGGTCTTCTAGAAATCTCTGAATTTCTGTTTTATCAGGTTCTGATGTGGTGGGGTTGTGGGCATTCATTGCTCCATTGTTATTCCTCTTTCCCATGATTTTGGAAGTGTGTGCCTTCTCTGGGTTCTTCCCTTGGGTCGCTACGACTTCACTTAAGGTTGCTCTGGATCTCGAGTCTGTGGTATCTCAGACCCCACTACTCCTTTACTGGGTTGTATCACAGAGTCTCAGACCCTGGGAGTCAATCGAGGCTGCTTTAGACCATTGGGGGGTGCTAGGTTGGGCGTTCTCCTACGGTGTGATATCTCTGCCACTGCCACTCCCCCACTGGTTCAAGTCCCTGGGAGTACAGTACTGGGATTTTTTCTCTAGGGGCCGCAACTTGACTCACTTTTGTTGAGTGTGCAGATGAAGCTGTAGTGGACTCGGTGGGTTTGCTGCTGCTGCCGCCGGTGGCAATATGGCGTCACTGCCACGCCCTTGTCCGTGAGGCTGGCGTATTTCTTCTCTGGTTTTGAGCTTCGCTCTGAGTCCCTGTAGGGTGTGATGAGCCCAGCCCCTGGGAGCTTTAGATGCTCCCTGTGCTGAGAAATTTGCCGAATTCCTCCCAGCTGATCCACAGCGGCTCACCTTGGCTTGCCGTCCACCGCTCCTCTCTGGAGCCTGGTGGGCTGTTGAATGCGTTGGTCTGGAGCCGTCCAGTGAATTCGCCGCTGCCGCCGTCAGTAAGGCGCTGCTGCCGCATCCTCGGCCGTGAGGCTGGCATATCTCCTCTGTGGCTCTGAGCTCCGTTCTGAGTTCCTCTCCTTTCTGGGGCCTGGTGCTGCAAGGAAAGACGGCGCCCTCCGCTTTGCGCCGCGGCTCGAGCTGCAGCACTGCAGTCTGATTTCTTTCTAGTGTCTCGTTTTTCCAGCCCTCTTTTTCTCTGTCCCTTGTAATTACATTTTTTGTTTCTCTGCTAATGGTGCTTTCTGGCTATGTAAGGCGCTGATTTTGTTGTAATAGAGATTGGTTGTTAGCAGGGCTCGTAAGCCCCACTTTTCTCCATCGCCATCTTCCCGGAAGTCAGATTTTAGATTATGTTTATTTTTAATTTCAATTTTAATTTTAAAAATTCATCAGTGTTTTTCAATTACACATAATAGTGAGGTCAATGTGATAAAAAAAATACATGGAAACAGTTCTTGGTGTGTTTCCTGCCACAGCCCACCCCAATCTCCATCCTAATGCTGTTTACATGTTAGTGAACTTGGTAGTAATATCTGTGTACAGTGCTATAATATTATTGTAATTGTTTCCTTACTCAATCCACTTTCTTTCCCTTCCTGACTCTTACTCAAACCCCTCCTACTATTCTACAGGTCTCTCTCCACAGTATTTAGAGTTCCTTATGTTTTCTATTTTCTCTCTAAGTTCTACGCAAGATAGTCCTAAGAACAATAAAGATAATTTATATAAATGAGAGCAGAGTAATATCAGATAACTGAAATGAAAAACAAGGACAAAGTCAGTTTAAAAAAAAAAAAACATTGGACACACCTGTTATGGTAAAACTGTTATGGTGCTCCTGCTGGGCTCTGAAACTTTAACAGTAGTACAGCAAAACCATACCAGTGTGAGATGTAGCCATGAGTTCTTGTTCTGATATATTTTTAAAAACGAATAGCTGGAACTTTTGTGCTGTAAACTTAAATAACAATTTTATTATTACAAAGACAGAAAGAAGGAACCAATTAAAGCCCCACACCCAAAGGGAGAGTGTAGGGGAGTAACTTGAAATTAAGTTACTAAAGTTTTTGGATACAGAACAGTTTTTAGAAAGATACATTATTCTTTATATTGCTTAACCAATAATCTTCTGACCTAGGTGTGAGCCCACCCACTAACTCCATGCAGGCTCTTTTTCTGATTATGGGGATTATGATTATAGGCATTTCTTGCTCAGCCCAAAAACCTTCCTACCTAGATGCAGGTATAAGCCTAGGTTTCTTTGTTAAGACCAGAATAATTAACAAAGCCAGAGGTCATGTGGTATCTGACCCTCTTGACAGAGGCCTGTATCCTCCTCCCACATTCTTGGGGCATTCTAGCCTATAGGCTATAAGTTATTTATTATGTAAACTTGTTTTTAGAATATGAATACCCTAGGTCCAAATTTTCTGTCTATTTTCAAATTAATTTAAGGAGGAAACTCTGCATTATAGCAGCTGCCTGAGTGCCTGGCAGTAATCAGGCCCTGACTGCTTTTTACATTTTGACACTAATTTTCAATGCATTAATACCAAATTCATTTTCTAAATTTATTTTCTAATACATTAATGCCAAAGTCATTTTCCAATACTGGCACATTAATACCAAAGCTACTTCAAATACATTTAGAAGCCATTTGCCAATATCAGCATATTAATACAAAAGCTATTTTCAAATATATTTTGAAGCCATTTCCCAATCCCGGCACAACACTTTTTGAGAGACTATATCATTGCCCAATAAAAAGGCAAAATATGATCAAGATTAAATGTAGTACTAGCAACTGAGAAACTCCAGATATTTTTAAAATAAAAATAAGTTTGGAAGATGGAGAGATATGGGCAAAATCCTAGAAAACAAAACTTACCATAGAAGAGCTGAGAACTGCAGGATGTCATGAATGTGTGAGGTTTCCAGGATGAAATTGCATGGTGGGAAAATTACTCCAGAGGAAATTCCAAAGGATACTGCAACAGGGAAGCTGGTCACACACACACACCAGAGAGAGAGAGAAGCATCTACACACAGTTCCTAAAGAAAGGAGAAAAAGCTTCCTGTGTTCACACTGTGAGGTTAGCATGATCTGGAGAGCATAATGTCTTAAATGCAGCTTGAAAAGTCTGCTAAGGAGAAAGTGGACTTTCTGATCTAAATGAAAAATAAGTCAACACAAAGTAATTATAAAAGTGAATCTTGTGCCCTGCAAAAAGATTGAAACAATGGAGCAAGAAAAGTATACAAACATACAAAGTGTGTGTAACATAACAAACTTAATTCATATAAATACCCAAAGTAGGGGATTCAGAGAGAATATGTATAAAAACAATCTAAATAGAAACATCATGTGACAAAATGCAACAGATTTAGATACTTAAAAATTTTGGTGATATTGGAGATTGAACTCTGGGGTATTCTAACTCCTAGCCACACCTACAGCTTCTTTTTTTTTTTTTTTTTTTTTTTTTTTGGTGGTACTGGGGTTCCTGGAAGCCCTTCTACCTCTGGGCTACACTCCCAGACCTATTTTTACATTTTTATTTGGAAACGGTCTCTTAAGCCAGCGCGTGCGGCTGACTTCGAACCTGCATGATCCTCCTGTCTCTGCCTCTCAAGCGTGGGGATTACAAGCGTGCGCCACCATGCCCGGCCCACACCTCCAGCTTCTATTTTTTATTTTTTATTTTGAAAGAGGGTCTCACTAAGATGCAGAGGGCCTCATTAAATTGCTGAGGTTGGCAATTAACATGTGATCCTCTTGTCTGTCTCCCAAATACTAGAATTACAAACATGTGCACTATGCCCAGCTACACTTAAAATTGTTAAGATGTCACTATGGAAAAATAACAATGTCGGATTTCCGGGAAGATGGCGATGGAGAAAAGTGGCACTTACAAGTCCTGCTAACAATCAATCTCTATTACCACAAAACCAGTGCCTTTCACAGCCAGAAAACACCACCAGCAAAGAAATAAAAACTGTAAATACAAGGGACAGAGAAAAAGAGAGTTGGAAAAACGAGACACCAGAAAGAAACCAGCCCACAGTGCCACAGCTGCCGGGGCCCGGAGCAGCCAGAGCCATGGCACGGAGTGGTCCTAGGACACAGCAGCAGCACCTTACTGCCGGCAGCAGAGGCGAGATCACCGGACAGCTCTAGACCAACGCACTCAACCAGCCACTAAGAGCCAGAGAGGAGGGGTAGACAGCAAGCCGAAGTGAGAACCTGCTGAACAGCCGGGGGGCAGTCAGCAGTTTTTTTCGGAGCAAGGAGCATCCAAAGCTCCCAAGGGCCAGAATCAGCACACCCCGCAGGGACTCAGCGGAGCTCAAAACCAGAGAAGAACTACAGCAACCTCATGGCTGAGGACGCAACAGCAGTGCCTTACTGCCAGCAGCAGCGGCAAGTTCACCGGAAGGCTGAAGACCAACACACTCAACCAGCCACCAGGATCCAGAGAGGAGGGGTGGACAGCAAGCAGAGGTGAGCAGTTGCTGAACAACTGGGTGGCAGTCAGCAGTTTTTTCAGCGCAGGGAACATCTAAAGTTCCCAAGGGCCAGTCACAGCACACCTGGCAGGGACTCAGAGCGGAACTCAAAACCAGAGAAGAAATACGCCAGCCTAACAGCCGAGGGCGTGACAGTGGTGTCATATTGCCAGCGGCGGTAGCAGCAAATCCACCGAGTCAAATACAGCTCCATCAGCTCACACAACAACCGTGAGTCAAATTGCGGCCCCTAGGGGAGAAATCCCAGTACTGCACTCCCAGGGACTTGCACAGATAGTCTCCCTGGGTCGGAGATTTTAGCAGTGCAACCCAGTGGGGGAGTGGCGGTGGCAGAGATATCACACCATAGTCACAACTCCCCACTGGAGAACGCCCAACATGGCACCCCCCACAGTCGAAGCAGCCTCAAATGACTCCCTGGGTCTGAGACGTTGCAATACAACCCAGTAAAGGCATAGTGGTGACTGAGATACCACAGACTCGAGATCCAGAGCACCTTAAGTGAAGTCTTAGTGACACAGGGAAGAACCCAGAGAAGGCACAAACTTCCAAAATCATGAAAAAGAGAAATAACAATGGAGCAGTGAATGCCCACAACCCCACAACATCAAAATCTGATAACACAGAAATCCAGAGATCTCTAGAAGAAAAAATCAGGAAAATAACTTTAGAAATAATAGAGGACTTTCAAAAAGAATTCAGAGAGAGCCAAAAAGAGATAAAGGATGCAATTAATGAAGTAAAGGCCTCAATTCAAAGTATAAACAACAGATTAGACCACATGGAGAATAGAATCTCGCTTCTTGAAGATGATCAATCCAAAAATGAAACTTAGTTTCTAATTCAGAAAAAATATCCAACAGCAGGAATCTGACATTGAAGAAATATGGGCCCATTTTAAGAGAGCTAACCTAAGAATAATTGGAATAGAGGAGGGAAAAGAAGGTGAAACCAAAGGGATCAACAATCTCTTCAAGAAAGAAATAGCAGAAAATTTTCCAAACATAGAGCAAGAGGTCGATACACAGGTCCAGGAAACTTATAGAACTCCCTTTAGACAGGATCGGAGAAGAGGATCCCCACACCACATAATTGTCAAAATGACCAATGTGGAAGCCAAGCAGAGAATCTTAAAGGCAACAAAAACAAAGGGCCAAGTGACATTCAGAGGCAAACCAATTAGAATCACTCCAGACTTCCCTAACCAAGTCATGAGAGCCAGAAGGGCTTGGAGTAACATATTCCAAACTCTGAAAGAAAACAACTTCCAGCCAAAAATTTCCTACCCAGAAAAACTTCCTATCAAATTACATGGGGAAATAAGAAGTTTCCATGACAAATAGAAACTGAAGGAATTTATGTCTTCAAAACCAGTGCTAGAGAAAATACTCAAAGAGATTAACTACAAAGAAGCAATAGGTAACACACACCAGAACCAGAGAAACAAGATTTTCCATCCAACAGACAACTAAGATTGGTTTTCTGTGGAGATTCACTATTTATGTTAGTCTTCTACATATCTTTAAATTGTATTGTTTGCTTTTATTGTTGCTAATTTTTAGGATCTCTAGTTGGAATATTAATATACCTTCAGATAAAGCATTTGGAAATATTTTATCCCATTCTATCAGTAACTTTTAACTCTGTTTACATTGTCTTTGGATATACAATATTTTTTTTATTTTTTAGGGAGTTTGTTTACCCTTTTGTTGGCTGTGCCATTGAAATCATATCCAAGAAATCACTGCCAATTTCAATGTTGTGAGGTTTTATGACCCAGATATTCTTCTAAAAGTTTATATTCTTAAGATTTATATTTAGGTCTTTTATCTATTTTGAGTTAATGTTTGTATATGGTGTTAGGTAAGAGTCCAAATTTATTCTTTTTCATGTAATTATTATTTTTCAACAATATTTAGTTAAAAGATTATTATTTCCTCCACCAAATGTTTGTGGAAACCTCGTCAAAAATAACTTGACAATATATGGAAGAATGTATCTCTAGGCTTTCATTTAATTCCAATGGTTTATATATCTGCCTTTATAACAGTACTACACTGTTTCAATTATTGTAGCTTTATATGGTTTGAAATCAGAAAATATGCATCTTCTTACTTTGTTCTTTTTCAAGATTGTTTTGGGTATCTAGAGTCCATACTCCATATTAGGATAGATTTTTTTTCTGAAAAACAAAGAAATAAATGTATGATAGTTTCACCTAAAAAAAAGAAAAAAATACTCTCTGGTAAGAAAGAAAACAAAAAGAAATATTGAAATGTTATCTTTAAGTCATCAAAAGCTTGGTATTAGACAAATGGAACTGTTATGTGAGATTGTCATTATTAATTTTGGATAAATTGCTATTGCTATAATACTAGATGTCAACCACTAAGCCAAGCATGGGAAGGAGGGATGGGGAGGGAACGGGGTGGGGATTGGGTAGGGGCTAATTGGGTGAAGTGTGCATGTATGTGTACAAGAGTTTTTTTTTTTACCCCATTATGATGTATGAATACAGTGCACGAATAAAAAAATTTAAAAAATAGAATATACAGAGAACTCAAGAAACTTAACACTAAGAAAACAAAGCATCCAATAACAAAATGGGTAAATGAACTAAATAGACACTTCACAAAAGAAGAAATTCAAATGGCCAATAAATGCATGAAAAAATGCTCAACATCACTGACAATCAGAGAGATGCAAATCAAAACTACCCTGAGATTTCACCTAACTCCAACTAGAATGGCAATCATTCAAAACACAAACAACAACAGATGCTGGCGAGGATGTGGAGAAGTGGGAACATTGTTGGTGGGATTTAAAATTCATGCAACCACTTTCGAAAACAGTATGGAGAATCCTCAGAAGAATGGGAACAAATCTACCATTTGATCCAGCAATAGCACTTCTGGGTATCTACCCAAAAGATAGGAAGCCAAACTACCAAACTAATGCATGTGTATCTATATGTTCATAGCTGCACAATTCACCGTAGCCAAACTATGGAACCAGCCAAAATGTCCATCAACAGATGAATGAATTGCAAAACTGTGGGATATGTACACAATGGAATTTTACTCAGCCATAAAAAAAAACTCAATTACATCATTTTCAGGGAAATGGATGGAACTGGAGGACATTATGCTAAGTGAGATTAGTCAGTCACAAAAAGTAAGAAATCAGATGCTTTCCCTAATATGTGAGAGTTAGGGGGAAATGGGTCATAGGAGGAACTCTTGAAAGAGGAAATCCTATAGAGGAGCAAACAAGACAATCTAAAGGAGGAGAAATTAGGGGGGAAGAGGAAAATCTCTAAAACACACAATGTACTTAAACATATCGAAGTCACTCACTAAGCCAAGCAAGGGAGGGAGGGACGGGGAGGGAATGGGGTGGGAATTGGGTAGGGGTTAAATCAGCGATGTGTACATGTTTGTACACACAAGTTTTTTACCCCAATATGATGTTTCAATATAATGCACCAATAAAAAATCTAAAAAAAATAAAATAAAATGTGGACAGTGAAAAAAAAGAAAAAATAACAATGTCAGTAATTTTCTATTTTGGGTTAAATGTTGAAAGCTTTCCCCATGAGATTAGATATAAGTAAAGATATACATTGTGATTTCTTCTATTTATAACTATATTATAGGAGCTTTATTGTGCATAAAGTACAATTTATTTTAATTGGAAAGAAAGTAGCAATATATTTAATCACAGAAATTAAATTTTGTGAAGAAAAACTGTAGAATCATATGGCTCAATTGAATTTATTTGAGATATTTTCAAAGTTATTGGGAGCAAAGTTGTATAAAAGACTTCCTTCCTTCTTTCCTTCCTACCTTCCTCTTTCTTTCTTTCTTTCTTTCTTTCTTTCTTTCTTTCTTTCTTTCTTTCTTTGGTGGTACTGGGGTTCCTGGAAGCCCTTCTGCCTCTGGGCTACACTCCCAGACTTATTTTATACTTTTTTATTTTTGGAAACAGGGTCTCCTAAACCAGCGGGGCTGGCTTCGAACCTACGCGATCCTCCTGTCTCCACCTCCCAAGCACAAGGATTACAAGAGTGCGCCACCATGCCCAGCTGACATCTGTATTTCTATATTTTCTCATCAAACTATTTTGAAACAGTTCTCACTTAAGAATGACACCATTTAGCTGGGTGCAGTGATACATTTCAATGATTCTTGTACCTGGGAGGCTAAAGAAGAGGATTCCAGGTTCACCAACAAGTTTCCAGTGATACAGTTCCAAAGCCAGACTCAGCAATTTGGTGAGACTCTGTTTGTTTCATGGCAAAATAGGACTAGGGTGTAGCTCAGATAGGAATGTACTGGTATTTAATCTCCAATAACACACACACATACAAACACAACACACTTCCAGACACAATTTTACATAATGTGAAACAGTTTTAAAACAAATAAAATTGATTAAATTCAACAACAGATTTGGAGAGTTATAACGTAAATATTGGAAAAATGAAAGAATGAAGATAATAAAACCATGTGAAGAAAAAGAGAAATCAATCAGTAATGGAAATATAGATGTATTATAACTGAAATATTAGAAAAGTAAATCTGAATATAACTGGAGTCTGTGCAGAAACACAGATAGGGGCCTGGGCAGAGTGACAGGTCTCCTACCTCCTTATTGTCCTGAAGACTGCAAAGACTTATTCCAGGCATCTGGAATCCTGACACAGTGCAGCATCTCAGAAAGATAGCATCAGAGCACCAGGATTGTATATCAGGGACAGGGTAACAGGACCTCTTCTCCCAGTGGATGCTGCCCCCTTGTCACCTGCTGCCTCAGTGACCTTGTTTATTGTGCATCATTTTGATGCACCAAGGCGAGCCCAGCCCACTCTCCCAGATGCGAAATGAGTCTCCTGGTGAATGATTAGGCTGACACAGAGGCCACATCGCCACTTGAGGATTTCAATTTCCCCAAACTGAATTGCATCAGAAAGTGAACTCCAAGATTTGATGCTAAAATGTAATCTTCATGCCACTAATGGTAGTTAAGCCAGCCCTGGATAGTATCCATCCATGGAGCAGAAGCCAGAGTACACAGTCACCTCTCTATCAAAGCCACACAAGCCATCCACCCAAACAAACTTTCATGAAATGTTTTTGTATGTATGTACATTTGCATCTATGTTCATCAAGAATATTGGTCTATGATTTTCTTTTCTTGAAGGTTTTTTTTTTTTGGCTTGGGTATTCAAGTAATGCTTAGTTTATTGAAAGATTTTGTATAATCCCATCTCTTTCTATTTCCTTGAATACTTTATGAAGGATTGGTTTTATTCTTCTACAACAGTTTTGTAGAATTCAGATGGGAATACATCTGGACCTGGACTTTTCTGGGATCAAAGGCTTTTTATTGCTATTTCTATCTCTTTGCATGCTATTGGTCAGTTTAGATTTTCTATATCTTATTGGTTCAATTTAGGTAGTTTGAATGTGTGTAGAAATCTGTCGATTTCTTTTATGCTTTCCAGGTTATTTATTGAGTATAAATTTTGAAAATAGTTTCTGATGATTATCTGGATTTCCTCACTGTGGTGGTGATGTCTATTTTTCATTTCTTATTTTAGCAATTTGGGTGGATTCTCTCTCTCTTTTTGTTAGGTTGGTTAAGGATTTATCAATCTTGGTTATATTGTCAGAAAAAAATGAATTTTTGTTTTGTTGATTTTTGTATTGTTTTCTATTTCATTGATTTCTGTTCTGATTTTAGTTATTTTCTGCTTTCTGTTGGCTTTTGGATTAGTCTGTCTTTCATGAGGTTGCCTACTTGGTGAATATTTGTTTTTCTTTTGTGGGCATTCAATGCTATGTCTTTCTATTAAAACTGCATTCAAAATGTCCCATAGATTTTGTTACATTATGTCTTTTTTCTTTTAATTCTAGAATATTTTTATTTCTCTCATTTTTCTATGATCCAGCCCTCATTCAAATGTGTGTCATTTAGTTTCAAAGTAAAGTGTGCCATTAATTTTACTGTATTTGTGTAATTCCTTTAGATCTTTCTGCTGTCAATTTCTATTTTTACTGCACTATGGTATGAAAAGATGCACAGAATTGTATTATATTATTTAATTAACTGGTAATTGTCTTGTGACATTTATAAAAGTTCTTGAACTTCCATAAATAATATCTAGTATTTATTGTCAAACACAACAGAATGAGAAAATAAAAATAGGTTAGAAATTATATTCCTCTCCATCAAAGTTCTTTTTTTAAGTTTTTATTTTATTTTTTGTGGCAATTATTTATTATTATTATTTTTTTAATCATACATCACTTTGGAATACAAGATTTCAGGGGATATACAAGCACATATCATCCAGTAAGCCCTCATCCAATCCCCATCCCATTCCCTCCCTCTCCCTTGATCCCATGCTTAATTGGTGATTATTTTGATATAATTGTTTACATACCTCATGAGTTTTAAAGAGATTCCATCCTCCCGTGGCTCCTCTCCTGGCCTCAGAGGCCCCAGCACCAGCCTAGCCTCACTTCAGGCTCTGATCCTGGCCTCGCTGACCCTGGCACCAGCCTAACCCCTTGGTAGGCTCCCATCCTGGTCTCTCAAGTCCCAGCTTCATCCTTGCTTCACAGCAGTTTCTGATCCTGGCCTTGCTGACCCTGACACTGGCCTTACCCCTCGGCAGTGTCCAATCCCGGCCTCATAGGTCCCAGCACTGGTCTTGCCTCACAGCAGGCTCCAATTTCAACCTTTCTTGCCCCAGCACCAGCCTAACCCCTCAGCTGGCGCCAATCCCTGTCTCGGAGGCCTCAGTAGTGGCCTTGCCTCACGGCAGGCTCTAATCCTGGCCTTGTTAGTCCTAGCACTGGCCTAATCCCTTGGCAGTCTCCAATCCTGGCCTCGGAGCCCCCAGCACCAGCCTTGCCTCACGGCAAGCTCCGATCCCAGCCTCGCTGGCCCCGGCACTGGCCTAACCCCTTGGCAGGCTATGATCCAAGCACCCTCTTCACCCAGCAGATTAAACCACATTCCCAAGGGTGCATGGTGGTACTATTCTGCCTCTGAGGTAATTTCTTCAAAAGTTCCAGGTGTATTACATCAGATCTCTGCCTCCCCTGAGTACTTGCCGCTGCCAATGCAACTGCCTCACCATTTCAAATCTTTCCTAAGCTCTTTTCCCATACCGCATAATGTCCAGTGTTCCTAAGCCTGCGCGACAATAGCATTTGACCTTTGGAGAAATTTCTTCAGAGGATCAGGGTGGGTTGGATCAGATGTCTGCCTCTCCCAAATCCAAGTCTACACTACCATCTCGGCCACTGCTGCCACCACCTCCTTCCTTCTAGGTCTCCACTAGACTCTCTCCTTACAGGTGAAGTCCAGAATTCTTAACGATGTAGAGAAGTAGCAGTCGTCCTTTGCAGGAACTTTTTCCAAAAGTTCCAGTTCAGATGGATATGTTTTGTCTGCATCTCCAATATTTTAGCTGCCGCCAGGGCCATCTTAACCCCAATCCAATATTTTTCTTTTTTCATTCCCCCCTTTTTTTTTAATAAGACAAGAGAATATGTGTGGTTTGGGGAGGATGTGGGATCAGGCACTCAGTAGCGATGACATTTTTTTTTCTTTCTGGGTGGGAGGGGAGTCTTCTAAGGGTGTCCTGCCAACCCTCCCGGGTAGGGGCCATGCGGCCTGGACCTCTGGGGCCTTCCAGGTGTGGGGAGGATGCCAGCCCACACTCCCGGGGTCGGGGCCATACAGCCCAAACGTCCGGGGCCTTCCGGGTGTGGGGAGAGGGTTGCCTAAGGGAGCCCCACCTGCGCCTGCCCTCCTGCCTGGGGTGGGGGCCATGCGGCCCAGACCTCTGGGACCTTCCAGGTTGGGGGGTCGCCTAAGGGTACTCCGTGCGTGCCCGCCCACCTTCCTGGGGTGGGGGCCACACGGCCTGGACCTCTGGGGCCTTCTGGGTGGGGGGTAGTCGCCTAAGGGTGCCCTGCCCCCGCCCACCCACTCTCCCAATGTCGGGGCCATGTGGCCCGGACCCCTCCATCAAAATTCTTACTCATTTTGAAGATACATATGATAGAAACAAAGGAAATCAGAATTGCATGTACATTTTATTTTATATTTAAAATATGTGACATATATGAAGGTAAAGCTTATATCATTTTTGCAATATGGCATATATAGTAAATATTGCAGAGATTTTAAAAAGCCGATAGTCATGAAGTGATTATGGTTAACTACCCTAGACCTTTCCGAGAGTAAATGGACAATGAAGGACAGATTTGATAGGTCAAGGCTTCAGTGGGAAATGACAATATTTATGTGATGTTCCCACAGCCATACACAAGTACAAAAGCATAAATCCCCACAATTATCAATATAGTTATAATTTCCAACTTTTGGAGGAAAACATTCCCATGGAAACAATGCCGGAGGGAAGCCTGCCATCTTCTCCTGAAATATTTTCTCAAATATTTCATCGTGGGTCACTGTGAAGTGATTCTTCAAGTAACCAGCAATGCCTAGAAAACAAGAAGTAGACCCTCAGATCAGATCTGCTGATAGAGCTTAGACCCAGTATACCTCTTCCTGGATCTGATTTCATATCCATCTGACATGGGGCATGTGGCCCATACAGCATAACATCCCATGACTTGCTGGGATCCCCTCCACTGCCTGATGAAAATACATACCCAATCACCCTCCTACCTATTCAGAAACAATTTCCTGCCTTCCCTATTCTCCCAAGTATCCTGTACATAATCTATCAGCAACAATACTGCTGTAAATTTAGATACGTTTAACTTTTTGACTTTTCACCATCTCTATTTCCACCATTTGGGACCAAGTTAACAGCATCTCTGACCTGATTACCCTAGGGCAGTGTAACTAGTCTCTCTGATTTTGACTGGTCTCCTTTAGGAGTTCAACTCAGCATGGCTGTTGTATGTGGATCCCTTCCCCAATTCCATGGGATCTATCCATTCTCAGCTCAGATTTCTTGGGAATTGCAGATTTATTCAACTACAGTGCCAACTGCTCTCAGCGGCTCTAGGTGACACAAAATCCCTGGTTCTTTCTGACCCCATATCCCATGGCTCTGCATGTTTTCTCTCTCTCTACTCCATTTTCTCAGGTTTTCTGATTTGCATCAGACACGGCAGGCTTCCCCCTCTTTAGATTATTTGCATTTCCTGTTCTTTCCAAGCAGTGATGCTCCCTCAGGTATCTTCACATCTTGTCCATTTCCCACCTTTTAAATCTTCACTGCAGTGTGACCTCTGTGAGCTTCTTTCTTACCTTTGAGTTCAGAACTCAGAGGAAAAAAGGTCAATTCACAGGTACAGGAAACTTATGAAATCCCCTTTTTACAATATCAGAGAAAAGATTCACCATCCTACATAATAGTCAATATGACCAATGTAGAAGTTAAGGAGAGAATATTAAAGGCAACAAAAACAAAAGACCATGTGACATTCAGAGGCAAACCAATTAGAATCACTCCAGATTTCCCAAACCAAGTCATGAAATCCAGAAGGGCCTGGAGATATTTAAAACTCTGAAAGAAAGTAATATGAAGCCCAAATTTTTCTACCCAGAAAAAATGTTTTTCAAATTAGACGGGTAAATAAAAACCTTCCACATCAAATAAAAGCTGGAGGAATTTATGTCTTCCAAACCAGTACTAGAGAAAAAACTCAGTAATTAACTGCAAAGAAGAAATAAGTAATAAATGCCAGAACCAGAGAAACAAAAATTTCTACTCAGCCAAAAACTAAAAAACAGAAAGACCACTACCTCAAACAGAAGTTAAATCTCAATATGTTAAGAATTAAAAACCATCTCTCAAAAATCACATTGAATAAAAATGTATTTAACTCACCAATAAAAAGTTATAATGTGTTAAAATGGATTAAAAACCAGAATCCATCTATCTTCTGCCTGCAAGAAACACACCTTACAAGTTAAGATAGTAATAAACTAAAGGTCAAGGGCTGAAGCAAGTTGATCCATACCAATGGAACTCAAAGACAAGCAGAAGTAGCACCTATGATCTCAAACAAGTTAGACTTTAAGCACACGTTTATTAGAAGAGAAAAAGTAGGTCATGTTTCACTGGTAAAAGAAACAATCCAGCAAAAGGAAATAATGATGCCAAACATAGGTGCAGCTAATTTCATAAAACAAATTCTTTGTGACATTAAATTGCGCATAACTCCCAATACAACAATACTGGGAGACTTCAAAACACTTCTCACACCATTAGAATTATCTTCTAGACAAAGATGTCAAATATCACTACTTCTTTTCCATATAGTACTTGAAACTCTAGCCAGAGCTATAAGGTAAGTAAAGAAAATCAAAGGATACAAAGAGGAAAATATAACTCAAACATTCACTTTTTGCAGATGACATGACATTATACTTAGAAGATTCAACAAACTCAACCAAAAGACTTGTAGAACTGATCAACAAATTCAGCTAAGTGTCTGGATACAAAATCAATCTTAAAAAATCAGAAGCTTTTCTGTATAACAACCATAAATACACTGAAAAAGAAATCCAGAAAACACTTTCACTCAGGATTTCCAAGCAGAGTCGTGTGGAGCACACTGGACCCCTGGGGAAACTGAGTGCCTGATCCCACAACCTCCTCAAACCACACATACTGTCTTCTCTTATTTAAAAAAAAAGGAAAAGAAAAGAAAAAGAAAAAAAATATCTGAGAGGGGTAAAGAAGGCCATGGTGGATGCCAGGATACTGGAGATGCAGACAAAACTTATCCAAATGAACTAGAACTTTGGGAAAAATTCCCCGTGAAGGAGGACTGCTTCTTCTCTACATTCTTAAGAATCTTGGACATCACCTGTATGGAGAGAGTTTAGCGGAGACCTAGGAGAAAGGTGGTGTTGGAAGCGGTCTCTGCGATGGTGGTAGAGACTTGTATTCAGGAGAAGCAAAAATCGGATCCTACCAACCTTATTTTTTGGAGAAATTACACCAAACATTGAATGCTACCATCGCACATGCTTAGGAACACTGGACAACATTCAGAGTGGAAAAAGAGCTTGGGAAAGATTTGAAATGGTGGAGGCAGTGGCAATGGCAGTGGCCAGTACTCAGGGGAGGCAGAGATCTGGAACTTTTGAAGTAATAACCCCAGAGGCAGAATTCTACCACCACGCACCGTCAAGAATGTGGGACAAATGGCTGGGCAAAGAGGGTGCTCGGATTGGAGCCTGCCGAGGGGTGAGGCCAGCGACAGACACAGCAAAGCTGAGATTGGAGTCTGCCATGAGGCAAGGCCGGTGCTGGAGCCTCTGAGGCCAGGATTGGAGCCTGCCGAGGGGTTAGGCCGGTGCTAGGGCCAATGAGGCTGGGATCGGAGCCTGCTGTGAGGCAAGGCCGGTGCTGGGGCCTCTGAGGCTGGGATCGGAGCCTGCCAAGGGGTTAGGTCAGTGCCAGGGCCAGCGAGGCCAGGATCGGAGCCTGCTGTGAGGCAAGGCCAATGCTGGGGCCTCTGAGGCCAGGATCGGAGCCTGCCGAGGGGTTAGGCCAGTGCTGGGTCCAACGGCCAGCATCGGAGCCAGCCGTGAGGCAAGGCGGCTACTGGGGCCTCCGAGGCCTGGATCGGAGTCTGCCGAGGGGTTAGGCTAATACAGGGGCCAGCGGCCAGCATTGGAGCCTGCTGTGAGGCAAGGCCGGTGCTGGGGCCTCAGAGACCGGGATCAGAGCCTGCCCAGGGATTAGGCCGGTGCTGGGCCAGCAGCCGGCATCGGAGCCTTCTGTGAGGCAAGGCCACTACTGAAGCCTCTGAGGCCAGGATCAGAGCCTGCCGAGGGGTTAGGCCGGTGCTGGTACCAGTGAGGCCGGGATCAGAGCCAGCTGTGAGGCAAGGCCACTACTGGGGCCTCCGAGGCTGGGATCGGAGCCTGCCAAGGGGATAGGCCGGTGCCAGGGCCTGTGGCCGGCATCTGAGCCTTCCGTGAGGCAAGGCCACTACTGAGGCCTCGATAGCCAGGATCAGAGCCTTCCGAGGGTTTAGGCCAGTACTGGGGCCAGCGAGGCCGGGATCAGAGCCTGCTGAGGGGTTAGGCCAGTGCCAGGGCCAATGGCCAGCATCGGAGCCTGCTGTGAGGCAAGGCCAGTGCTGGGGTTCCGAGGCTGGGATGTATGAAGAAATATATGAAGAAGTAACCTATGTGGTAAAGGAGAGGGGTGACATTGCTATAAAACACTGGAGACCCTTTGTGATAAAAGACTAATACTGTTTGTACACTTAGAATTAAGACTAGTGAAAATGTCTACTGCAAGGAGATGAGAAACCCACTTCTTCACACTTCTGCAGTTCAACTATGCTGAGGACAGTAACCCATTGAAGAAATCCATTCAGTGCTTCAAAATAGCTTCAGGACATCAGGACTCATGCCCCTCCATGGACCAATATTTCAGAGCTTTAAGATTAAAAGAATTGTGTTGTTTTGGTTGTTTTGATATGGGGATGGAACCCAGGGACATTCTATCTTCTAGATTGACCACATATTTATTTTAATTTTATTTTGAAACAGGGTATCTCTAAAGCCCTGCCCTCAAATTACTGATCTTCCTAACAGTCTCCCAAGTGCTGGGAGTAAAATTATGTACTCACATACAAAGGTCAAAATTTTTATGCATTAAAAATAGGATGAACTTCCGGGAAGATGGCGACCGAGAAAAGCGGGATTTAAGAGCCCCGCTAACAACTAATCTCCATTACCACAAAATCAGCGCCTTTCATACCCAGAAAACACCATCACCAGAGAAACAAAAAGGTCACCAGGCTCCAGAGAGGAGGGGGACTAAGAGCAAAGCTCAGAGCCGGGAGGAGATACACCGGCCTCACGCCCGAGGACACGGCAGCAGCGCCTTATTGCCTGTGGCAGCAGCGAGTTCACCGGACGGCTACAGCAAGCCGAGGTCAGCCGCTGTGGAACAGCTTGGCGGGATTTTTCGCCGCAGGAAGCATCTAAAGCTCCCAGTGGCTGAGCTCAGCACACGCTGCAGGGACTCAGAGCGGAGTTCAAAAACAGAGAAGAAATACACCAGCCTCACGGCCGAGGGTGTGGTAGCGACGCCATATTGCCACTGGCGGCAGAAGCAGCAAATTCACCGAGTCCACTACAGCTCAATCTGTGTACTCAACAACAGTGAGTCAAATTGCGGGCCACAGAGGAGAAATCCCAGTACTGACTCCCAGGGACTTGACCCAGTGGGGGAGTGGTGGTGGGAGAGATATCACACCATAGGAGAACGCGCAACCGGGCACCCCCCATAGTCTAAAGCAGACTCTATCGACTCCCTGGGTCTGAGACTCTGCGATACAACCCAGTAAAGGAGTAGTGGGGTCTGAGATACCACAGACTCGAGATCCAGAGCAACCTTAAGTGAAGTCGTAGCGACCCAAGGGAAGAACCCAGAGAAGGCACACACTTCCAAAATCATGGGAAAGAGGAATAAAAATGGAGCAATGAATGCCCACAACCCCACAACATCAGAACCCGATAAAACAGAAATTCAGAGATTTCTAGAAGATCAAATCAGGAAAATAACTGTAGAAATAATAGAGGTGTTTCAAAAAGAATTCAGAGAGAGCCAAAAAGAGATAAAGGATGCAATTAATGAAGTAAAGGCCTCAATTCAAAGTACAAACAACCGATTAGACCACATGGAGAATAGAATCTCGCTCTTAGAAGATGATCAATCCAAAAATGAACGCATAGTTTCTAATCTAGAAAAAAATATCCGACAGCAGGAATCTGACATTGAAGAAATATGGGCCCATTTTAAGAGAGCTAACCTAAGAATAATTGGAATAGAGGAGGGAAAAGAAGGTGAAACCAAAGGGATCAACAATATCTTCAAGGAAGTAATAGCAGAAAATTTTCCAAACATAGAGCAAGAGGTCGATACACAGGTCCAGGAAACTTATAGAACTCCCTTTAGACAGGATCGGAGAAGAGGATCCCCACACCACATAATTGTCAAAATGACCAATGTGGAAGCCAAGCAGAGAATCTTAAAGGCAACAAAAACAAAGGGCCAAGTGACATTCAGAGGCAAACCAATTAGAATCACTCCAGACTTCCCAAACCAAGTCATGAGAGCCAGAAGGGCTTGGAGTAACATATTCCAAACTCTGAAAGAAAACAACTTCCAGCCAAAAATTTCCTACCCAGCAAAACTTTCTATCAAATTAGATGGGGAAATAAGAAGCTTCCATGACAAACAGAAACTGAAGGAATTTATGTCTTCAAAACCAGCACTAGAGAAAATACTCAAAGAGATTAACTACAAAGAAGCAATAGGTAACACACACCAGAAACAGAGAAACAAGATTTTCCATCCAACAGACAACTAAGATTAGTTATCTGTGGAGATTCATTATTTATGTTAGTCTTATACCTATCTTTAAATTGTATTGTTTGCTTTTATTATTGTTAATTTTTAGGATTTCTAGTTGGAATGTTAATATACCTTCAGATATAGCATTTGGAAATATTTTATCCCATTCTATCAGTAACTTTTAACTCTGTTTACATTGTCTTTGGATATACAATATTTTATTTTTTAGGGAGTTTGTATACCCTTCTGTTGCCTGTGCCATTGAAATCATATCCAAGAAATCACTGCCTATTTCAATGTTGTGAGGTTTTATGACCCAGATTTTCTTCTAAAAGTTTATAGTCTTAAGGTTTATATTTAGGTCTTTTATCTATTTTGAGTTAATATTTGTATATGGGATTAGGTAAGGGTCCAATTTTATTCTTTTTCATGTAATTATTATTTTTCAACAATATTTAGTTAAAAGATTATTATTTCCACCACCAAATGTTCTTGGAAACCTTGTCAAAAATAACTTGACAATATGTGAAAGAATTTATCTCTAGGCTTTTATTTAACTCCAACGGTTTATATATCTGCCTTTAGAAGAGTACTACACTGTTTCAATTATTGTAGCTTTATATGGTTTGAAATCAGAAAATATATATCTTCTAGCTTTGTTCTTTTTCGATATTGTTTTGGGTATCTAGAGTCCATATTCTATATTAGGATAGATTTTTTCTGAAAAATAAATATATACATATATGATAGTTTCACCTAAAAAAATATTCTCTGGTAAGAAAGAAAGCAAAAAGAAATATTGAAATGTTATCTTTACGTCATCAAAAGCTTGGTATCAGACAAATGAAACTGTTATGTGAGACTATCATTGTTAATTTTGGATAAATTGCTATAATACTAGATGTCAACCACTAAGCCAAGCATGGGAAGGAGGGATGGGGAGGGAATGGGGTGGGGATCGGGTGGGGGCTGACCGGGCGATGTGTGCATGTATGTCTACAAAAGTTTGTATCCCACTATGATGTATGAATACAGTGCACCAATAAAAAATTAAAAAAAATAATAGATGTCACTGGGCATGGGAGGCTGAGACAGTAGAATTACACAGGTTCAAAGCCAGCCTCAGCTAATATGATATAAGCTTTACCTTCATATATGTCACATATTTTAAATATAAAATAAAATGTACATGCAATTCTGATTTCCTTTATTTCTACCATATGTATCTTCAAAAAGCATAAGAATTTTGATGGAGAGGAATATGATTTCTAACCTATTTTTATTTTCTCATTCTGTGGTGTTTGACAATAAATACTAGATATTATTTATGGAAGTTCAAGAACTTTTATAAATGTCACAAGACAATTACCAGAAAAATAAAAAATAGTGTAATACAATTCTGTGCATCTTTTCATACCGTAGTGCAGTTAAAATAGAAATTGACAGCAGAAAGATCTAAAGGAATTACACAAATACAGTAAAATTAATGGCACACTTTACTTTGAAACTAAATGACACACATTTGAATGAGGGCTGGATCATAGAAAAATGAGAGAAATAAAAATATTCTAGAATTAAAAGAAAAAGACATAATGTAACAAAATCGATGGGACATTTTGAATGCAGTTTTAATAGAAAGACATAGCATTGAATGCCCACAAAAGAAAAACAAATATTCACCAAGTAGGCAACCTCATGAAAGACAGACTAATCCAAAGGCCAACAGAAAGCAGAAAATAACTAAAATCAGAACAGAAATCAATGAAATAGAAAACAATACAAAAATCAACAAAACAAAAAATTCAGTTTTTTCTGAAAATATAACCAAGATTGATAAATCCTTAACCAACCTAACAAAAAGAGAGAGAGAATCCACCCAAATTGCTAAAATAAGAAATGAAAAATAGACATCACCACCACAGTGAGGAAATCCAGATAATCATCAGAAACTATTTTCAAAATTTATACTCAATAAATAACCTGGAAAGCATAAAAGAAATCGACAGATTTCTACACACATTCAAACTACCTAAATTGAACCAATAAGATATAGAAAATCTAAACTGACCAATAGCATGCAAAGAGATAGAAATAGCAATAAAAAGCCTTTGATCCCAGAAAAGTCCAGGTCCAGATGTATTCCCATCTGAATTCTACAAAACTGTTGTAGAAGAATAAAACCAATCCTTCATAAAGTATTCAAGGAAATAGAAAGAGATGGGATTATACAAAATCTTTCAATAAACTAAGCATTACTTGAATACCCAAGCCAAAAAAAAACCTTCAAGAAAAGAAAATCATAGACCAATATTCTTGATGAACATAGATGCAAACGTACATACATACAAAAACATTTCAAGAAAGTTTGTTTGGGTGGATGGCTTGTGTGGCTTTGATAGAGAGGTGACTGTGTACTCTGGGTTCTGCTCCATGGATGGATACTATCCAGGGCTGGCTTAACTACCATTAGTGGCATGAAGATTACATTTTAGCATCAAATCTTGGAGTTCACTTTCTGATGCAATTCAGTTTGGGGAAATTGAAATCCTCAAGTGGCGATGTGGCCTCTGTGTCAGCCTAATCATTCACAGGAGACTCATTTCGCATCTGGGAGAGTGGGCTGGGCTCGCATGGGTGCAATTGATGGCTCCTCATCATATGAGCAATTATACCACTAATTTTTTAATCCCCTCACATTTACCATGTAAAGCCGTCTCCTGGAGAAAGAAAAATTATGCTCCATTAAAATCGAGTCTTTGTAGAACAAAACTGGCCCAGGTTGCTATTCATAAAAGTTTCACTTTTGTAGATTGAAGTCCATATTGGTATTTTACTGATTGTGATAAAGAACATAATGATGTTTATTGTAAATCAAATACTGTACATTGGAATATCACTAGATCCAAGCACTGGGGAAATGATTTCTTTTGGTGACGGGTAAATAGGGTAATTTTCTGGCACAATGGAGGTTTGGCTCCACTTAGGCCTCGCATTGTGGCTGCTGGCCTTTTAGGGCCAGAACAG
>NC_137796.1:60025652-60090115 GCF_963383645.1 Muscardinus avellanarius
CTTTTCATCAGTATATCCTCTGTAGGGGAAAACATTTTATAGAATGGATCATTTTAAAGATGGTAGGACTTACAGCTGTTGCCTCCATGGGAGCTGTTGCAGACATGGTATTGCATAATTCTATTCAAAATGAAAAGTTTGTAACTAATTGGCATAATCAATCTCATACCTTGTGGGAACAACAAGCTAGAGTAGTTCAACATTCTTACAGGGAATAAATAAGTTTAGAAAATCCCTCCAATAGATAAGAAATCAATTGATAGAAACAATATCGAGGCCAGGCATGGTGGCACACACTTGTAATCCCCGCGCTAGGGAGGCAGAGACAGGAGGATCGCAAAGGTTGGAAGCCAGCGGCACGTGCTGGCTTATGAGACCCTGTTTCCAAATTTAAAAAATGTAAAAATAGGTCTGGGAGTGTAGCACGGAGGCAGAAGGGCTTCCAGGAACCAGTACCACCAAAAAAAAAAAAAAAAAAAAAAAACAATACCGATTATCTATGAGATGTCATTACAACATGAGTCAATTTTGTGTTACTAATTTAGAATAGGATCAAACAAAATGTAAATGGGATTCTGTGTTCTCATTTGGCCAGCATTTCTGGTAATAATTCCTTGGATAGCACCACCTTAAAAAGAGATATCAAAGAAACATTTGCTCATGTACTCTCCTCAGAATATCATGATAAATTTTTCAATGCCTTAATCAATATTATGACTAAAAATACTTTGTCAAATTTAGTGAAAACACAAGATGGAATAGTACAATTGTTACTTATTGGACTATATTTTGTACTTATAGGATTCAGGTGGATGTGGAAAGCCCTATCCAGCTCAAAATCCTCTAGCCTTGCTCTCACTGCAGCCGCCATTCAATTTAACAAAAAGGAGGAGATGATGGAGGACATGGACTAATTCTGAGGAATGAAAGATTCCAAAGGAGTTAAAAGAGGGACTGGTGAAAGGTCAGATTCCCCCAAGATTCCAGGTGGAACTCCAGTTCCCTCCAGAATTCACAACCCAAGGAACCCCAGTGAAAGCAGGAACTTACCTTAATCCTTCACTGGCCACTCTGACCTCCCCCACCTTTGTTAGTTTGTTAGTTTTCTTTGATGATTTTAACTTAGTGATTTATGGTACCTTCCCTCTCTCTAACATTCCTCATGGTATTGCATGCCTGTTTTTCCCCATGAGAATGTGATACTGAACTTAGTTGGAAAATAGTATAAAAAAAAAAAAACCTAGTTTCAGAGAATAAAATTGTCAGTTGCACAAGAGGCAATTGTCCCTGTCCTTCATTTCAGGTCCCAGAGAAGAATCTCTACATCAGTCTCCCAGGTACCAGGATTATAAGTGTGGGCCCTGAAACATGGTGAAAACTCTATTTTTGTACTTCATTTTATATTATCTACATTTATTCCTCTACCACAAACATCTCACAGTATCCCTTTACTTATTTTTAATCCTTTTAGGACACTGGTGTATAACTAAGCCCTTCAGTAGTGCCTGGAACATGCAATGTGGGCACTGTTTTTACTCCAAAGCAGTTTCTTTGGCCAGTTCAGTCTAACATGAAATTAATGAGAGTGTGGAATGAGATAACGCATGCCTGTAATTTCATTACATGAAAGGATGAGACAGAAGGATAGGGGGTTCAAGGGACAACATAGTAAGGTAGAAATACTCTGAGCAACCTACCAAGACCATATCTCAAGGTAAAACAATAATAATAAAAGCCCCAAATACAATTTAGCATTTTCTGATTGCCAGATTTTAAAAAAGAGTAAAAGCAATCAGAAGAAACAGTTTTAACAGAATAAAAAAATGCATTTGTTTTCTTCAAAAATATAAGTTAAACAAGTAACCAATGTGAAAATTGTTAATTCAATATATGTGTACATTTATTGAACCTAAGGCTTCAAATGCAGAGTGTGTTTTAGATTGATATCATCTATGAATTCAATCTTGTGACGTTTGAAATTTTCAAGGGCTACACGGTATTTCTTTCTGCACATGAACCACTAGGGACCCTCCTCTGTTATAGATGAAACCCTGGGAGTGAGCTCAGTACAGAATTCTCTATATAAGGACAGGTAAATCTCATCAATGAAATTTAGATGAAAATTGGGCAGTAAATTTATTATTCCTCATCAGCAAAAAAGGGCAGATAGTTGGATAACAAGAAGATAAAACTGCAGTAATACCCTCCAAGCTTGAAATCTTCTCATGAATATAGAAGGCATAAAGAGTCATAAAGTTGTTAGAGCAATAAAAGACCACAAAGAAACCAACCAGCATGAGAATGGTGTAGGTGGCTTTGTGTTCAGGAGATTTCTGGGAAGAGAGGTGGAGGCTTCGGACATGCTGTGCTCTCCTGTGGTGTCTGTAGAGAAGCTTCACCATGTAGAGGCTGGTGAAGACCATAAGGGCCAAAAGCACAAGATCATAAGTCAACAGGACACTTATATAAGAGCCTGGGCTATTGTCAGTGATTTTGTCTAGTTTGACAATAAGCATGAATATACCCACGACCAACAAGGGTGAAATTATGAATGGCTTTCACACTTAAAATTATTGAGATATATAAGAGCATGTTGATAATCCAGAAAAAAAAGGAAAAAGGGAAAATCCATGCAGAGAGCTTACATTTAAGCCATTCCCACTGAGAGTTCCTGGGACTGATGGTGATGGCTTGAAATGTACTCAGTAAAGAGGTAGTGCTGATGGAAAGACCACGGGTCACTCTGTAGGAGAATAAAAGAGCCTGACAACCAACATCGTCCAAAAAACTTCTTACACCAAAGGATGAAGCTACATATTGTACCGATGAGAATATGATAGTCAGAATATTGACCAATGTCAGGTGTGCGAAAATGGAATCGATGGGCTTCTTCAGATGAGGTTGAATGAAGAAGATGTGCATATATATTCCAAAGAGCAATGAGTTCCCTAGCACACCAATGCAAATCTGAGCTATGAGGAAAGTGCCTAAGATTGTGTCACT
The DNA here is from genome assembly GCF_963383645.1 of Muscardinus avellanarius. Lineage (NCBI taxonomy): Eukaryota > Metazoa > Chordata > Mammalia > Rodentia > Gliridae > Muscardinus > Muscardinus avellanarius. Next base: position 60,028,656 of record NC_137796.1, read on the forward strand.
TGGAACCACCATTGCTTTATTATAAGTAGTTGTCTCTGCTGTCATGGGGATGGAACTCAGGCCCCTGAGCATGCCATGTTGGTGCTGAACCGCTGATCTACATGCCCAGCCTGAGAATCATTTTCTTAATGGTGCTATGGGTAAACCAGGCCTAAAATGAAAAAGAATTTGATTATAATAAAATTATTTTAACAAGTGAACATACATTCATAAACATGTCCATTAGTAAGCCAAAGATGAAGAGGAGGAACAGAAGGAGAATGAGGTGAGAACTGGGGAAGGGCTAAATGAGTGATGTGTGCATGTATGCCTCTACCATCTTGTACCTTCTTAAGATGTATGATTTTAATCACCGATAAAAAGGTGAACCTTGTGAAGAATACATTTATTGACAGTTCAGAAGAAAGAATTGTGGTGAAATGACCAACATTCATGAATTTCAGGACCATATGTTACATTCCTAGAACCTGGACTCTAGGAACTCTTGAGAACAATGTATCTCAACAGAAAGTGAAGAAAGAAGGTGGAATTCAATATCCAGTCATGGAACTATACTGCATTGATAAGGAAAGCATGTTGTCCTATGTGGAAGACAAATTGGCATGCTATAAGGTATTTTTTTCTTCAGCGTATCAGATTACATTATTTTCACTTTCATTTTCAAATAATCTCTTCAGTGTTTTGAAATTACAATGCCAGTGAGGTTCAGTGTGATTTAAAAAAAATACATGCAAACAGCTCTGGTTGTGTTTCCTTACACAGTTCATCACAATCCCCAACTTTATTCTCTGTACATGTTAGTGGACTTTGTAGTAATATCTGTGTATAGTGCCATATTATTATGATGGTTTCCTTACTCAATACCCTTTCTTTCTCTAACTGACTCTTACCCATATCACTCCTACTATTCTATAGGTCTCTCACCAAATTATTTACATGTCCTTATGTTTTCTATTTCCTCTCTAGATTCTACACATGTTGAAAGAATACAACTCTGACACTACCTGATCTCACTTAGCACAATATTCTCTAGTTCCATCCATTGTCCTAAAAGGTCATTCTTTTTTCTTCTTTATGGCTGTATAGAATTACATTGTGTGTCTAAACCACATTACCTATATTTCTATAGTCTAACCTTTTTAAAGGGCATTATTCTTTGAAATCATGCAAAGTAACACATGTGCTAAAATTTCATCTCAGACTATTGTGCACACACCATTTCTCTGAGTTCATGATCATTACAGTCAACCAACATACCATTTTCCAAGTGGGGACTTTCTGCTGCCCCTCCCAAACATGGTTCAACTGTCAATGTTCTGAAACATCTGCGATTCTCACAAATTGATGTTCAGCAATTAGCACGTTGACTGTAGAGGCCAAGAATGCTGATAAGTATCCCATAGTACACAGAAAAAATCCCACTATAAGTCATTTTCTGGGCGATGTTCCACTCATATGATGTCCATAAAGACAGACTAAAAAGAGTTAATGTGTCTTCTTGACTTTTTTTGTGCAAAATCCACCCTTCACTCTGAACTTTATTTTTATTTTTTGGTACCTGGGATTGTATGCTAAAACTGTCTACCTCTGACACATCACCAGATCTATTTTTTTGGAAAACTGGGATTGCTAAGTTTCTGAAAATTTCAATAAGCTTCTGAGGCTGGTCTCAACATAATATCCTCCTGTCTCTGCTGCCCAAGCAATGGGATTACAGGTATGCATCACTATTACCCACCCAGTCTGAATATGTTTATTCTTTTGTGGAAGCAAAATAAGTGTGTTCAATATGACAGCAATTATGACATTTATTTAAGATATCATAAAAATTTATATTAAAAATGTCAACTATATGAATTGAAATTTACAGCTTTTACACATATGCAATATGCCTGAGGATACTTTCTTTTGCAATAGTTTTTCTATCCATCTATGGACTTTAAGTCCACCAATATCTCCATACTTAAAAAGCCTATATAAAAACACTCTCAGGCCTGGCATGGTGGTGCACACTTATAATCCCAGCATTTGGGAGGCTGAGACCAGAGGTTCATGGACAGCCTCAGCTACTTAGTGAGGCCATCTAAAACTCAGTGAGACCCTGTTTCAAAATAAAGAATAGAAAATGGGCAGGGGGTGTAGCTTGGAGGTCAAATGCCTCTGGATTCCATCCCCAGACCCCCCCCCAAAAAAAACACTCTCAGGTTATCTAGCTAAAGGGAGCATTAAAATTATTCATGAAACCCCCATCATGTAGCAGGCTACGTTCTTCACAATCATTTGTTCTTTCTAGTGACTTTTAAATTTACTTTTTATAAGCATAAATTATTGGAAATTGTGACTCTTCATATGGTGTACCAAAATGATCACAGGGGATCAGGCGGGGCACGCTGGACCCCAGAAGAGCCGGGGCCTTGGTCGCAGGACTCTGGGCACCAGGCTGGATTGCAAGGAGCATGCCACGCCCCTAGAGAAACCGGGGCCCGGTCGCAAGGCATCACAACATCGGCTAACCAAAGTCTTTTAATAATTATCAGAAATGGCACACAAATGTTAGGACATAAAAAACTGGCAAAGTCGATTCATGCTTTCCACTTAATTGCCAAAAAAACCACACACAGTCACTATGAAGTGTTCATCATTCCTTCTCAAGCACATGAAACAAGTACAAAATGTGGCCATACATCTAGTGCTTCAGTGGGAATCAACAAAATTCAAGAGTTAGTGTTAGCCAGGTATGGTGGCACATGCTTGTAATTCTAGCACTTAGAAGCTGAGACTGGAGTATCACGCAGGTTCAAAGCCAGCCTCAGCTACTTAGTGAGGCTCTCAGCAACTTAGTGAGACCCTGTTTCCAAGTAAAGTATAAAATAGGTCTGGGAGTACAGCCCAGAGGTAGAAAAGCTCCTGGGTTCCACCCCCAGTACCACTAAAAAAAAATAGTGAGTTATAAAAATATTAAAAAACATGATTATTCAGTGTGTTCAAAACTCTTTTTTAGTTAACATATAACAAATAAGATCCTATTTTGAAGATGAATTATAAAATGTCTATTCTGGAAACAAATGTGAAGACCAGGTAAGAAACCTTAGAAGAAATATTAGAATAGAAATACCAAGATGTATCCTAAAAACACAAAAGAATTTACATAAATGAGAGCAGAGTAATATCAGACAATTGAAAATGAAACCAAAAAACAAGGATAAATTCAGCTCATTGTAAAAAAAAAATAATGTATACACCTTTTGAGAGACTGTATCACTGCCCAATCAAAAGGCAAAATATGATCAAGATTAGGCCGGGTGTAGTGGTGCACACTTGTAATCCACACGCTAAGAGGTGGAGACAGGAGGATCATCCAGGTTTGAAGCCAGCCTGGCTGGCTTAAGAGACCCTGTTTCCAAATTAAATACATATGTGTGTATATATATATTAGTTCTGGGAGTGTAACCCGGAGGTAGAAGAGATTCCAGGAACCATACAACATTAAATGTAGTTCTAGCATCTGAGAAACTACAGATATTTTTTAAAAATATTGCCATTAATTATGCCAATTATTTTGGAAGATGGAGAGATGTGGACAGGTTCCTAGAAGACACACTTTACCATAGAAGAGCTGAGAACTGCAGGATGTCATGAATGTGTGAGGCTCCCAGAATGAAACTGCATGGTGAGAAAATCACTCCGGAGGAAACCCCAAGGCACACTGCAACAGTGAAGCTGGCCACACACACCAGAGAGAAAAGCATCTACACACAGTTCCTTAACAAACACAGAGAAAGCTTCTTGATTTCACACAAAGAAGCTAGCATGATCTTCACAGCAAAATGTCATAAATGTGCCTCGAAAAGTCTTCTGAGGAGAACACAGACTTTCTGATATAAATGAAAAACAAATCAACACAAAGTAACTATAAAAATGAATCTTGTGCTCTGCAAAAAGACTGAAGCAATGAGCAAGAGAATTATCCAAACACACAAAGTATGTTTAACATTAAAACTTCATTCAGATGATTACTGAAAGCAGAAGATTCAGGGAGTAAAAGTGTATAATCAATCTCAGTAGGAACATAAAATCATGTGACAAAATGCTACGTATTTAAATACCTAAAAACATTTTGGGTGATATTGGAGATTGAACCCTACTGAATTCGACCTCTGAGTTACACCCTCTGCTCCTATTATTTATCCTTTATTTTGAAAGACGGTCTCATTAAGTTACAGAAGGCCTCACTATGTTGCTGTATTTGGCAGTGAACCTGTGATCCTCCTGTCTCAGTCTCCCATATACTAGAATTACAAGCAGATGCCACCATGCCCAGCTATACTTAAAAGTTTTATGATGTCAAAGTAGAGAGAATTTGTATTACTATGATAAAAATAGCAATGTCAGTAATTTCATATTTTGGAGAAAATATTTAAAGTTCTCCCCATGAGATCAGATATAAGATATGCATTAAATTCCTTCTATTTGTAATTATTATAGAGAAGCTTCATTGTACATAAAGAAGTACAACCCATAATAATTGGAATGAAAGCAGCACTATATTTGATCATGGAAAAATTAAATTTTGTGAAGAAAAACTGTAGAATTATGTGGCTCAATTGAATTTATTTGAGAAATTTTCAAAGTTATTGAGAGCAAAGTTGTATAAAAGTCATCTATATTTCTATATTTAATCATAAAACTATTTTAAAATCAATCAACACTTAAGAATGACACTATCTAGCTGGGTGCAGTGATACGTATTTCTATAACCCACTAGAACTGAGGAAGCTGAAGAGGATCACAGGTTCACCACCAAGATTTCAAGTGATTATGTTCCAAGGCCAGGTTCAGCAACTTGGTGAGATCCTGTTTCATGGTAAAATAGTGATGAGGGTGTAGCTCAGATATTTAATGCCCTGGTTTTAATCTCCACTAATACACACACACACACACACACACACACACACACACACACACTTAAAGACACAATTTTAAATTATGTGGAACAATTTTAAAGGAAATAATCCTATAGAGGAGCAAAAAAGACAACCTAAATTAGGGGATGGGAGGGGGGAAGAAGGAAATTCTCTAAAACACACAATATACATAAACATATCAAAGTCAACCACTAAGCCAAGCAAGGGAAGGAGGGACCAGAAGGGAATGGGGTGGGAATTGAGTAAGGGTTAAATCAGTGATGTGTGCATGCATGTACACACAAATTTTTTACCCCAATATCATGTATGAATATAATGAACCAATAAAAAAATTTTTAAAACAAATAAATTTGATTAAATTCAATGACGTAGTTGGATAGCTGTAACAGATAAGGATTGAAGAAATGAAAGAATAAAATGGTAAAAGCATGTGAAGGAAAAAAGAGTATCAATCAACATTAGAAAATATAGATATATTATAACTGAAATATAAGAAAGGTAAATCTGAACGTAACTGGAGTCTCTGTGTAGAAGCACAGATAGGAAGCTGAGCAGAGTGGCAGGTCTCCTACCTCCCTATTGTCCTGAATACTGCAGAAGACTTATTCCAGGCATCCGGCATCCTGACACAGTGCAGCATCTCACAAAGGCAGCATCAGTGCAGCCAGGACTATATATCAAGGACAGGGTGACAGGACCTCTTCTCCCAGTGGATGCTGCCCCCTGTCACCTGCTGCCTCAGTCACCCTGCTTACTGTGCATCATTTTGATTCACTCAGGAGAGCTCCAGACCACTCTCCCAGATGCAAAGTGAGTCTCCTGGTGAATGATTAGGCTGACACAGAGGCAACATCACCCCTCGAGGATTGCCATTTCCCCAAGTTGAACTGCATTAGAAAGTGAACTCCAAGGCTTTGTGTTGGAATGTAATCTTCATGCAGCTGATGGAAGTTGAGCCAGCCCTGGATAGAATCCCTCTATAGAGCAGGACCCAGAGTGCACAGTTGCCTCTCTACCAAAGACATGTACAATTTTCCTGAAATATTTTGTATGTGTGTACATTTGCATCTATGTTCATCAAGAATATTGGTCTATAATTTTCTTTTCTTGAGAAAAATTTTTGGTTTGGGTATTAAAGTAATACTTAGTTTATCAAAAGATTTTGCAGAATCCCATCTTTTTCTATTACATTGAATACTTTATGAAGGATTGATTTTATTCTTCCAAAAAGATATTGTAGAATTCAGTTTGGAATCCATCTGAACCTGGAATTTTCTTTGATGGAAGGCTTCTTATTGCTATTTCTATCTCTTTACATTCTATTGGTCAGTTTAAGTTTTCTATATCCTGTTCATTCACTTTAGGTAGTTTGAATGTGTCTAGAAATCTGTCCCTTTTTTCCAGTTATATTGAGTATAAATTTTGAAAATAGTTACTGATGGTGATATGGATTTCTCCACTGTTTGTGGTGATGTCTAGTTTATTTCTTATTTTAGTAATTTGGATGGATTCTTTCTTTTGTTTAGGTTGGTTATGGATTTATCATTTTTGTTTATATTTTCAGAAAAATCAGCTTTTTGTTTTGTTGATTTTTGTATTTTTTCTATCATTGATTTTGTCTCTGATTTTAGTTATTTTATTTATTTCATTCCTTCTGTAGGCTCCTAGATTTGTCTAATTCTGACTTTCAAGGACATTTATTTGAATCATTAGGTTGTTTACTTGGTGAATATCTGGTTTTTTTGTTAGCATTCATTGCTATGTTTTCCTATCAAAATTGCATTCAAAATGTTTTATTGAGTCTTTATTTTATTTTAATTCTATAATCTGATTCTGTCTAATGGGAGTTCTATAAGTTTACTGGACCTGTGTATCAACCTCTTGCTCTATGTTTGGAAAATTTTCTGCTATTACTTCCTTGAAGAGATTATTGATCCCTTTGGTTTCACCTTCTTTTCCCTCCTGTATTCCAATTATTCTTAGGTTAGCTCTCTTAAAATGGCCCATATTTCTTCACTGTCAAATTCCTGCTGTCGGATATTTTTTTCTAAATCATAAACTATAAGCCAGGCGTGGTGGCGCACACTTGTAATCCCAGCATTTGGGAAGCTGAGACCGGAGGATCGCGGTTCACGGACATCCTCAGCTACTTAGTGAGGCCCTCTGCAACTCAGTGAGACCCGGTTTCAAAATAATGAATAAAATATAGGGCAGGGGGTGTATCTTGGAGGTAGAATGCCCCTGGGTTACACCCCCAGACCCGCAAAAAATAAATAAATAAATAAATAAATCATAAACTATGCATTCATTTTTGTAGTGAGCATCTTCTACGAGTGAGATTCTATTCTCCATGTGGTCTAATTGATTGTTTATACTTTGAATTGAGGCCTTTACTTCAATGATTGCATCCTTTATTTCTTTTACACTCTCTCTGAATTCTTTTTGAAGGTCCTTTATAATTTCTAAAGTTATTTTCCTGATTTGATCTTCTGGAGATATCTGAATTTCTGTGTTATCAAGTTCTGATGTTATGGGGTTGTGGGCATTCATTGCTCCATTGTTATTCCTCTTTCCCGTGACTTCAGAAGTTTGTGCCTTCTCTGGGTTCTTCCCTGGGTCACTACGACTTCACTTAGGTTGCTCTGGATCTCGAGTCTGTGGTATCTCAGTCACTACTACTCCTTTACTGGGTTGTATCACAAAGTCTCAGACCCAGGGAGTTCATCAAGGCTGCGCAGGACCATGGGGTGCCAGGCTGGGTGTTTTCACATGGGGAACTATGACTAGTGTGTGGTATCTCTGCCTCTGCTACTCCTTCACTCTGTTTGACTGCAAAATCTCAGACCCAGGGAGATTATCAAAGCTGCACAAGTCCCTGGGGGTGCAGGACTGGGGTTTCTCATTTAGGGGCCACAATTTGACTCACAGTTGTTGAGTGCGCTGATCTGGAGCTGTCTCAAACTTGGTGAACTCGCCGCCACCACTGGCAATATAGGGCTGCAGCCACACCCTCAGCCGTGAAGCTGTCATATTTCTTTTCTGGTTTTGAACTCCGTTCTGAGTCCCTGGAGGGTGTGTTGAGCTTAGCCACTGGGAATTTTAGGCATTCTTTGCGCTGAAGAAACTGCTAAATTACATCCAGATGTTCCGCAGCTGCTCACTTCAGCTCCTTGTTTACCTTTCCTCTCTGGAACCTGGCGATTTGTTGAGTCAGCTGTTCTGGAGCTGTCGCGGGACCGGTGAACTTGCCGCTGCTGCTGGCAGTATGGTCTTGCTGCTGCACCCTTGGTTTTGAGCTGCATTCTGAGTCCCTTTCTTCTCTGGAGCCTGGTGCTGCAAGGGAAGGTGGTGCCAGCCTGGCTAAGCTGCAGCAATGCGGGCTGGTTTGTTTTCTGGTGTCTGGCTGTTCTTCTAGCCTCCTTTTTCTCTGTCCCTTGTATTTACAGTTTTTATTTCTCTGCTCATGGTGTTTTCTGGCTATGAAAAGCACTGATTTTGTGGCAATAGAGCTCGATTGTTAGCAGGACTCATAAATGTCACTTTTCTTGGTCACCATCTTCCCGGAATTTCCATATTCTCCAATCTTGATGGGCCTAAGAATCCTGAGCTGCCACATAGTCGGGCATGGCTCCCTCCTGAACTTACTTCCCTGAGGGCTTTCTTATGCAAATGGAGCTGTAACTGCCTGCTGAATTAGGGACAATGCCTCCTGGGTGTGGCCATTCACCTAGCAGGCCTGCATGGCAGCTAGTTTTCTGGCTGAAACTTTGGACTTAGGCTTTTTCTTGAGCTCTTGAGAAACTTACCCATTCAGGCTTCCAATAGCTGCTGGAAGTTCGAGGCTGCTGAGGCCTGTGAACTGCCATAGTTTACATACCCACAGGGTGAACGTGGCCGTGGTTGCTAATGGCAATGCTTCCTAGATGCTGCTGCTAAAAGCAAGCTAGCTTATCTCCCTAGAACCTATTTCTAACTACAGAAAAAAAAACCTCACTACCATTTTATTCTTTTTTTTTTTTTGAAACCGTGTCTCACAGAGTTGCAGAGGGCCTCGCTAAGTAGCTGAGGCTGTCCATGAACCACGATCCTCTGGGTCTCAGCCTCCCGAATGCTGGGATTACAAGCATGTGCCACCATGCCCAGCTCACTACCATTTTAGAAATGGGTGCTGGCGAGCGTCTCCTGTTTGGGGAGCTTTCTGGAGGTAGGCTTTGGTCCTTTCTTTTTAGATTTAACTTTGTATAGGGCTTTTAAAAGAGTGCCCCATCTCTGATGTGGGCAGAATGGATGGGCACTCATTGGGTCTATCAGGCCTACACTATTTAATGGGGAATTTTCCTCTTCCCTCGAGATTCTGCCATAGCTAGTCCATGGCAGGGGTTTCTCCATGGTTCCAGAGAGCCCACTGGCACTGGCAATCCAGTCATCCACCAGGATCTGGTCTCATTGTGGTGAAGGTTACTGACCTTCAAGATGCAGTGGCTTTCGGGCCACATCAGCTGGAGTCGCCTTTGGCTCAAAAGATAGCCCTGCGTGGGTACCAAATTATGTAACAGGTTTGACACCCTTAGCACTAGGGAAAGCTAGAGGTTAGAATAAAGTACCACACCAAAGAGTGACATAGTGGGATGACCCGAAACAAAGTCAGCCCCACGTGGGTGCCATATAAAATATGTAAAGGTTTAAAAAAATGGAAATATAGAAGATAGTTATAGCCCCATGCCATTCAGGAGTGGCATGGGGGCTTGGTTTGAAAAAATTCACCCTCAGCCTTATTTTTTTATTCTTTTTTTTTTTTTTTTGAAACAGGGTCTCACTGCATTGCAGAGGGCCTCACTAAGTAGGTGAGGCTCTCTGTAAACTATGATCCTTCTATTTCAGCCTCCCAAATGCTGGGATTAAAAGTGTGCACCACCAAACCTAGCTAGTTTAATTCTTCTTAATGGCAGACTAATACTTCAGTGTGTGTACATGTCACCATTTCTCTATCGATTCTTCAATTAATGGGCAACCAGGATGCATCTAAAACTTGGCTATTATAAATTATGCTAAGGATGTACATTTTGGTTTTTATTTTGTTTTTTTGTTTTTTTATTTTAAATTTTTTATTGGTGCATTATATTCAAACATCATATTGAGGTAAAAAACTTGTGTGTACAAACATGTACACATCGCTGATTTAAGCCCTACCCAATTCCCATCCCATTCCCTCCCCGTCCTTCCTTCCCTTGCTTGGCTTAGTGATTGACTTCGATATGTTTAAGTACATTGTGTGTTTTAGAGAGATTTTCCTCTTCCCCCCCCTCCTTTCTCCTCCTTTAGGTTGTCTTGTTTGCTCCTCTATAGAATTTCCTCTTTCAAGAGTTCCTCCTATGACTCATTTCTCCCTAACTCTCACATATTAGGGAAAGCATCTGATTTCTTACTTTTTGTGACTGACTAATCTCACTTAGCATAATGTCCTCCAGTTCCATCCATTTCCCTGAAAATGATGTAATTGAGGTTTTTTTTGATGGCTGAGTAAAATCTCATTGTGTACATATCCCACAGTTTTGCAATCCATTCATCTGTTGATGGACATCTTGGCTGGTTCCATAGTTTGGCTATGGTGAATTGTGCAGCTATGAACATAGATACACATGCATTAGTTTGGTAGTTTGGTTTCTTTTCTTTTGGGTAGATACCCAGAAGTGGTATTGCTGGATCAAATGGTAGGTTTGTTCCCATTCTTCTGTAAATTCTCCATACTGTTTTTCAAAGTGGTTGCACTAATTTGCAATCCCACCAACAATGTCTTAGAGTTCCCACTTCTCCACATCCTCGCCAGCATCTGTTGTTGTTTGTGTCTTGAATGATTGCCATTCTAGTTGGAGTTAGGTGAAATCTATAATATTAGATGTTAACCACTAAACCAAGTATGGGAAGGAGGGATGGGGAGGGAATGGTGTGGGGATTGGGTAGGGGCTAACTGGGCAATGTGTGCATGTATGTCTACACAAGTTTTTATCCCATTATGATGTATGAATACAGTACACCAATAAAAATATAAAAAAGTAAAAATGCAAAATTATTTTTGTATTTCCATGTTGATATGGATATCCAATATGATGAGCGATAAAAATTTTGTTCAACTTTTAAATGATCATAAAATTGTTGTTTCTGTTGGTGTTATTTGCTGAAGTCATAGGACCTCATTGTAAAGAACCTAATTAGCATTAATCTAATGTTCAGTTCTCATAGTTGACTCAGCAAGCCTGAAGACTTTTAACATTATTATTATCCCTATGGCGATTAATTTTAAGTATCCACTTGACTGTATTCAGGGTTACATAGACAGATGGTCAGAATTATTTCTGGGAATATTTTGTAAGTGTTTCTAGGAGGAGACTGGCTTTTCAACAAGTGTACTAATAAAATATTTGCTCAAAAATAAAATAAAATGAAATAAAATCTTCCCTCAGTATGGGTAGGGAGCATCTAATCCACTTAAGGTACAAAGAAAAGAGAAAGGCAAATTTCTGTTTTCTCTTCAAGAGCTGGAACAACTTTCTCCTGTCCTTGGATGTCAGCACTCCTGCTTCTCATCTTTGAGCATGGAGATTCCTCAGAGACAAGGAAAGGAAACACTGTGTGACCTGAGGATACCACTGCATGGTATTTGTCTGAAAGAACTGAAGTTAGACTATAGTGAAGCAGATACCCATATATTTATAGCAGCACATTTCACAAGGGTCAAGTTATGGAACCAGCAGGTATATTCATCATCAAAGAAATGGATAAAAAATGTGGCATATACAAACAGTGGAGTTTTATTCTGCTATCAAAAAGGAACAAAATATGTCATCTTCATGAAAATGGATTGAACTTGAGAGCATTAGGTTAGGTGATATAAACCAGAATTAGAAAGTCGAGGGTCATGTTTTTTTCTCATATGTGGAAGCTAGGGAGAAAAATGGAAAAGAGGATCACATGAGATCAGAAGGGAGATTAGTATAGTGGAGGGAGAGGTCAGAGGAAGGGAGAAAAGGAGGGGAAGGTAGGAACTGGGGGATTAAAATAAATAATTTGTTTTGTCCATGTATGAATACATCACAATTGTACCATGATGTAAAATTATAACACACCAATAAAACTTAATTTAAACATCAAATACAACAAAATGAAAGAAGAAAAGAACCCTGGGTTCTTAGACTTCAGATGCAAGGACTTTGATACACACTTACTAATTGTCATGATTTTGGTCTTGGACTAGCAGTGGTACCATGGGTTTCTGTGGTTCTGAGGCCATTACACTTGAAATGACATTACACCATGAGTTCCATAGTTCTCAAGCCTTTAGGCTTGAAAAGAGTCACACCACCAGCATCACAGGTCTATAGCTTGTAGAAGGTCTATTATTGGATTCTCCACAATTCTATGAGCCAGTTTCCCTAGTAAACTTTTCTCTCACATCTATATCTATGCTTGTATATATTATATGGGTATGCATATTATACATATTGTAGATTCAGATGTGTAATGTGTATAAATGTATAAATATGGATACATATGGATACATACACACACACACACACACACACACACGCATGTATTTATTTATCTTTCATTGAAGCCTCTCTAACACAGTTCCCAGTCACCTTATGTTTATGCTGGCTATATCTATCAAAATTTACTATTTTAGAAATTAAAACTAAGAATAATTGAAAATACGAGAATAGAGGGAAAGATGGTGGATTAAAGGAAGGCTGCACTTCCCAGTTTCTCTAGGACTTGGAACTGAACCAGTGGCAATACTGCTTCTAAGCACAATAGTTGACTGAAGGAATTCATTGAAATCCAGTACTGGGAAGACAGAGTATCAGAGAGAGTTAGGGAGAAATGGGTCATAGGAGGAACTCTTGAAAGAGGAAATCCTATAGAGGAGCAAACAAGACAACCTAAAGGAGGAGAAAGGAGGGGGGAAGAGGAAAATCTCTCTAAAACACACAATGCACTTAAACATATCGAAGTCAATCACTAAGCCAAGCAAGGGAGGGAGGGACAAGGAGGGAATGGGGTGTAAATTGGGTAGGGGTTAAATCAGAGATGAGTACATGTTTGTACACACAAGTTTTTTACCCCAATATGATGTTTGAATATAGTGCACCAATAAAAAAATTTTTAAAAAAGAAAAAAGAAAAAGATTCTCTGCTTGGCTTCCACATTGGTCATTTTGGAAATTATGTGGTGTGGGGATCCTCTTCTCTGATCCTGTCTAAAGGGAGTTCTATAAGTTTCCTGGACCTGTGTAACGACATCTTGCTCTATGTTTGGAAATTTTTCTGCTATTATTTCTTTGAAGAGATTATTGATCCCTTTGGTTTCACCTTTTTTTCCCTCCTCTATTCTGATTATTCTTAGGTTAGCTCTCTTAAAATGGGCCCATAGTTCTTCAATGTCAGATTCCTGCTGTCTGATTTTTTTCTAGGTTATTAATTTTGCATTCGTTTTTGGAGTGATCATCTTCTAGGAGTGATATTCTATTCTCCATGTAGTCTAATTGTTTATACTTTGAATTGAGGCTTTTACCTCAATGATTGCATCCTTTATTTCTTTCTAAATTCTTTTTGAAGGTCCTGTATTATTTCTACAGTTATATTCCTAATTTGATCTTCTGGAGATTTTTGATTTTCTGTGTTATCAGGTTCTGATAATATGGGGTTGTGGGCATTCATTGCTCTATTGTTGTTCCTCTTTCCCATGATTTCAGAAGTTTGTGCCTTCCCTGGGTCACACAACTTCACTTAGGGTGCTCTTTATATCGAGTCTGCAGTAATCTCAGCCACCACTACTCCTTTACTGGGTTGTATTGCAAAGACTCAGACCCAGGAAGTTAATCAAGGCTGCGCGAGACTGTGGGGGTGCCGGACTGGGCATTTTCCCTTGGGGAGCTGCAACTAAGGTGTGGTATCTCTGCCTCTGCTACTCCTTCACTGTGTTGGACTGCAAAATCTCAGACCCAGGGAGATTATCAAAGCTGTGCAAGTCCCTGGGAGTGCAGTACAGAGATTTCTCCTTTAGGGGCCGTGATTTCACTCACGGTTATTTTGCCTGCTGATCTGGAGCTGTCACTAGCATGGCGAACTCACTGTTGCTGCTGGCAGTATGGCGCCACTGCCACGCCCTCGGCCATGAGGCTGGCATATTTCTTCTCTGGTTTTGAGCTCCGTTTTGAGTCCCTGGAAGGCGTGATGAGCTTGGCCACTCAGAGTTTTAGATGTTCTTTGCACTGGAAGAACTGCTGAATTATACCAAATGCTCTGCAGCTGCTTACTTCAGCTCCTTATTTACCTTTCCTCTCTGGAGCCTGGTGCTCTGAGGCAAGATGGTGCTGGCGCAATCCACTGCCACATTGCGGGCTTGATTTCTGGTCTCTGGTTGTTCTTCTAGTCTTTTTTTTCTCTGTCCCTTGTGTTTTCATTTTTTATTTCTCTGCTGATGGTGTTTTCTGTCTATGAAAAGCACTGATTTTGTGGCAATAGAGATCAAGTTTTAGCAGGACTTGTAAACGCTGCTTTTCTCGGTCGCCATCTTCCTGGAAGTCGCATTTTTAGAACATTGTCCTTTAGCACATTAATTTGGATCTCTCTGTCTCCTTCTCACCTGAATTTTGAACCCAGGGGTATTCTACTTCCAAGCTATATTTCCAGCCCTTTTTAATTTTTATTTTGAAACATGATCTTGTTGAGTTGTTGAGGGCCTCACTAAAGTGCTGAGGCTGGTTTTGAAACTGCAGTTCTCCTCTCTCAGCCTCCCAAATACTGGGATTACAGATGTGTACTACCACACCAGCTGTTCTGTTTTTCTACAATTTTGAGGTGCATCATTAGGTTGCTTATTTCTGATCTTATCATTTTATGTAGGTACTCAGAGCTACAAACTCTGTTCTTAAAACTGCTTTCATGATATTCCAGAGATTCTGGTACTTCATATTCTCATTTGATTCTAGAATGTGTGTGTGTGTGTGTGTGTGTGTGTGTGTGTGTGTGTGTGTTTCTGAGCATTGAACTCAGGAGAATTCTACCTCCAAACTATACACCAAGCCTGATTTTATTTTTTATTTTGAAACAGGGTCTTGCTAAATTTCTGAGGATGGTCTGGAATCTTCAATTCTCCTGTCTCAGTCTCCCAAGTACTGGGAGTACTTGTGACATCACAGCTGGATAATTATAAAAATATAAAAAATTATAGCCAGGAGTGGTGGCGCACACTTGTAATCCCCGCGCTTGGGAGGCTGAGACAGGAGGATCGCACAGGTTCAAAGCCATACTCAGCTACTTAGTGAGGCTCTTGGCTACTTTAGTGAGACCTTGTTTCCAAATAAAATATAAAAAATAGGTCTGGGAGTATAGCCCGGAGGTAGAAAGCCTCTGGGTTCCACCCCCAGTACCACAATAAATAAATAAATTAATTAATTAATTAATTAATTAATTAAAAAATTATCTTTTCATTTCCTCTGTGATCCATTCATCATTCTCAAGTAGATTATTCAGTCTCCATTTATTAATGTAATTTCTATGATTTTTCTTGATGATGACTTCTAATTTTATTCCATCATGATCTGAGAAGATGAAGAAACTAAAGCAATTTTTTTAGTTTGATAAGACTTGCTTAGTATGGTAGAACATGGACTTCTTTGGAGAAGGTTCCACCAGCAACTGAGAAAAAAGTGAATTTGGCTGTTGTTGGATAAATATTCAGTAGATCTCTGTTAGGTCCATTTGGTTTATAGCATTTTTTAAGTCTCCAGAGTCTTTACTACTTTTTTTACTTTATCTGCTGGTGAGAGAGCACTGTATTGAAATTGCCCAGTATCATTGTATGGGGTCCATCTGAGTCTTATTGTCCAACATGTTAGTTTTACATAAGAAGGTCCTCTGAGCTGGGCGTGGTGGCGCACACTTGTAATCCCCGCGCTTGGGAGGCAGAGACAGGAGGATCGCGCAGGTTCGAAGCCAGCCGCGCGTGCTGGCTTAGGAGACCCTGTTTCCAAATAAAAATGTAAAAATAGGTCTGGGAGTGTAGCCCGGAGGTAGAATGGCTTCCAGGAACCCCAGTACCACCACCAAAAAAAAAAAAAAAAGAAGGTCCTCTGACTTTGGGGACATAAATATTTAGTACTGCTGTATCCTCTACTTGGAGAAAACACCCCAGGGGAGTGAGGGGGAGGTCCAAAGGATGGTGGTGGTAATGGGGGAGAACTAATAAAGGAAACACTTCCATTGACATGATGTGCATATGTGAGAATAACAGTGAAAATCTCAATATCATGTATTGGTAAAGGGAAGGAGTGAAAAAAAGAGCTGGAAGGAAGCTCACCAAGTGCTATGTGCATATATGTCCCTTTCACTCTGAACTACATTATGTGAGATTACAATGCACTAATAAAAGTATATAAATATAGTATATAAAATACACTTATTTTTCTCAAGGTATTATAAGTTAAACCTGTAATCACTGTGCATTTTGTTATTGTGATATCTGTGTACATTTACTAAAACTCAAGCTTCAAATTCTGAA
Source organism: Muscardinus avellanarius (assembly GCF_963383645.1). Classification (NCBI taxonomy): domain Eukaryota; kingdom Metazoa; phylum Chordata; class Mammalia; order Rodentia; family Gliridae; genus Muscardinus; species Muscardinus avellanarius. The sequence goes on from NC_137796.1 coordinate 60,045,140, forward strand.
TGTGTTACATATTTATAGCATATCTAAAGTCACACTAGAGCCAATTCAAAAGCTCAAGGGCCACATGGCTTTTCTTTTTGCACATAATCCCCATGGCTTTTCTTTTTGCACATAAGTCATTAGGGACCCTCCTCTTTTACAAATGGAAGCCAGATAGTGAGATCAGCCATGGAATTCTCTGAGAACAGGTTGTTCTCAGTAATGAAATTGAAGAAGTAAATCGGGAAATAATTTTACTATTCCTCATCAGCAAATATGGGCAAATGGTTGGATAACATGATGATAAAACCACACCAATCCCATCTAACCTTGGAATTTTCTCAGGTATATAAAAGGAATAAAAAGTCACAAGGTTGTTTGAGCAATGAAAGAACACAAAGCAACAAACCAGAAGAAGTATGGTGCAGGTGGCTTTGTGTTCAGGAGATTCTGCCTGAGAAGAAAGGCGGGGTCCCAGGACATGCTGTGTTCTCCTGTGGTGTCTGTAGAGGAGCTTCACCATGTGGAGGCTGGTACAGATCATGAGGGCCACAAACACCAGGTCATAAATTAGTATGACACTTAAAAATGAGTTTTCTTTATGGTCTCTGAATGTTCCAGATTGACAATAAGCATGAGAATACCCAGGACCAACAACAGTGAAATTGCCAATGGCTCTCACAGTTTCAATGATGTGGATATAGATCAACATGTTGATGATCCAGGAGAAAAGGAAGGAGGGGAAAATGTATGCAGGGAGTTTAAACTTAAGCCATTCCCACTTAGAATTCCTGGGACTTATTGTTATCGCTTGAAATGCACTCAGGAGAGAGGTAGTAAATATGGAAAGACCACGGATCACTCTGTAGGAGAACAAAAGTGCTTGACAACCAACATCATCCAGAAACTGTCTTACTCCAAAGGATGATGCTACATAAGAGAGTGATGGTAATATGATAGTCAGGATATTGACTAAGGTCAGGTGCATGAAAATGGAATCGATGGGCTTCTTCAGATGAGGTTGAATGAAGAAGATGTACATATATAACCCAAGGAGCAATGAGTTCCCCATGACACCAATACAAATCTGAGATATGAGGAAAGAGCACAAGACTGTGTCACTTGGAACCACCATCCTTTGCTATTAACAGTAGTCTTCGTTGTGATGCAGATGGAACCGACAAGGTAGGTTCTGTGTGCAGGCAGGTGCCATACCACTAGGCGCTATACCTGTAGCCCTAGAAACATTTTCTTAATGAGGTTTTAGGTAAATCAGGCCTAAAATGAAAAATAAATTGATGTTATAAAATTATTTTAACAAGTAGATCTTATCAAAGAATGTAATGATTGACAATTCAAGAGGAGAAAAGGGTTGTGAAATGTCTAATATTCAAAAATATCAGGAACAGATGTTATACACCTAGATATTCAGAGATTCTTTAGAACAATATATCTCAGCAGTAGGTGAAGAACAAAGGTGGAATTCAATGATAAATCCCAGCATAATAGCGTATTGATCAGGAGGACATTTCCTACATGAAAGAAAGATTTGCATGTAACATGCATTTTTCTTCAGAGTAGCAATTTATATATTATTTTTAAATTTTTATTTTTATTTTAAAAATAATTTTATTAGTGAAATGTAATTACACATCACAGTGAAGTTAACATGATAGAAAAATACATGCAAAATAGCTCTTGTGTTTCCATCCACATCTCACTCCACTCCCTCACCTCACTCTCCATGGCTGGCAGTCAATTGGTAGTAATATCTGCATATATTGCCATATATTATTGTTTCCTTCCTCAATAATTTCTCCCTCCAAACTCACTCCCCTATATCTCTCCTACTAATCTGCAAGTCTCTCTCCACATTATTTATAGTCCCTTTTGTTTCCTATATTCCCTATAGATTCTACATATGAGAAAACACATAAAACCCTTGACCTTCTGGGACTTTCTCATCTTACTACTATATGAGATATATCCATCTAGTTCCATCTGTTTTCTTGAAAATGACATAATTTCATTCCTCTTTATGGCTGAGTAAAATTTTATGTGTGCACACACCATTTTACCTATATTTCTAAGTTTCACCTCTTAACGAGCATTACTCTTATAATGCATACAGAGTAACATGTGAACTTGAACTTCTTCTTAGAGTGTTATCTACACGCCATTCCTCCAAGTGCATGATCATTCATTACAGTCATGTGACAAAGCATTTTCCAAGTGGGGGCTTTCTTTTACCCCCTCCCAATCCATGGGTCAGCCACAATGTTCTGACATATTTTTTGTCCTCAGTATTTGGTACTCAGTAATTGACATGCAGATGATACATTGATGATAAATATCCCACACACAAACCCTGATAAATCACTTTGTGACCCTTCAGTCTGAACTTTTTTTAATATGGGGGATTGTACCCAGAGACTAACTACCTCTCAGGCACATCCCCAGCTCTATTTTAGTTTTTATTTTGAAACAAGGAAGGTCTCACTAAGTTGCTGAGCATCTTCCCAAATTGCTGAAGCTGGCCTTAAACCTGCGATCCTCCTGTCTCATCCTCACAAGCACGGGGATTACAGGCATGCACAGCCATGCCCAACGAGTCTGAACATTTTTAAGCTTGTTATGAAAACAGAATTAGTGGCTTTACAAATGTAGTTACAGTAGCAGTAAAGTGTCATTCATTAAAGTTAATATCGAAATTCATAAGGTTAATATCTCAATCTGTGTATTGAATTGCACAGATTTTTTTTTTTTTTTTTTTGGTGGTACTGGGGTTCCTGGAAGCCCTTCTACCTCCGGGCTACACTCCCAGACCAATTTTTACATTTTTATTTGGAAACAGGGTTTCCTAAGCCAGTGCGCACGGCTGGCTTCGAACCTGCGTGATCCTCCTGTCTCTGCCTCCCAAGCGCAGGGATTACAAGCATGCGCCACCACGCCCGGCCTGAATTGCACCGATTTTAAATGTATAATTTGCCTGGGAATACTTTCTTCCATTATCCTGTTTTTCTATTACCTGAAATAAAGTCTTTTCAGTGAAGATTCCAAGATGGCAGATAGGATTGATGCAAAGCTTAGAACTCTGTCAGATAATGGACCTAAAAATGTAACCCCAGTACTTTAAAGGCTGAGACAAAAGGACCACAGGTTCAAATCCAGCCTTCGCAATTGGCAAGACCTTGTTTCAAAACAAAAAAAAATTTTTTTAATGTTGCAATTATCGCTGAGAGGTAGAATGTCCCTGGGTCAGTCCCCAGAACAACAAATAAATTTGAAAGAAAAAAAGAAGAAAGAGAAAGAAGTTTTTCCTATCCTTTCTTGAGATAAGAGATAAAATATGGAAATGTTTTTTAACAATTACAGAATTATTAAGAAGACTAAGCCATCAAACTCTGATGTTTAGAAATGGCTCTTGGTAAATGGGTATTTGATAAATGAAGCAGCTGTTGCAAAGGGGCCAACAAGGGCTATCTTCTGTGCTGAACTGTAGATGAAGGCTCAGTCTGGATCACAAAGTTTGGCGTGGCTGTGGGCAGCCGAGGAGGACCAGTGTTTCAGGCCTTGAGCCAAGACCAAGATGGGTGGAAATCATAGTAACATGGGCCAGGTGCTCTCAGGCCAAACTACTACAGGCAGAGAGCGAGAATTTCCTATCCCCCGCCCCAAATACTGTAGACAACATGAGTCTTAGACCAAACCAAAAGGAAGTTGAGAAAAGATTCAAATGATCTAAATGTGACACACCCCTACATCCAGTGTGCTAAAGAGTAAAGGGAACACAATCTACACCACACAGAAGAAAGAAAAGCCCACAATCACCGACGGAAGAAGCCATCTTCCCTGAAACTTCACTACGAACAATACCCAGTCCCCATTCAAAGTGATAAATATTTTGGGGGCTTTTCTGTTCCTTTTTTCTTTTGTTATTTTTGTTTTTGCTTTTGTTTATATGACATTGTTTAGGATATACTTTGGCTGTTGCTCTTAGTTGGTTTTCCTTCTTTTACCCTCTTTTATTCTTTTATTTTTTAACTTCTTTAATTTTTTGTTTATTTTTATTATGTATTTTAATTCATTTTAATCCATACACTTATTTGTTTAGTTTGGTTTTTGCTTGTTTTTTATGTTCTTTTGAGGTTTTATCATTTTTTAACATTGCCTTTCATATTAATCAATATGTATTATTTGGTGCTTTCTTCTCTAGCTGGTTTTTCTGACTTTTTTTCTTTCCTCTTTATCTTTTTCTCTCCCTCTTATTTTCTCAAATGTTTGTTTTGCTATTGATGTCATGATAATCATTTTAGCTTTCCCTATTTGGTTCTTCCTTCTTTTGGACTGGCACTATTTCCCTAGCTTCTTCCTCCCTTCCATTATACAAAATAATATTCACATGGAAATAAACATTGAACCTGGAGGAAAAATTCTGAGCTCAAAGGCTGGACTTTGGGAAATGTGCACTCCACAGTCAGGTGCTTCAAACACCGTAAGGGCAGAAAACAATCAATCAACCCCACCAACACGCCTAGAGTACCATGAAGGGGCACTGGAGCAGGAGGCTGAACTCCCCACAAAATGAAAGGAAGCACAATTAAGGTTCTGAGCAGCATGCCCGCATCAACAAAACAGCCAAATGAGGAGAAACAAGCTTTCTGAATAGAGTACACATCCTGCCAAGCCCACACAACAGCCAAGAAAAGGCCACCTATCAAGCAAGACACTTAGAATTTTCAGAAATATGACATTTCGTATGCATTTAAAGAAATAGAGAGGGCTGAATTTAAACACCCACTTACAAGAACTCAATGGTTAGAGATTAATTCATCCCCCACCACTTGCCTCACCAAAAACACTACTAAACAGAATATTCTTGCAAAAAGGGAATTTGTATAAAGAAAGAGAGAAAGCAGGAACCACCAAAATACAATTGCAAACAAAGAACCCTGAAAACATAGGAAAAGTATCCAAGAAGAGTATAATAAATCATCACAGTCCCATAACAGTGGAAGTCACTGTTATAGAACACAAAAGACGCCAGGCGTGGTGGCACACGCTTGTAATCCCCGCACTTGGAAGGCTGAAACAAGAGGATCGCACGGGTTCAAAGCCAGCCTCGGCTACTTAGTGAGGCTCTCAGCAACTCAGTGAGACCCTGTTTCCAAATAAAGTATAAAATAGGTCTGGGAGTATAGCCCAGAGGTAGAAGAGTGTCTGGGTTCCACCCCCAGTACCACCAAAAATAAATAAATAAATAAATAAATAAATAAATAAATAAATAAGTAAGTAAGTAAAAATTAAAAAGGAAGGCAAAAGATGCCAGACAGAGAATTCAGAATTTTTATTTTTTATATTGTCAAAGTTCTTAAGAATGAAATCAGAAACGATATTCAGGACGTGAAACACCATGTAAATAAATTGAGACTTTAGTCAAGAAGCAAACAGAAACTCTAAATAAGCTGAATAAATACAAAAAAATACTTCAATTTAAGCTAACACCAACAGACTACAACACACGGGAAACAAAGTCTTAGGCTTTAAAGATAATATATTCAAAACTAAGTAATCAGTGAAGAATATATAAAAGACAGTACAACAACAGGACCAGAATATTCAAGAAACATGTGATAATATCATATGTTCAAAATAAAAGAAATTGGTATTGAAGAAGATACAGAGTCACAAGCCAAAGGCATTAAATATCTCTTAAGAAAAATAATATTAGAAACTAACCAAGGTGGTAACTGATAGGGACATCTATATACAGAGGCCATTGAGAACCGAATTAGACAATATAAAAAAAAATCTCATCTCCACACCACATTATAATAGAAATGTGTAACATAGAGGCTAAGGTGAAAATGCTAAATTCAATGAGAGCAGAAGGTCCAGTGACATTCAGAGGTAAAGAAATAAGAATTACTCCAGATTTCTTAACCCAAATTTTGAGAGCCACACCCTTAAAGATAAAAGTTTCCAACCATAATTGCTATATCTAGTCACTATATCCTTCAAAATCAATGATGAAAAAAAACCTCCTCCACAATAATCAGAAACTAAAGGAATTCAAGACAACCATGCTGGCATGTGAAGTCATTCAGCCAAGCCCAGTGGCACATTTCTATAATCACAGTACTTGTGCAGCTGAGACAAGAGGGTTGCAGGTTCAAGGCCAGCTTCAACAACTTAGGGAGTCCACATTTCAACATTAAAATAAAAAAGCCTACAATGCAGCTTAGTGATAAAAATGATACCAGTTTTAACCCAAACATAGATGAATGAATAAATAAATAAATATTGATGTAAATTATTCCAAACAGAAATATGACTATGAAAGACCTAAATTTGTACATCAAATAGAATGGAATTCTCAAATATGTATTAAAGTCAACTAAAAATATCCAGTTGCTGTTTTTTTTAAAAAAAATCTCAATTGTTTTAAGGCAATGAGAAATTTGAAGAGCTATAACAGATTACATAATATCAAAAAAATGAAAGAATGAAGATAGCAAAAATATATATGAAGAAAAAGGTAATTACAATAAAATGAAGAAATATAGGTGAATTATAACTGAAATACTAGAAAAGTGATCTGAATATAACTGAATCCTGTGTCTAGAACCACAGAGGGGATTAGGCAGTGACACATTTCCTACCTTCCTATTATCTTGAAGACTGAGCACTGCAGAAGTCTTGCACCAGGTAGATGGTGTCCCAAGATAGTGCAGCATCTCAGAGAGGCAGGATCTGAGCAGCCAGGACTGTATATCGTGGACAGGGTGACAGGGCTTCTCCCAGTGGACTCTGTCACCCTGTCACCTGCTGCCTCAATGACCTTGTTTACTGTGCATCATTCTGATGCACCCAGAGGAGCAGCAGATCACTCTCAGCTGCAAGGTGAGTCTCCAAGGTAACAAGCTAAATGAAAATTTTCTGCAAACAGACAAATTTCCTGGGGCCAGATTGGCCTGGAAATGTGGGCTTTGATGGCCTCCCATTCTCCCTGAAATTTTTACCTTGCTCCTTCCTAAAATTATCCTGTGATTGCTACTCTCTAAACCTAGCTCAAGATTGTCTTTCCCTAAAATTTATCTTGTAATATTAAACTCATACCCTCTTTGCCATTTGTATTGCTTAAACACTCAATAAAAGAAAGGCACCAGCTGTAGAAAACCAGGAGAATTGTTATCTAACTCCTCCCCAACCCTCAAGTTATTAAATATAATATTCTCCAATTTATTATATCTGACTCCATGTCATTTTTGTGTGAGAAGACAATTGTCAGGAAGCTGGCTAAAACGGTGACCTTCCCTGGCAGTAACCGCAGAATAACCTTCAGAAAGCTACCTGAAGCAGCACCTTTCCATGGTAGGAACCACAAAACAATTGTCAGGGAGCTTCCTGATGCAACAGCCTTTCATGGCAAAACTACGAAGCAAGTAGCATCCACTAGATCCTGCAATGAATGTAAAATATTATTTGGGGCTTTTATTATTGTTCATCTTGAAACAGAGTCTTGCTAGGTTGTAGAGAGTCTTGCTACCTTGCTGTGGCAGCCCTTGATTCTGCAGCCTTCCTGTCTTGGCCTTTCATATATGGGGATTACAGGCATGCACCATCTTCCTGCACACTCTCATTACTTTCATGGTAAACTGCCAAAGAAACTGCTTTTGGGGCCGGGCGTGGTGGCGCACGCTTGTAATCCCGGCGCTTGGGAGGCAGAGACAGGAGGATCGCGCAGGTTCGAAGACAGCCACGCGCGCTGGCTTAGGAGACCCTGTTTCCAAATTAAAATGCAAAAATAGGTCTGGGAGTGTAGCCCGGAGGTAGAAGGGCTTCCAGGAACCCCAGTACCACAAAAAAAAGAAACTGCTTTTGAGATATATATTTTGCCCACCTTGCACATTCTGAGAACTACTAAAGGGGTTAATTATATACCAGTGTCCTAAAACAGTAAAAAATAATAAGTAAAGGGATGCTATGAAGTGTATGTGGCATAGGAATAAATCTATATAATATGAAATAAGGAACAAAAATAGAGTTGATACTGTGTGTGGTGGCACACACCTACAGTTCCAGTACTTTGGAGACTGAGACAGGATCACAGGTTCAAGGACAGTCTTAACAATTTATTTTTAATACTTTTATTGTTGCTAATTGGATGATGTGTGCTTGGATATCCTCACAAGTCTTGTATTCCATTTTAATATTTGACTACAATGCACCAATATAAATACATTAAATAAAAATAAATAAATAAATCTCATCAAACATGTAGGTGTATTCAAATGTCCAAATTGTATTATAAGGGGTGACTTCCGGGAAGATGGCGACCGAGAAAAGCAGGGCTTAAGAGCCCCGCTAACAACAAATCTCCATTACCACAAAATCAGCGCCTTTCATAGCCAGAAAACACCATCACCAGTGAAACAAAAAATCACCAGGCTCCAGAGAGAAAGCGGACTGAGAACAGAGCCACAGAGGAGATACACCGGCCTCGCGCCCGAGGACGCGGCAGACGCGGCAGCAGCGCCATACTGCCGGCGGCAGTGGGGAGTTACCCGGTGGGCTACAGCAAGCCGAGGTGAGCCACTGCGGAACAGCCAGGCGGGATTTCTCCGCGCAGAGAGCATCTAAAGCTCCCAGTGGCCGAGCTCAGCACACGCTGCAGGGATTCAGAGTAGAAATCAAAATCAAGAAGAAAAACGCCAGCCCCATAGCCGAGGGCGTAGCAGCGGCGCCATATTGCCACCGGCGGCAGCAACAGCGAATTCAGCGAGGCCAGTACAGCCACATCTGCGTACTCAAGAACAGTGAGTCAAATTGCGGGCCACAGAGGAGAAATCCCAGTACTGTACTCCCTGGGACTTGACCCAGTGGGGGAGGGGCGGTGGCAGAGATATCACACCATAGGAAAACGTGCAACCTGGCACCCCCCACAGTCTAAAGCAGCCTCTATCGACTCTCTGGGTCGGAGACTCTGTGATAAAACCCAGTAAAGGAGTAGTGGGGTCCGAGATACTACTGACTCGAGATCCAGAACACCTTAAGGGAAGTCATAGTGACCCAAGGGAAGAACCCAGAGAAGGCACAAACATCCGAAATCATGGGAAAGAGGAATAATACTGGAGCAATTAATGCCCACAATCCCACAACATCAGAACCCGATAAAACTGAAAATCAGAGATTTCTAGAAGATCAAATCAGGAAAATAACTGTAGAAATAATAGAGGTGCTTCGAAAAGAACTCAGAGAGAGCCAAAAAGAGATAAAGGATGCAATTAATGAAGTAAAGGCCTCAATTCAAAGCACAAACAACCGATTAGAACACATGGAGAACAGAATCTCGCTCTTAGAAGATGAGCAATCCAAAAATGAACTCATAGTTTCTAATCTAGGAAAAAATATCCGACAGCAGGAATCTGATATTGAAGAAATATTGGCCCATTTTAAGAGAGCTAACCTAAGAATTATTGGAATAGAGGAGGGAAAAGAAAGTGAAACCAAAGGGATCAACAATCTCTTCAAGGAAGTAATAGCAGAAAATTTTCCAAACATAGAGCAAGAGGTTGATACAAAGGTCCAGGAAACTTATAGAACTCCCTTTAGACAGGATCGGAGAAGAGGATCCCAACGCCACATAATTGTCAAAATGACCAATGTGGAAGCCAAGCAGAGAATGTTAAAGGCAACAAAAGCAAAGGGCCAAGTGACATTCAGAGGCAAACCAATTAGAATCACTCCAGACTTCCCAAACCAAGTCATGAGAGCCAGAAGGGCTTGGAGTAACATATTCCAAACTCTGAAAGAAAACAACTTCCAGCCAAAAATTTCCTACCCAGCAAAACTTTCTATCAAATTAGATGGAGAAATAAGAAGCTTCCATGACAAACAGAAACTGAAGGAATTTATGTCTTCAAAACCAGCACTAGAGAAAATACTTAAAGAGATTAACTACAAAGAAGAAATAGGTAACACGCACCAGAACCAGAGAAACAAGAGTTTCCATCCAACAGACAATTAAGATTGGTTATCTGTGGAGATTCATTATTTATGTTAGTCTTTTACCTATCTCTAAATGGTATTGTTTGCCTTTATTGTTGTTAATTTTTAGGATTTCTAGTTGGAATATTAATATACCTTCAGATATAGCAATTGGAAATATTTTATCCCATTCTATTAGTAACTGTTAACTCTGTTTACATTGTCTTTGGATATACAATTTTTTATTTTTTTATTTTTTAGGGAGTCTATATACTCCTCTGTTGCCTGTGTCATTGAAATCATAACCAAGAAATCACTGCCAATTTCAATGTTGTGAGGTTTTATGACCCAGATTTTCTCCTAAAAGTTTATAGTCTTAAGATTTGTATTTAGGTCTATTATCTATTTTGAGTTAATATTTGTATATGGGATTAGGTAAGGGTCCAATTTTATTCTTTTCCATGTAATTATTATTTTTTAACAATATTTAGTTAAAAGATTATCATTTCCACCACCAAATGTTCGTGGAAACCTTGTCAAAAATAACTTGACAATATAGGGAAGAATTTAGCTCTAGGCTTTTATTTAACTCCAATGGTTTATATATCTGCTTTATATGGTTTGAAATCAGAAAATATATATCTTCTAGCTTTGTTCTTTTTCAAGATCGTTTTGGGTACCTAGACTCCATATTCCATATTAGGATAGTTTTTTTCTGAAAAATAAATATATAAATATATGATAGTTTCACCAAAAAAATAGAAAAAAATATTCTCTGGTAAGAAAGAAAGCAAAAAGAAATATTGAAATGTTATCTTTAAGTCATCAAAAGCTTGGTATCAGACAAATGAAACTGTTATATGAGATTATCATTTTTAATTTTAGATAAATTGCCATAATACTAGATGTCAACTACTAAGCCAAGCATGGGAGGGAGGGATAGGGAGAGAATGGGGTGGGGATTGGGTGGGGGCTGACTGGGAAAAGTGTGCATGTATGTCCACAAAAGTATGTATCCTACTATGATGTATGAATACAGTGCACCAATAAAAAAAATTAAAAAAAATAAATAAAAATTAAAAAAAATAAAATTTACTTAGGTTAGCTGGGCATAGTGGTGCACAACTATAATACCAATACTTGGAAGGCTGAGACAGGAGGATCACAGGTTCAAGGAAAGTCCCAGAAAGTGAGACTCTCATCAACCTAACTAGACCCTGTTTCAATAAAAAAAAAAAAAAAAAAAAAAATAGGTCTGGGGATGTAGCTCAGAGATAGAATGTCCCTAGGTTCCAACCCCAGTACCTTGCCCCCAAATTACTAAGGTGGGGCTGGGGTTGTAGATAAGTGTTATAGAATTTTGCTTAGCACCTATGAGGCTCTGGGTTTGAGCCCAAGCAATATCCACTCCTCAAAAAGGGGCAATTTTGTTAAGATTTTTTTCTTTTACAGTACTGGGGATTGAATACAGACGTATTCGATGTGTAGCCCTTTTTATTTTAGAACATGGTTGCACTAAATTGAGACTGGCCTTGGACCTATAATCCTGTTGTCTCAGTCCCCAAAGTACTGGGATTACAGGTGTGTGGCACTGTGCACTGCTTTCAATTAAAAAAATGGGAGGGGCTGGGCGTGGTGGGGCACACTTGTAATCCCCGCGCTTGGAAGGTTGAGACGGGTGGATCACGCAGGTTTGAAGCCAGCCTCAGCTACTTAGTGAGGCTCTCAGCTACTTAGTGAGACCCTGTTTCGAAATAAAATATAAAATAGGTCTGGGAGTATAGCCCGGAGGTAGAAAGGCTCTGGGTTCCACCCCAAGTACCACGAAAAAAAAAAAAGGGGGGGGGGAGGTACAGGCCTGGAGATGTAGCTCAGTGGAATAGTGAGTGCCTAGCACTCAGGATGTCCTGGGTCAATCTCCAGCATGAAATAATAAAAATGAAAATGTGGATACAGACTCAGTATTACATGAGTACACTGTAGCAATACCTGCGCTTTGCAGCTGCTTGATAAGTGTTGAGAACTAATTTTCATTTTACTTATTTACTTTTTTGGCAATAGGGATTGAACCCAGGGGCATCTACCTCTAAGTTATACCCTCCGCCCTATTTTGCTTTTTGATTTGAAACAGGGGCTCATTAAGTCGTGGAGAGTCTTACTAAGTTAGCTGATGCTGGCCACCAACCTGCTATCTGCCTGTCTCAGTCTCCCAATACTGGGATTACAGGTGTGAGCCACCACATTCTTACTCTTTTCTTAGGGAATACCATCCTTCAGATCTTATCTCCTAAGTCTTCTGAAGGGCTAATGAATCTCTATCTGGTCTAATATAATTAATCTTATGAGGCACTATTTAAAACAGTCTGCAAGCCAGAGCATGGGGGAAAGTAACAATATTAACTTCAATACCTAACGGTCAAAATATTGTAACTTTTATTCAGTCTTAATGGCAATAAATGGGAGCTATCATTCCTATAAAAAAAATTGTATTATAAGTTCAATTTGTTTACATAAATCCAGATCCAGATAAATAAAATAAAATAAAATAAATCTTCAGCAAGAGTCCTGACCTTGTACATCTGTCCCGACTCAGGACAAGAACCTGTAGTTATGGGGAATAACCTCTGGGAGCCTAATTGGGGTCCCCAGGGACAGTTCCCCCAAATGGTAACACTTATTCCCAAATTGTAACAAGGACGATGTGACAGCACATGCTGATGGTTCAGCTCAGGACAGCACAAGCATGTGATGGGTATAAGTGTAAAAGTTGCACCCCCCAGACCCTGTGTACAAAAATGGCTCCTGAGCTGATCCACCTAATAGCATGACCACCATCCTTGCCATAGCAATGCTGCAGCGCAGCCACAGGTAAGAGGACCAGCTTTTGCAGCTTGTCACACACAGCACCTGCTATAAATGTTTCTTCCATTTCAAGCATAGTTTATACAATAACCTCATAGAAGATTCTGTAACAGAGAAAGGGAGAGTAGAAATAGGAGGGAAAAAAGGGACCACTGAGCTCTTGCACAGGTTTTGAGTTCAAGGACTCAAGGACAATGTCAGCTGTCATTCTATTGCTATTTGTATCTGCACAGCATAGAGAATTTCCCTTGCCACCCACAAAAGGGAGGGTTATGACAGATAGGGCAGACTGAGTTTATGCTCTTTGAGTCCATAAAAGTAAAGGACAGGAATTTTACACACACATACAGCCACATGTACAAAGAAAACATTAAAAAACAGGGAGAAAAGGGCCATGTTCAGGCACCAAAAATGTTATGGTTTGGTGTCCGAGTGGATCACTGCTCTCCCCTGAAATCTTAGATCTTATATAAAGTCTTATCTTGTCTCCATGTCAACCCAGCAGGCTTGAGACAGAAGTTTAGACAGCCAAGCAAGGAAGAGTAAGAAGTAGCCTGTTGTGGTTTTTTTGGGTTTTGGGTTTGTTTGTTGTTGTTGTTGTTGTTGTTGTTGTTGTTGTTGTGTTGTTTTTGTGGTGGTACTGGGGTTCCTGGAAGTCCTTCTACCTCTGGGATACACTCCCACGGGCTACATCCCAGACCTATTTTTTTTTTAACTTTTTTATGTGGAAACAGGGTCTCTTAAGCCAGTGCGGCTGGCTCCGAACTAGCGCGATCCTCCTGTCTCCGCCTCCCAAGCGCGGGGATTACAAGCCTGCGCGACCACGACCGGCATCTGTTTTAACCTTTTCAATTCCTGCTCTGTTTTAGGACAGGGCATAGCATGAAATTATCTATCCATTCACAGATCGACAAACATAAAAAATGTTTAACATCATTAGCAAATGGGGAGATGCAAATCAAAGTTATCTTTAGATTCCATCTAACGCCAGTTAGAATTGCTATCTTCAAGAAGTCCAAGAGCGAGGACTTCCGGGAAGATGGCGACCGAGAAAAGCGGGGCTTAAGAGCCCCGCTAACAACAAATCTCCATTACCACAAAATCAGCGCCTTTCATAGCCAGAAAACACCATCACCAGTGAAACAAAAAATCACCAGGCTCCAGAGAGAAAGCGGGCTGAGAACAGAGCCACAGAGGAGATAACCGGCCTCGCGCCCGAGGACGCGGCAGACGCGGCAGCAGCGCCATACTGCCAGCACCGGCGAATTCACGGGACGGCTACAGCAAGCCGAGGTGAGCCACTGCGGAACAGCCAGGCGGGATTTCTCCAAGCAGAGAGCGTCTAAAGCTCCCAGTGGCTGAGCTCAGCACACGCTGCAGGGATTCAGAGTCGAAATCAAAACCAAGAAGAAAACACCAGCCCCATAGCCGAGGGTGTAGCAGCGGCGCCATATTGCCACCGGCGGTAGCAGCAGCAAATTCAGCGAGGCCAGTACAGCTACATCTGCGCACTCAAGAACAGTGAGTCAAATTGCGGGCCACAGAGGAGAAATCCCAGTACTGTACTCCCTGGGACTTGACCCAGTGGGGGAGGGGCGGTGACAGAGATATCACACCATAGGAGAACGTGCAACCTGGCACCCCCCACGGTCTAAAGCAGCCTCTATCGACTCTCTGGGTCGGAGACTCTGTGATAAAACCCAGTAAAGGAGTAGTGGGGTCTGAGATACTACTGACTCGAGATCCAGAACACCTTAAGGGAAGTCATAGTGACCCAAGGGAAGAACCCAGAGAAGGCACAAACATCCGAAATCATGGGAAAGAGGAATAATACTGGAGCAATGAATGCACACAACCCCACAACATCAGAACCCGATAAAACTGAAAATCAGAGATTTCTAGAAGATCATATCAGGAAAATAACTGTAGAAATAATAGAGGTGCTTCGAAAAGAACTCAGAGAGAGCCAAAAAGAGATAAAGGATGCAATTAATGAAGTAAAGGCCTCAATTCAAAGCACAAACAACCGATTAGAACACATGGAGAACAGAATCTCGCTCTTAGAAGATGATCATTCCAAAAATGAACGCATAGTTTCTAATCTAGGAAAAAATATCCGACAGCAGGAATCTGATATTGAAGAAATATTGGCCCATTTTAAGAGAGCTAACCTAAGAATAATTGGAATAGAGGAGGGAAAAGAAAGTGAAACCAAAGGGATCAACAATCTCTTCAAGGAAGTAATAGCAGAAAATTTTCCAAACATAGAGCAAGAGGCCGATACACAGGTCCAGGAAACGTATAGAACTCCCTTTAGACAGGATCGGAGAAGAGGATCCCCACGCCACATAATTGTCAAAATGACCAATGTGGAAGCCAAGCAGAGAATCTTAAAGGCAACAAAAGCAAAGGGCCAAGTGACATTCAGAGGCAAACCAATTAGAATCACTCCAGACTTCCCAAACCAAGTTATGAGAGCCAGAAGGGCTTGGAGTAACATATTCCCAATTCTGAAAGAAAACAACTTCCAGCCAAAAATTTCCTACCCAGCAAAACTTTCTATCAAATTAGATGGAGAAATAAGAAGCTTCCATGACAAACAGAAACTGAAGGAATTTATGTCTTCAAAACCAGCGCTAGAGAAAATACTCAAAGAGATTAACTACAAAGAAGAAATAGGTAACACACACCAGAACCAGAGAAACAAGATTTTCCATCCAACAGACAACTAAGATTGGTTATCTGTGGAGATTCATTCTTTATGTTAGTCTTTTACCTATCTCTAAATGGTATTGTTTGCCTTTATTGTTGTTAATTTTTAGGATTTCTAGTTGGAATATTAATATACCTTCAGATATAGCAATTGGAAATATTTTATCCCATTCTATTAGTAACTGTTAACTCTGTTTACATTGTCTTTGGATATACAATATTTTTTTTATTTTTTAGGGAGTTTGTATACGCTTCTGTTGCCTGTGCCATTGAAATCATAACCAAGAAATCACTGCCAATTTCAATGTTGTGAGGTTTAATGACCCAGATTTTCTCCTAAAAGCTTATAGTCTTAAGATTTATATTTAGGTCTTTTATCTATTTTGAGTAAATATTTGTATATGGGATTAGGTAAGGGTCCAATTTTATTCTTTTCCATGTAATTATTATTTTTTAACAATATTTAGTTAAAAGATTAATATTTCCACCACCAAATGTTCGTGGAAACCTTGTCAAAAATAACTTGACAGTATAGGGAAGAATTTAGCTCTAGGCTTTTATTTAACTCCAATGGTTTATATATCTGCCTTTAGAATAGTACTACACTGTTTCAATTATTGTAGCTTTATATGGTTTGAAATCAGAAAATATATATCTTCTAGCTTTGTTCTTTTTCAAGATCGTTTTGGGTACCTAGACTCCATATTCCATATTAGGATAGATTTTTTTCTGAAAAATAAATATATAAATATATGATAGTTTCACCTAAAAAATAGAAAAAAAAATATTCTCTGGTAAGAAAGAAAGTAAAAAGAAATATTGAAATGTCATCTTTAAGTCATCAAAAGCTTGGTATCAGACAAATGAAACTGTTATGTGAGATTACCATTTTTAATTTTAGATAAATTGCCATAATACTAGATGTCAACTACTAAGCCAAGCATGGGAGGGAGGGATAGGGAGAGAATGGGGTGGGGATTGGGTGGGGGCTGACTGGGAAAAGTGTGCAAGTATGTCTACAAAAGTATGTATCCTACTATGATGTATGAATACAGTGCACCAATAAAAAAAATAAAATAAAAAATAAAAAAAAGAAGTCCAAGAGCAATAAATACTGGCAAAGATGTGGGGAATTAAGAATTAGAGTCCAGGCCTAGCACAAATCTTCCTCCTCTTTTTGCTCCCAGAGTGAAAATCAGTCTCCAGACCCTAATGACAACTCTCCTGTCCAACTTTGTAAACTCCTCTACCAGATTTGACCCTTTATTATCCCTGGGGTACTCAACACAGCACTCTCCATTGAGAAAAAGGGAGGGACAGGAGCTGCACAATAATATTATAGCTATGTATTCTATAAACTATGAAATATAAAGTAATATATAATTTATACTCTATTAGCTTGATTTGATCATTTTATAACTATCTGTCTAATCCTATTTACGTAAACACATATATATTTCAAAACATATACACTGAAAATATATGTAATTAATTTCTCAAAAATATTTTAGTAAGCCTGGAAGACTTAGGAGGAAGAGTGAAGAATCTACTCTTCACCCTGGTTTCCACAGTGTGTAACTAGCACACCTGTGCCTCCCCATGTAGTGCCATCTGTATCATGGCTGGAGCACACATATGGCTTGGTTTCCATGGGAGAAAGGGAAAAGCTCCTGGTATTGAGTTGTGAAAGGCTGAGAAAGGCAAGCGTCACCTCTAGGCAGCACACAGCCTCTCACCACCATCTCAACTTCTTCAGCATCCCCCATTCCTCAGTTTCTTCATCCATTTTTTCTGTCACAGTTTGGCCTCATGAGCAATTCCTAGGAGTGATGTTAGCTCTTGGGTCTCCATTGCCCAGCTTCTGATCAGCCCTTCCCATGCTCCTGCTCTTACTTCACATGGTCTTAATTTTATCTCCCAACACCTGGAAGGCATTTTCCATGCACCAGGGCAGATACAGTGGCTGACGCCCACACTGGAGCTCATAAGTTTCCTGAGGTCAGGACAGAGGATGCTGCTGGGAACCTGGTGATGAGAGAGGGCTGGCAGAAACAGTTCCTTCCAGAAATGTGACCAACTATCCAGCATCTCTACTTGACTGAGAGAAGAGAGGCAAAGGCATGAGATTGACCTGTGTGTGGATACCCTGAGAGGCCAAACACTGGAGTGAGAGGAGACGCCATCAGATGGTGCTTAGCAATGGAAAGGCAGGTATAGGGGTCACCTGGAGAGCAGGAGAAATATCTAATGCGGTGTGGTACAGGGTGGATAAACATGGCTGATGACAACTAAAGATCTAACAGAAAATTTTGAATGTACCTGACACAAAAAAGATATATAACAATAAACCTGAACTGATCATTACAATTTATATTTATAATATTATGTATCATAATAACAATGGAGTATTATATAAATTACCACACTAACTCCATACAGATGTAAGATTATTTTGTGATATATTTTTTTTTCTTTTTTTTTTTAGCTTGGCATGGTGGTGCATGCCTATAATATCAGTACTTGGAAGGCTGAGAGAAAAGGATCATTGGCTTAAGGACAGCCTCAGCAACATTGCAATACTCTCAATACCCTAGCAAGGCCCGGTTTAAAATGAAAAAATCAAATAAATCTAGGGATGTAGCTCATAAGTAGAATGTCTCAGGGTTTAGTATCTAATGTCATACTTACACATACACACACACACACACACACACAAAATATATATGCATATATGTATACCAGACTTCATAAAAGTATATGATTTATAAATATATACAGATTCAATCAATATATATACACTGAACTTCAAAATATATAATTATTTCTGCACATTTTAAATGTATAAATATTAACCTAAAGTATATGACATACATATATGTGAGGTGCAATACAACTTCATAAAGATATATGATTACATGAATTTTAAATATGTTATTTTAATATTTAAATATTTGTATTATTAGTGCATATTATTTACTAAGAATAATGGGTTTCATTACGGTATGTTGATACAGGCATATAGCATATTTTAATCACCTCCACCCCAGTTCTCCCTCCACTACCATACCCCATCCCTGTGATCTCCTATATCATACCTAATAGTCCCCCTTCTTCATTTCATGATTGTTATTCTATATTCCATGTATGAAAGAAGACATATAATACTTATCTGAGTCTGACTTTTCATATATGATAAAATCTAGTTCTATCAAGTGTGTGTGTGTGTGTGTGTGTGTGAGTGTGTGTGAGTGTGTGTGTGAGTGTGTGTGTGTGTGTGTGTGTGTGTGTGTGTGTGTGTGTGTTTTCCTGGGAATTGAACCCAGCAATATTCTACCTCCAAGATCAGCTACATTTTACGTATTTATATATATTTATTTATTTACATATTTGTTCATTGATTTGAATCAGGAGTTCACAAAGATGTCAAGAGATCCACTGAATTGCTGAGGCTAGCTTTGAAACTCCAATCTTTCTGCCTCAGCCCCCCATGTACTAGGATTATAAGCAGGTATCTTCAAAATGTATTATTATTATGTCTGGGAGGACTATAATTTCTAACCTAGATTTATTTTCTCGCTCTGGGTATTTGATGATAATAGTGTTTATGGAGCTCCTATAAATAGTAGAGGTTGTAATTATTTATCAACTCACATTTTAACTCAGTATTTTATATCTTGCAACATCTATGCCTGATACATATAGACTAATTCAGAATTGTGTTGATATTTCTGACATAATGTCATTATCCACTGCCTCATGAATAGCTCTGGGATTCTCCCTCACAAATTTTCCCCTATTTAAAGTACTACTTTGGTAGGTATTATGTAAACAAAGCTAATAATTCTAGGATAAATATCTAGAAGCAAACTGGATTGTTTACTCTTTTATATCTTAATGAGGTATTGTCAAATTTTTATCAGTAGTTGTGTAACTCAGAGAAAACCTAAATTACCCATCTTGCTTTTCTTGCTTTTAGTTGGCTTCTGGAATCACTAATATTGGTAACCCCTGATATGAGCAATAGATTATTAATCTAGGAATGACCTTTCTGTATGACCTAGTTATACCCTTCATCAGTATCTTCATCAAAAAATTATTATCAGAAGCCAGAGTGCTACATGCATACCCATGTTAATAAAAGCACAATTCACAACAGCTATGTTATAGAACCAACCTAGGTGTCCATCAATAGATAAATGGGAAAAGAAAACGTGGTACAGACACACAATGTAATTCTACACATTCAGAAGTACAAAATTATGTCATTTGCTGGACAATGGATGGAACCAGAGAATATTGTGCTAAGTAAGACCAGCCAGGTGCAGAAATTCAAGGATAGTGTGTTTTCCCTCAGATGTAGAAGCTAAGCAAACAAAAAAAAGGAAACAGGAAACAAAAGGGACTCTAGATAAATGAGGAGAGAGACCAGTAGAAGAGTAGAAGGAATCAACTAGGGAGGGAGGAGAGGAGTGGAAAAAGACCTGATGAAGGAAATAGTTCAACTACTGCTAAGTCCATTAATGAAGATGTCAGTGCAAATCCCACACATATGTACAGGGCAAGATGGAGATCAGGGTGGGATCCAGAGGAAAACATGCCAAGAGCTGCAAGCACATATGTTTCCATCACTTTGAACCTTGATATGCTATATAATTACAATGAACCAATAAAAAGATAAAACTGAAAAAAAACAAACAAACCACACTCTTGGCACACACCACTAATCCCAGTACTTGGGAGTCTGAGAAAGGAAGATCACAGGTTTGAGGCCAGCCTCGGCAATTTATCGAGACCCTAGGCAACTAAGACTTGGTTCAAAATAAAAACGGAAGCCAGGCATGGTGGCACACGCTTGTAATCCCCGCGCTTGGGAGGCAGAGACAGGAGAATCATGCAGGTTCGAAGCCAGCCGCGTGCGCTGGCTTAGGAGATGCTGTTTCCAAATAAAAATGTAAAAATAGGTCTGGGAGTGTAGCCCGGAGGTAGAAGGGCTTCCAGGAACCCCAGTACCACCAAAAAAATAATAATAATAAAGTAAAAATAAAAATAAAAACGAAAAACAAAGCCGGGAATGTATCTTAGAGGTAGAATGGCCTTGGGTCCCATCCCAGTACAACAAAAATGAATACATAACAATAAATAGCCAGGTGCAGTATTTAGGCATTTGATTTCTTTGCATGGGAGCTTTGAAAGAAAATCTCAGATTTGAGTCTAGCCCTAGCAATTTAGTGAAACCCTCAGAAACTTGGTATAATCCTTTTCTGAGTAGAAAATGAAATAGGGCTGGGGTGGTATCTCAGGTATAATTTCTCTGGGTTCAATCCCCATTACAACAACAAAAAAACAAAAAAAGCAAAAAAACAAACAAAAAACCTACACAAAAGCAATAATTTTTTTTTCCGGTACTGGAGATAGAATCCAGGGGCATTCTACCTCTGAGCTATACCCCCAGCCCTATTTTCATTCTTTATTTTAAAACAAGGTCTAAGTTGCAGAAGGCCTAACTAATTAGCTAAGGCTGGCTACAAACCTGGATTCTCCTGTATCAACCTCCCAAATACTGAGATTACAAGCATGAACCACCACTGCCGGCTCACATGCAGTAATCTTTAACAAATAATACATAAAATGTTTAGGAATTGCTAACCCTGAGATAAAGGAAGAGAAATGTTAATTTTTAGAAGTACACACAGGTGTGCACAGCTGTTGACAATGTTCTATTGATTTAACTATATTATATTTTTGGTTACATTCTATAGCTTGCATCATATATTATGTGAAAAATAAATAACAGTAAAAGAGTTGAAGCCACTTCATTTTTTTAGGTAGTGGCATACAGATTTTAGAAGAAAAATGGAGTCCATAAAAATTCTGGGTGCCACCCTTGAGGCATAGTCACATTACACCTCAACACCTTGGTGCTCTGTGGGCCAGGAAAGAATTGAAGATGCTCTGTACACAGCTCTAGTGGAGAATCAACTATGTCCTCTGGGTACTGCTCAATGTCTGAATTCTGTCCAGGGCTGCCTTAACTGCCATCAGCCATGTGAAGATGACATTCCAACACCAGGTCCTGGAGTTTGCTGTCTAATGCAGTTCAACTTGAGAAAATGTCAAGCCCCGAGTGGCCATGTGGCCTCTGTGTCAGCTTAATCAAGCACCATGAGACTCACTTTGTAGCTAGAAGAGTAGCCTGCTGCTCCCCTGGGTGCATCAGAATGGTACACAGTAAACAAGGTCACTGAGGCCCACTGGGAGAAGTCTTGTCATCATGTCCCTGATATACTGCCCCACTTTTCTGAGATCCCACACTTACTCAGGACTCCAGCTCCCTGATTTCTGCAGCACTCATCCTTGGGGATGAAAGGGAGGTAGGAAGACCTTTCACTCTGCCCAGTCTCAGTTCTTGCTTCCACATAGAGACTGCTATTATTTTCAGATATTCTTTCTAATATTTCAGATATAATAAACCTATATTTTCTTATGTCTTAATGACGGGACCTCTCTTTTCTATCACATATATTTCTACTATCTTCACTTTTTTTCCTTGTTTAATACTGTCATGGTGTGGATTTAAAATGCCACCCTATCCCTCATGGAAACAAGGCAGAGTTTGGTTACTAAGGAGTGGTTCTTTGGGTGTGGCTTTGACATTATATATTCTTTCTGCTTGTTCATTCTCTGCTTTCAGCCCCCACACAATTTAAGCAAAGAGTTTTCTGTCCTCTCTCCCTCTCTCTCTCTCCCCCTCCTCTCTCTCTCTCTCCCTCTCTCTCTCCCCCTCCTCTCTCTCTCTCTCTCTCTCTCTCTCTCTCTCTCTCTCTCTCTCTCTCTCTCCCTCCTCTCTCTCTCCCTCCTCTCTCTCTCTCTCTCCCTCCTCTCTCTCTCTCTCTCTCTCTCTCTCTCTCTCTCTCTCTCTCTCTCTCTCTCTCTCTCTTTCTCTCTCTCTCTCTCAATCTCCTCTCTATCTGCTGCTTTGCCCTGCCCTGAGTTGCTCAGATGGAACCTGGCCTGACATAGACTGAACCTCTGAGATCTCCAGGAAATTGAGAGCAAATAAATCTTCCTTTCCCTACATTTTTTGGTCAGTTGCTTTGGATTATAGCAATGAGAATATTGGCCAAGCTCTCCAAATATCTCATCACAAATAACTAAAATTTTTTTAAGTGTGCCACGCTTTTTAGAAATTGTATCTGGACATCTCAAGTTCACTGTTTGCACAACTTTGATATTCCATTCTATCCCATGTGTATGCATAGGTCATTCATGTTCAGTGATTTCCTTTATACTCTCCTCAGCCTTTTCAGTGCCTTGGTCAGTCATTCACATTTGAGATAATTTACATCCAATTTTTATCTGATTTTACTATTTATTTATTTATGTTACTAGAAATTGAACCTAGTAGCATTCTACAAGTAAACTAATCCCAGAACTTTTTCTTTTCGCTTTGAAACAGGTTCTGGCTAAGTTGCTGAGGCTGGCCTTGAACCTGCAATCTGCCTGTCTTAGCCTTCCAAGTATCAGGATTATAGGAATGTGTCACTGTGCCCAGCTGAATGGTATCACTCTGAAATGGTGTTTTAAAAAATTGTTTTATGATGAAATAAATAAATACAGATTATTTCCATATAACTTTGCTCCCAATTACCTTGAAAATCTCTCAAATAATACTTCAAACAATTTGGCCAAATTTTTCTATAGTTGTTCTCAAAATTTAATCTTCTGTGATCAAATACATTGCTGTTTTCTTTCCAATTACTATAAATAGTCTTTTATCTTTGACAAAAAGCTCCTCTAAAGTCATGAGTAATAGAAGTCATAGTAACAGATGTCTTATTTGATCTCGTGAAAGCTTTCAATTTTTTCAATTTTATTTTTTATGTGAATCATATTGAAAATGTTATACATTCAGACTGTGCTTGGTGCCCTCTCCTCTCCCCCTTTCACTTACCCCCTCCCAACAATGAGTGTCCAGATTAACCATGCTACATTCATACTCTTACACATATTCGAATATAGCTCCTCCATTAATCAACCTCAGCCTTCTCTCCTACCCTTCCATTCTAGCTTTGCTGAAAAAGCTTTCAATTTTTAACCACAAATGTTTTATTGTTGACATTTTGATATTTTTATCATAGTAATATGAATCCTCTATACTGTGGCATTATAAACATTTTAGGTATTTAAATATGTTTCATTTTGTCACATGATATTATGTTTCTATTGAGATTGATAATATATTTTTTCTTCTTGAATCTCCTCCTTTGGGTACTCATATAAATGAAGTTTGTAATGTTACACCTACTTTGGATCTTTGGAAAATTTTCTTGCTGCATTGTTTGAATATTTTTGCAAAACCCAGAAATCCTTTTATAATTATTTTGTGCCCATTGCTTCCCATTTAGATTAGTAAGTTCACATTCTTATCAGCAGACTTTTCAAACTGCACTTATATCATTTTTCTGCCAAGATCATGATAAATTTATAGTGTGATTAGCAGGAAGCACTTGCTCTTATCCTTAGGAATAGTGTGTAGATGTTTCTCTCTTTGGTGTATGTGGCTGGTTTCAGTATTGTAGAAGACCTTGAGATTTCCTATGGAATGATTTTTCCACCATAAAATTTTATCCTGGGAAACTTACACATTCATAATGTCCTGCAGTTCTCAGCTCTCCTATGGTAATTTGTATCTTCTAGGAATTTATTCATATCTCTCCAACTTCCAAATTTACTGAAATAGTTAATAACAATAGCTTTTAACAAATATCTGCGTTTTCTCAGTCACTAGCACTACATTTACCCTGATCTTATTTTGCCTGTGATACAGTCTCTTGAGAGGTGTGTCCAATATGTTATTCTTTACGAGGAACTGACTTTGTCCTTGTTTTTCCTTTTCATTTTGCATTGTTTGATATTACTCTGATCTCATTTATATACATTCTCTTCATTATTTTTAGGACCCATTCTGATATTCCTAATCTAATGTCATTGTTTCTTCAAAGAGTTCTTACCTGGTCTTCACAATTATTTGCAGAATGGACATTTTCTAATGCATCCTCATTCTAAAATCTAATTTGCTATGTGTTAACTAAGAAATGTTTTGCCCATATTTAGAAATTAGGGTTTTCTTATATTTTTATAACTCACGATTATTGTACTAGGTAAACTTTTGTGTCTCACTAATTCTTTGATTTTTTTTATTCCTACTTAAGAGCTTGTTATATAACCACATGTATTACTTGCTTCAGGTGCTTGAGAAGGAAAGGGAATTTTATTGCCACTCTGTGTGTCACTTTTTATGGTGATTCGGTGGAAAGCATGAAGTTAGCCAATTTTTATGTCCCAAAATTCATATGCCAGTTATGTTAATTATTAAATATTTTTAGCTGCCACTTTGTGTCGACACACCTGTAATCTCGGTACTTGTGAGGCTGAGACAGAAAGATCACAGGTTTGCAGCCAGCCTCAGCAACTTATGGGGTACATCTGCAATTTAGTAATAGCCTGTTTCAAAAGAAAAATAAACTGGGCATGGTGGTATATGCCTATAATACCAATACTAGGGAAGTGGAGACAAGAGAATCACAGGTTCAAAGCCAGCATCTGGAACCTAGCAAGGCCCACAACAACATAGTAAAACCCTATTTAAAACTAAAATTATGGGCAGGGCGTGGTGGCGCATGCTTGTAATACCAGCATTCGGGAGGCAGAGACCAGAGGATCGCAGTTCACAGACAGCCTCAGCTACTATGTAGTGAGGCCCTTCGTAACTCACTGAGACCCTGTTTCAAACATAAAAAGGACTAAAGAAATAGGGCTAGGGGTGTAGCTCAGAAGTACAATGCCCCAGGATTCCATTCCCAATATGGCAAAAAAATAAAATAAAATTATAAAATTAAGGCTGCATTATAGCTCAGAAGTATAACACCTCTTGTGCTGGTTCAAGTTCCAGTAGCAAAAATAAATAAAAATAAGTTTAAGGATGCAACTCAAATGTAGAATGCCCCTGGGTTCAGTCCCTAGTTCCACAATATGAATCACTTTGGATAAAAGGTTAAAATCTTCCACTGTATTCTATTAATTATCTATGGCTTGGAGTGTTTTTTTTTTTTAATTTTTGGTACTGGGATGAAATCAGGGGGTATTCTGGTATACACCCAGACATATTTTATTTTTTTATTTGGAAACAAAGTCTCTCTAGGTTGCTGAGAGTCTCACTACGTTGCTGAGGCTGTCTTCAAACCTGCTATCCTGCTGTCTCAGTCTCCCAAATACTGGAAATGAAGTTTGGGGCCACCATTCAGGCTTAATTCTCTATTTTTATATCACATATTGATGTGTTTGTGAGTACATAAGTATTAAGCCTGTGTTTTAATGAGAGTGCTTTTTTATACTCAGTAATTCTGTTTCTGTAAGGTATGTTTTGTCCAATGTTATTCAAAGTAAAACAGCTTCCCATTGGTTAGTTTCTAGTTACTCATTGTTCTTTTTTTTTTTTTTTTTTTGTGTGTGTGTGTGTGTGGTACTGGGGTTCCTGGAAGCCCTTCTACCTCCGGGCTACACTCCCAGACCTATTCTATATTTTTTAAACAGGGTCTCTTACACCAGCGCGGCTGGCTTCGAACCTGCGCGATCCTCCTGTCTCCACCTCCCAAGCGCGGGGATTACAAGTGTGCGCCACCACGCCCGGCTATTGTTCATTTTTTATGTCCAAAGTTTCTATGTCTTTTTCATTGGAGATAAATCTTATAAACACATGGAACAATCTATAAGTCTGATTTGTCTTAGATTTCCATGAACATGCCAATTTGCTACCCAAGTTTGTACACTGTGTCTGTTTCCATGACATTGTGAAGTACCCATGTGTTTGTTTTATTTAGAATGCCAGTCTATTAGAAATCCCCTATGTGGGGTGTGATATTTTCCCATCTTTATTATCTGCCTTCTCTTTAATCTGTTTATTCCACTTATTTTAAAAAATCATTTCAACTTAACTCATGTTAAATTGGTAAATAATGGCAATATTATCAATTGGTGCATTGTAGCCATACATCTTAATTGAGTACAAGTACAAGATGGTAGAGGCATACATGCACACATCACTCACCTAGCTCTTCCCCAGTTTCCACCCCCATTCCCTCCTTCTCATGTGTGATTGAACCCAAGTGGTGTGGTTCTACTTCTGAGATACCCCCCAGCCCTTTAATTTTTATTGTGAAACAGGGTTGTGTTTTTTTTTATCTATTTTTAAATAAATTTATTTTAAATTTAAATTTATTTTAAATTTATTTTAAAATTTTTATTGTGAGACTAGGTTGTTGAGAGCCTTCCTAAACCACTGAGGTTTGCCTCAAACCTGTGATCTTACTGTCTCGGCCTCTCAATACTGGCATTACAGGTATGTGCCATCATTCCTGACTGAGGAGCTCTTTATGAATGTCAAAAATAGTGCATATTAGTTTATGAGGATTCCATAAGATGGTCTCCTTCACGGTACGTAACTCACTCTTTTCTCTGCTCGTACAGTGGGGCTAATTCCACATATTCAATCATAATGTGCAGAGTTGAGGATGTTTATGTTCAAATGAGTGCCTGGTGTGTGACCTCTTACCCAGGACAGGAGGAAATCTAAACTGCATACATACTGAAGGGCACTTGGAGAGTTGACCTGTATGATACAATTATAAAAATAAAAAAAAAAGTTTGGACTGCTAAGGGCAGGTGTGTGGATCAAGGAACAAAAATGTCTGAAGAGAAAATTCTGGCTACTGGTTAGGAGAGAGGTCACTGATTACTGACACTGGAGAAAATTTGAATGATGGGAAGGCTTCAAGGAAAACCTGAATAAGTTGTATAGCATATTATAGACACAATGCACCAAGTGGCACGTGCATGTATGTTTCTAACACCCTGAGCCTCATTATGATGTATATTTGCAATGTGTCGATAAAAGTATATTAAAAATAAGGTTAAAGTTCCTTTTCAAAAGCAACAGTGTGGTCTTTGTGGTTCACCATGTTAAGTGCTGCAATTTCAAACAATTCAAACTCATAATATCTAAATTGCAAAGTTGCTAGAAAGAGCAAATGAAATTGTAAAAGTATAATATGCCAACACTGTGGGTGTTTCATAAATAATTTGAATGTGGCTCCCTTAGCTAGATAATGAGGATGTTGTCATTATGGTAGAGAAGGAAGGGAAAGAAGAGATTTTTATTTTAAACATTAGCCTCATATAGCCTGAGAATGTTCTTACATAGGCCCTTAAGATATGGAGACAATGATTAACTAAAAGCCCATTTAGGAATAAAAGGCTGATAGAACCAACTGAATCAATATATTATTATGAGGCAAGTTATATGTAAAACTGTAAAATTCAATACCTATAGCTGATATGTTTAACCTTACAAATTTCGGTGTTAATTTTAACGAATGTCATATTGCCACTGTTATATCTATACTTTGAACCTATTATTTTTTGCTTTAATAAAAGCATAAAATGATTCAGACTAGCTAGGTAATGGTGGTGATCCCACTGCTTGGGCAGCAGAGACAAGAGGATGTCAGGTTCTAGGCCAGCTTCAGGAACTTACTGAGACCCACAGAATCTTAGCAAAATCTTGTTTCAAAACGGAAAGTAAAGTACAGCTGAGGATGTAACTGAGTGGTAAATAGTCTCTGCATAAAAGGTACAAAAAGCAATTCACACTAAAAGGTGGATTTTGTGCATGTTGCAGTGAAGATGATACATGAACTCTTTTGCTGACTGGGTTTATTACATATAGGTGCCAGATTGCCCAGAAAATTACTTATGGTGAGGTTTGTCCTGGTCTTTATGGGATATCTAACAGCAATCTTGACCTCTACTTTTGGCATATTAATTGCTGAAACCCAAGTTGTGAGAACTACAGTTGTTTCAGAACACTGCCATTTGACCCATGGTTTGAAAGGGAAGCAGGATGCTCCCACTTAGAAAATGATGTCAGATGACTTTGTAATAATCATGAACTCAGAGGAAGGGTGTGCGCACACAGTAAACAAAGATGGAGTTTAAGTACATGCGTTATTCTGTGTATGTTCAGAGAAAAATGCTCCTTAAAGAGGTTAGATTATAAAAATATAAGTAATGTGGTGTAAAAGCACAACTCAATTCCATGAAGCCATAAAGAACAAAAGTATGACATTTCCAGGACAATGGATGGAACTACAGAATATTGTGCTACGTGAGATCAGCTAGCGTCAGAAAAGCAAGAGTTGTAGGTTTTTCATATATGTAGAAGCTAGAGAGAAAATATGAAACATAAGGGATTCTAAATAATGTAGAGAGAGACCTGTAAAATAGTAGGAAGGCATTGTGGAGGGGAGTCAGGAAGAGAAAGAAAGAGGATTTAGTAAAAACAGAGAATAAAATTATGGCAGTATACACAGCAATACCAATTTCATTAGTATGTACAAGGAGTTGGGATGAGAGAGTGGGGTAGGATGGGAAAGGAAACACACCAAGAGTTGTTTGCATGTATATTTCTAGTTTCTATCACATTGAAACTCACTGTGATGTGTAATTGATATTCACTGATTTAAAAAAAAATTCTGATACCTGGGGATGTAGCCCAAAGGTATTCTACTTCTGAACTATACCCCAGCCCTATTTTTTATTTTTTATTTTGAAACAGTGTCTTACTGAGTTTAGGAAATGGCCTCACTAAGTAGCTAAGGTTGGCTGCAAATCTGTGATCCTCCTGTCTCAACCTCCCAAGTACTGGGATTACAAGCATGTGCCACCACACCCAGCTGATAAAATTGTTTTTTAAATTAAAAATAAGTTAAAATTGAATGTTTTCCCTAATATGGGGAATCTAGGGAGAGAATCTGTCATAGAAGGAACCCTAGATAAAGAAGGAGAAACCATAGATGAGCAAATAAGGCGACCTAACTGAGGAGGAAAAGAGGGTGGAAAAGGGAAATTCCCTAACCTACTTGATGTACATTCACAAAAATATCAAAGCCAATCACTAAGCCAAACATGAGAAAGAGGGACGGAGGAGAGAATGGAATGGGAATCGAGTAAGGGCTAAAGGAGTGATTGGTGCATGTGTGTCTCTACCATCTTGTACTCCATTAAGATGCAATGTGCCAATCAAAAAAAATTTTTAAAAAGATGTATAACACCAATGAACCAATAAGAAATTTTTAAAGGAAAACTAAAGAAAAATGCCTAATAGTATGCAAATTTATCTTTAAAGTATGACAACATGTACCCCAATATGATGTATGAAAATAATACACCAATAAAAATAAGAAAAAATAAAAATATAAAAATAAAAAAAAAATTTTAAAAAGTATGACAACATGTCTTCCTGATCAATATACTATAATGCCATGAGTTAGCACTAAATTCCACCTTCTTTCTTCACCTGCTGCTGAGATATATCTTTCTCAACAGCCCCTGGAGCCCAGGTTCTAGAAGTGTAACATCAAATCATGAATGTAGGACATTTCACCACCCTTATCTCCTCTTGAATTGTTAATCAGTATATTCTATAAGATGCACTTGTTAAAATAATTTTATGATGAATCCATTTATTTTTATTGTAGGCCTGCTTTAACTAAAACATCATTAAGAAAATGTTTCCAGAGCTGGGGATGTAGCTCAGTGATTCAGCATCTGCCCGGCATGCACAGTGACCTGGGTTCCATCCCCCATACAGCAAAGACTACTACAAATAATAGCAAACAGGCAGTTCCAAGTGACAGAATCTTAGGCACACTCCTTGTATCTCAGATTTGCATGGGTGTCCTGGGGAACTCATTGCTCTTTGGATTACATTTGTCTATATTCTTTCTTCAACCTCATCTGAAGAAGCCCATCGATTTTATTTCCATGACCCTGACATTGGTCAATATCCTGACTATCATATTCCCATCGCTATCATATGTAGCATCATCCTTTGGAGTAAGACAGTTTTTGAATGATGTTGGCTGTCAGGCACTTTTGTTCTCCCACACAGTAACCCGCGGTCTTTCCATCTTCACTACCTCTCTCCTGAGTGCATTTCAAGCCATCACCATCAGTCCCAGGAACAAAAAGTGGGCATGGCTTAAATATAAGCTCTCTACATGGATCTTTCCCTCTTTTTTCTCCTTCTGGATAATCAACATGCTGTTCTATATCCCCATCATTGAAAGTGCAAGAGCCATTGGCAATATCACTGTTGTTGGTCATGGGTATTCTAATGCTTACTGTCAAACTAGGCAATTCACAGACCAGAGTCCAGGGTCTTATCTAACTGTCCTTCTGATTTATGATCTGGTATTTGTGGCCCTCATGATCGGCACCAGTCTCTACATGGTGAATTTCCTCTACCAACACCACAAGAGAGTGCAGCATGTCCGAGGCCCCCAGCTCCCCTCCCAGGCATCTCCTGAACACAAAGCTACCTGTACCATCCTTTTGCTGGTTGTTTGCTTTGTGTTCTTTTATTGCTCAAACAACCTTGTAACTCTGTATTCCATTTACATACATGAGAAAATTCCAAGACTGGAAGGTATTGCTGCCATTTTATCATCATGTTACCCAACCATTTGCCCATTTTTGCTGATGAGGAATAATAAAATTATTTCCCAATTTATGTCTACATTTTCATTGATGAGAATTACCTGTCCTTAAAGAGAACTACAAGGCTGATCTCACTCCCAGGGGAGGATGCTTAATAGCTTATATACAAAAACAAAAGTCATAAGGCCCTTGAGAAATTCAAGTGGCACCAGTGTGAATTCAGGTGTGCTATAAATTTACAATGTACTCAGAATTGGAATCCTTACTTTCAATAAATGAACACACATACCACATTAACAATTTTCACATTGATTACTTACTTAACATGTCTTTGAATAAAAAATGTATTTTAGATATTCTATTAAAACTGTTTTGTCTGATTTCTTTTGCTCTTTTTTAATCTGGCTGATAGAAAATGTAAAATGCCCTTTGGGATTTTATTATTTTTCATCCTGAAACAGGCTCTTGATAGGCCTCTCAGAGTCCTGCCACGTTGCTAAGGTGGCCATTGAACCTGTGATCCTCCTGTCTTGGCCTTTCATATATGGGGATTACAGGCATGCATCATCTTGCCCCATGCTGTCATTATATTTATGTTAAACTGCTGGACAAAGAAACTGCTTTTGAGTAACAAATACATAATCCCCACTTTGCATGTTACAGGCACTAATAAAAGGATATATATATATATATATATATATATATATATATATCCTAAAACAATAACATATAATAAGTAATGACACCCTGTGAGATGTCTATGGCATAGAAATAAATGTAGATAATATAAAATGGGATACAAAATAGAGTTGTCACCATGTATAGGGAAAAACACCTACAATCCCAGTCCAGTACTTAGGAGAGAGGAGAGTCTCAGATTCAAGACATGCCTCAGCAATTTATTTTTTAATACTTTAATTGGTACATTATAGTCTCACACCATAATGTAATTTATAGTTATAATGAAATACATCCACACAGTACTTGGTTTACTGTCCCCCAGCTCTCTCTCCTTCCACATCCTCCCCATACAAGGCATGGAGCTTGACATTAATTTTCTCACCTATGTACATAAAGGTTATGGAAGTGATTTCTTCATCAATCCTCCCTCGTCCATCACTCTTCCCATACAATACCTTCGTGGATCCATGGAAATTTCTCCTTTATCATCTGAAGTCCCTCTGGTATCCTGATTATTCTTTTGCTTCCACATATGAGAAAAAATATATAATATATAACTTTCTGTGACTGGCTAATCACACATAATTTTCTACAAGCCCATCTATTTTTCTGCAATTGTTCTTTATTTTTTAATTTTTTATTTTTTATTGGTTCATTATATTAATACATCATATTGGGGTAAAAAAACTTGTGTGGACATACATGTACACATCACCGATTAAACCCCTAACCAATTCCCACCCCATTCCCTCCCCATCCCTCCCTCCCTTGCTTGGCTTAGTGGTCGACTTTGATATGTTTAAGTACATTGTGTGTTTTAGAGAATTTCCTTCTTCTCCCTCCCATCCCATCATTTAGGTTGTCTTGTTTGCTCCTCTATAGAATTTCCTTTTTCACCTAGAGTTCCTCCTATGACCCATTTCTCCCTAGCTTTCCCATATTAGGGAAAGCATCTGATTTCTTATTTATTGTGACTGACTAATCTCACTTAGCATAATGTCCTCCAGTTCCATCCATTTCCCTGAAAATGATGTAATTGAGTTTTTTTAATGGCTGAGTAAAATTCCATTGTGTACATATCCCATGGTTTTGCAATCCATTCATCTGTTGATGGACATCTTGGCTGGTTCCATAGTTTGGCTATGGTGAATTGTGCAGCTATGAACCTAGATACGCATGCATTAGTTTGGTAGTTTGGTTTCCTATCTTTTGGGTAGATACCCAGAAGTGGTATTGCTGGATCGAATGGTAGATTTGTTCCCATTCTTCTGAGGATTCTCCATACTGTTTTCCAAAGTGGTTGCACTAATTTGCAATCCCACCAACAGTGTTTTAGAGTTCCCACTTCTCCACATCCTCGCCAGCATTTGTTGTTGTTTGTGTTTTGAATGATTGCCATTCTAGTGGAGTTAGGTGAAATCTCAGGGTAGTTTTGATTTGCATCTCTCTGATTGCTAGTGATGTTGAGCATTTTTTCATGCATTTATTGGCCATTTGAATTTCTTCTTTTGTGAAGTGTCTATTTAGTTCATTTGCCCATTTTGTTATTGGATGCTTTGTTTTCTTAGTGTTGAGTTTCTTGAGTTCTCTGTAGATTCTAGATATTAGTCCTCTATCAGTGGTGTAGGTGGCAAAAATCTTCTCCCATTCTGTTGGCTCTCGGTTGAGGTTCTTGACAGTTTCCTTTGCTGAACAGAAGCTCTTCAGTTTCATGCAACCCCACATATTGATTCACCTTTTAATTTGTTGTGCCTTTGGGGTCTTGTTGAGAAAGTGTTTTCTGTGCCTATGTGTTGCAGAGTTGGACCTATGCCCTCTTCCAGAAGCTTTGGAATTGTTCTTTATTTCTTTTTTTTTTTTTTTTTTGTAGAGTTACATCAATTTTTTATTGGGATTCTGTGGGGGGTTTTGTTGTTGTTGTTGTTGTTGTTTTTGTGTGCGTGTGTGTATACTTGATTGTTTGGGGGGGTTATTTTTTGAAGGGGGCTTGTGGGGTTTTTGTGTTTTTGTTTTGTTTTGTTTTTATGATATTTGTTTTGCTTTGTTTGTTTGTTTTTGTTGTTTTTAACCCTCTTACCAAATCCTCTCCCAAGCTTCTTCCCTTGTACAAATATACTCTCTCCTCTCTATCCCTTTTCTATCTTTCTCTTCTTTTTGTGATTTCTTTGTTTTGTATTAAATCCAATTCATATCATGATACCAGAAACTCAACACTGGTTACTAGAATTCTACTACATTGGTACTATCCCTACTCTTTAGTGTATACTACCTTAAAAAACTCATATATGCATACTATTTGACACTATCTGAGACATTACCCTATTCTTCCATTTACTCCTCCCCTTTCCTCCGTACTCAACCTTCACTGTTAAATACAAGTTGCCATGAATATACCAGCTACAGACTGAGAGAAATCTACCAAAAGGAACAGGTACAAACTTCTAAAATCATGAGGAGGAACAACACTGGAGCAATGAGCTCTCACAATCCCACAGTAACAGAACTTGTTAACACAGAAATGCAGAGATTTCCAAAGATCAAATCAGGAATATAACTGTAGAATTAATTCAGTATTTTTTATTGGTACACTATATGCATTAATCATAGTGGTATAAAGATAATACTTTTGTAGACAAACATGCACACATCGTCCAGTAAGCCCCTACCCGATCCCCACCCCGTTCCCTCCCCATCCTTCCTTCCCATGCTTGGCTTAGTGGTTGACATCTAGTATTATTCATTTGACTGATACCAAGCTTTTGATGACTTAATGAAAACATTTCAATATTTCTTTTTGCTTTCTTTCTTACCAGAGAATATTTTTTTCTTTTTTTAGGTGGAACTAAATGAAATAATACATTTATTTATTTATTTTTCAGAAAAAAAATCTATCCTGATATGGAATACGAACTCTAGATACCCAAAACAATCTCGAAGAACAAAGCTAGAAGATTTATATTTTCTGATTTCAAACCATATAAAGCTACAATAATTGAAACAGTGTAATACTGTTCTAAAGGCAGATATATAAACCATTAGAGTTAAATAAAAGCCTAGAGATAAATTCTTCCATATATTGTCAAGTTATTTTTGACAAGGTTTCCACGAACATTTGATGGAGAAAATAATAATATTCTAACTAAATATTGTTGAAAAATAATAATTACATGAAAAAGAATAAAATTGGACCCTTACCTAACACCATATACAAACTAACTCAAAATAGATAAAAGACCTAAATATAAATCTTTTTTTATTGGTGCACTGTATTCATACATCATAGTGGGATACAAACTTTTGTAGACATACATGCACACATCGCCCAGTCAGCCCCCACCCAATCCCCACCCCATTCTCTCCCCATCCCTCCTTCCCATGCTTGGCTTAGTGGTTGATATCTAGTATTATAGCAATTTTTCCAAAATTAAAAATGATAATCTCACATAACAGTTTCATTTGTCTGATACCAAGCTTTTGATGACTTAAAGATAACATTTCAATATTTCTTTTTGCTTTCTTTCTTACCAGAGAATATTGTTTTCTATTTTTTTAGGTGAAACTATCATATATTTATATATTTATTTTTCAGAAAAAAATCTATCCTAATATGGAATATGGATTCTAGATACCCAAGACGATCTTGAAAAAGAACAAAGCTAGAAGATATATATTTTCTGATTTCAAACCATATAAAGCTACAATAATTGAAACAGTGTAGTACTGTTCTAAAGGCAGATATATAAACTGTTGGAGTTAAATAAAAGCCTAGAGCTAAATTCTTCCCTATATTGTCAAGTTATTTTTGACAAGGTTTCCACGAACATTTGGTGGTGGAAATAATAATCTTTTAACTAAATATTGTTGAAAAATAATATTTACATGGAAAAGAATAAAATTGGACCCTTACCTAATCCCATATACAAGTATTAACTCAAAATAGATAAAAGACCTAAATATAAATATATGATGTTACAATCTCTTTGATTGTTATTGGTTGGTTTAAGTGTTCTATATCTTCTTGACTCAGTTTAGGAAGGTTGTATTTATCTAGGAAGTAGTCAACTCCGCTGTAGTTGGGTGAAATATTCTATATGTGTCCAACAGGTACATTTGGTTAATGGTGTTCTTTAGTTCTGAGACATCTTTACTGACCCTTTGTCTGGAAGATCAGTCTAGTATTGTGAGAGGTGTGTTAAAGTCTCCCAGTATTATTGCATTGAGATTTATGTGTGACTCTATGTCACAAAGAGTTTGATTTATGAAAGTAGCTGCACCTGTGTTTGGGGCATAGATGTTCATTATTGTTAATTCTTCTTGATGGATTATTCCTTTTACTAGTAAAATGTGACCCTCTTTGTCTCTTCTAATAAGTTTGGGTTTGAAGTCTAACTTGTCTAACATCATAGTTGCTACTCCTGCTTGCCTTCTAGTTCTGTTAGCATGGATTACCTTGCTCCAGCCCTTTACCTTGAGATTGTTCCTATCTTTACTTGTAAGGTGTGTTCTTGTAAGCAACAGATGGATGGATTCTGGTTTTTAATCTATTTTGTCACTTTATGTCTTTTTATTGGGGAGTTGAGGCCATTTACATTCAGTATGATTATTGGGAGATAATTTTTAATTCCTAACATGTTAAGATTTTATTTCTGTTTGAAATACTGTTTATTCTTCTTTGCTTAGTTGTCTGCTGGATGGGAAATCTTGTTTCTCTGGTTCTGGTATGTATTACCTATTTCTTCTTTGCAGTTAATCTCCTTGAGTATTTTCTCTAGCGCTGGTTTTGAAGACATAAATTCCTTCAGTTTCTGTTTGTCATGGAAGCTTCTTATTTCCCCATCTAATTTGATAGATAGTTTTGCTGGGTAGGAAATTTTTGGCTGGAAGTTGTTTTCTTTCAGAGTTTAAAATATGTTACTCCACACCCTTTTGGTGTGGCCCTTCTTGGTTTGGGAATTCTGGAGTGATTCTAATTGGTTTGCCTCTGAATGTCACTTGGCCTTTTATTTTTGTTGCCTTTAAGATTCTCTGCTTGGCTTCCCCATTGTCATTTTGAGAATTATGTGGTGTGGAGAAACTCTTCTCTTATTCTGTCTAAAGGGAGTTCTATAAGTTTCCTGAATCTGTGTATCGACCTCTTACTTTATGTTTGGAAATTTTTCTGCTATTACTTCCTTGAAGAGATTATTGATCCCTTTGGTTTCACCTTCTTTTCCCTCCTCTATTTCAATTATTCTTAGGTTAGCTCTCTTAAAATGGACCCATATTTCTTCATTGTCAAATTCCTGCTGTCAGATATTTTTTTTCTGAATTATAAACTATGCCTTAGTTTTTGGAGTGATCATCTTCTAGGAGCTAGATTCTATTCTCCATGTGGTCTAATCGATTGTTTATAATTTGAATTGATTCCTTGATTTCAGTGATTGCATCCTTTATTTTTTTAAACTCTCTCTAAATTCTTTACAAAGGTCCTGTATTATTTCTACAGTTATTTTCCTGATTTGATATTCTGGAGATCTGTGAATTTCTGTGTTATCAGGTTCTGGTATTGTGGGGTCATGGTCATTCATGGCTCCATTGTTATTCCTTTTTCCCATTATTTCAGAAGTTTGTGCCTTTTCTGGGTTCTTCCCTGGGTCACTACAACTTCACTTAGGGTGATTGGATCTCAATTCTGTAGTAATCTCAGTCACCACTACTCCTTTACTGGGTTGTATCGCAAAGTCTCAGACCCAGGGAGTTCATCGAGGCTGTGCGAGACCATGGGGATGCCAGACTGGGTGTTTTCCCACAGGGAGCTGTGACTAGCATGTGGTATCTCTGCCACTGCTACTCCTTCACTGCTTTGGACTGCAAATTCTCAGACCCAGGGAGATTTCAAAGTTGTGCAAATCCTTGTGGTGCAGTGCTGGGATTTCTCCTTTAGGGGCCGCAATTTCACTGACAGTTGTTGAGTGCGGTGATCTGGAGCTGTCGCGGGTGCGGTGAACTCACCACCACTGGCAATATGGCGCTGGTGCCACGCCCTCAGCCATGATGCTGGCATATATCATTTCTGGTTTTGAGCTCCATTTTGAGTCGCTGGAGTGCATGATGAGCATGGCCTTTGGTAGTTTTAGACTTTCTTTGCGCTGAAAAAACTTTTGAATTGCACCCGAATGATCCGCAGCTACTCACTTCAGCTCCTTGTTTATCAAGATCTTCTCTGGAGCCTGGTGGGTTTTTGAGTGTGCTGAACTGGAGCTATCACAGGTGCGGTGAACTTGCTGCCACAGCTGGCAATATGGCGCCATTGCCACGCCCTCGGCCATAATGCTGGCATATTTCTTCTCTGGTTTTGAGTTCCGTTCTCAGTCCCTGAAGGGCATGATGAGCTTGGCCACGGGGAGTTTTAGACATTCTTTGTGCTGAAAGAATTGCTGAATTACACCCAAATTTTCTGAAGCTGCTCACTTAAGCTCCTGTTTACCTTTCTTCTGTGGAGCCTGGAGCTGTAAGGGAAGATGGCACCAGCGTGGTGCTGGTGCTGCAATGCAGGCTGGTTTCTTTTCTGGTCTCTAGGTGTTCTTCTAGTCTTCTTTTTCTCTGTCCCTTGGATTTACAATTTTTGTTTCTCTGCTGATGGTGTTTTCTGGCTATGAAAAGTGCTGATTTTTGAGGCAATAGAGATCGAGTGTTAGTGGGACTCATAAACGCTGCTTTTCTCACTCGCCATCTTCCTGGAAGTCCTTGATCCATTTTTTAATATGATGACTATCATTTGTCTACTAATTCTGATCATTATTAAAGGACTTTGGGTGCAACATCCCTGAGAAATGGTAGGTTTTTTTATTTTTATAACTCTATATGTTTTTACATTATATATGTTGATGCTATGTTTATTTGAATGTGTAAATTTTTAAAGTTAATTGTTACTGCAATGGCCTTCTTTAGGTTCAGTAATTCTGTTTCTTTAAGCTTTGTTTAGTCTGATATTATATGTTGAAAATAAAGTAGCTTACTCTTGGTTAGTGTGTAGTATGTCACCTGCTTTCTTTTTTTTTATAGCTTCTGAATTGGCAAGCATGGTGGTACATGCCTGTAATCCTAATACTTGAGAGGCTGAACAGGAGGATCACAGGTTCAAGGCCAGCCTCAGCAATTTAGCAAGATCCTCAGCCACTTAACAAGACCCTGCTTAAAATAGAAAAGAAAATATAACTAAGGGTGTAGCTCAAAGATACAACATCCCTGTATTCAATATCTAGTCTTTGTCTAATAGTTCTGGTATTCATAAGGTAACTCAAGCTTTCAAAAATCCACACTTTGGCAATGTTTCTTTCTCCATTCTATTACCTTTTACCTTGGTGTGTATTTTTTCAGGACAGAAAATTTCTATCTTCTCCTGCCTCAGCCTCCTGAGTAGCTGGAACAATAGGAGCTGCCATTACACCCAGTTTTATGTGTGCATTCCTATATAGAATATGAGTCTGCCAACAGCACATACCTATGCTGTGATATTTTTCTGTCTTGCACACTTTTTCTTCTCTTCTGTGTTGACACATGCATTTTCTTCTCTCTTTCATTTGTGTGTATGGTACTAGGAGTTGAACACAGCATTCTACCTCTGAGCTACATAGCCAGCCCTAGTTTATTTTTTATTTTGTAACAGGACCTAACAAAGTTTCTGAGGCTGGACTCAAAACTGCAATCCTCATGTCTCAGCCTCCCAAGTACTTGGATTACAGGCGTGTGTTTCCATGCCTAACTCTTTTTATATATTTTTATTGGTGCATTGTATTACATGCTGTAGTTTGGTTCAAAGCTATACAAACACACACACAGGTCTTGGTGACTTTCCCTTCAAGTCACACCCAGCTATCCACCCTCCCCTCAAAGAACAGTGAAATTGGTAGTGATACATTCAAACATAGGCATAGCTTAACTTGAACTACTTGTTTTCCTGTTAAAAAATTATATTCCAGCTTTAGAATTGCGATGGACAAATTAAAAACTACACATGGACAGATAAATATGTACAGATTAAAATCTACAGCTGGGCATGGTAACACATGCTTTTAATCCCAGCATTCATAGGCTGAGACCAGAGGATTGCAGTTCACAAACAGCCTCGGCTACGTAGTGAGATTCTGCAACTTAGTAAGACCCTGTTTCAAAATAAAGAATAAAAACTAGGGCTGGAGGTGTAGCTCAGAGGTAGAATGCCCCTTGGTTCCATTCCCTGTACCGATAAAAAAAAAATCCTACATATACATAGTGTGTAGTGTAGTACTGTATCTGTGTGTCTGTGTGTCTGTGTATCTGTGTGTCTGTGTGTCTGTGTGTATGTGTTGGGCACTGATCCCATGGGTCTTCTACCTCTGAGATACACCCAGCCCTTTGGTTTTTACTTTGAAAGCCTCACTAAATATCTGACTCTGTCCTTGAACCTTTTTTAGTTATTAATGTGCTTTTTTGGGTGCATTGTAATCATACAGCATAGTGAGGTTCAAAGTGATAAAAAAAAAACATACGTGCAGACAGCACATGGTGAGTTCCCTTTCAGATTCTAACCCACTCCCCCTTCCCCCCTCCTGTTAGTGCCATTGGTAGTGATGCCTTTGTATGTAGACACAGTACTTCTTCCTCTCCAAGGCCTCTTTCAACTGTTCTCTCTCTCTCTCTCTCTCTCTCTCTCTCTCTCTCTCTCTCTCTCTCTCCCTCCCTCTTCCTCTCTCTCTCTCCCTCCCTCCCTCCCTATTTCTATCTCTCTCTATCTCTCTCCCCCCATCTCTATTTCTATCTCTCTATCTTCTATCTCTGAATTTATATGAATTCATTCAATCTCATTCTTTCTAGCTGTCAAATGAGACTGAAAGGATACTATCCTGACTTTCTGAGACTGGCTAATCTCATCTGGCATAATATTCTCTACTTCAATCTATTTTCCTGCAAATATAATCTTTTCTTCTTTGTGGCTGAGTAGAATTCAAAGGTGAGGATATGCCAGATTTCCTCTATTTACCTATGGCCAGAAAACTAGATTGGGTCCTTCATTTGACTTTTGCAAATTGTGCTGCTCTATACATGGTCACCCTATTTTCATGAATGCTTTTTGAGTGACACAATATTATTCTAGTTATTTTAACAGCTTTGTGTGAGGTTTCTACATTTGTACATCTCTCATTGCAGGCCTGGCTTCCCTAATTAAAACATCTAATATCATTAACATGATGTTTCCGACTGAAACAGTTTGGGGAATTTTCCTCATATCTCAGATGTACATTGGTGTCTTGGGGAACTCATTGCTCTTTGGGTTACATATGTACATCTTTCTCATTCAGCCTCATCTGAAGAAGCCCATCAGTTCCTTTTTCATGCACCTGACATTGGTCAATATCCTGACTATCATATTCACGTTACTACTGCATGTAGCATCATCCTTTGGAGTGAGACGGTTTTTGGATGATGTAGGTTGTCAGGCAATTTTGTTCTCCTGCAGAGTGTGTCGCGGTCTTTCCATCTTCACTACCTCTCTCCTCAGTGCATTTCAAGCCATCACGATCAGCCCCAGGAACTCTCAGTGGGAATGGCTTAAACTTAAGCTCTCTGCCTGGACTTTCCCCTCTTTCTTTTTCTTCTGGATTATCAACATGCTGATTTGTATCCACATCATTCAAACTGTGAAATCCACAGGCAATTTCACTGTTCCTGGCCATGGGTATACGCATCCATATTGTCAAACTATACGAGTCTCAAACTCAGTAGCAATGAAGTCATATGAATTCATAAGTGTCATAGTGATTTACGATGTTGTGTTTGTGGCTCTCATGATCTACAGCAGCCTCTACATGGTAATTCTCCTCTACAGACACCACAGGAGAGCACAGCATGTCCGAAGTCACCGACTCTCTTCCCTGGTATCTCCTGAACACAAAGCCGCCCATGCCATCCTTCTGCTGCTTGGTTGCTTTGTGTTCTTTTATTGCTCAAACAACCTTGTAACTCTGTATTCCTTCTACATACATGAGAAAATCCTGAGGCTGGAAGGGATTGTTGCAGTTTTATCATCATGTTACCCAACCATCTGCCCATTTTTGCTGATGAGGAATAATAAAATTATTTCCCAATTTACATCTACACTTTCAATGATGAAAGTTACCTGTCCTCAAAAAGAATTCCATGGCTGATCTCAATCCCAAGCTCCCATCTGCAAAAGAGGAGGGTCCGTAATGGCTTAGGTGAAAGAAGAAAATTCATGTGCCCTTGAGCATTTCAAGTGGTGCTAGTGTGAACTCATATATGCTACAAATCTACAGCACACTCAGAATTGGAAGGCTGATTTTAATAAATTTATTCATATATCATGTTAAAAACTTTTATATCGGAAGATGGCGACCGAGAAAAGCGGGGCTTAAGAGTCCCGCTAACAACCAATCTCCATTACCACAAAAAGAGCGCCTTTCATAGCCAGAAAACACCATCACCAGAAAAACAAAAAAAACCACCAGGCTCCAGAGAGAAAGCGGACTGAGAACAGAG
This sequence comes from Muscardinus avellanarius, assembly GCF_963383645.1. Lineage (NCBI taxonomy): Eukaryota > Metazoa > Chordata > Mammalia > Rodentia > Gliridae > Muscardinus > Muscardinus avellanarius. The sequence continues at coordinate 60,087,437 of NC_137796.1, forward strand.
CTCAGGGCCACAGAGGAGACACACGCGCCCGAGGACGCGGCAGCAGCGCCATACTGCCGGCGGCAGCGGCGAACTCAACCGACGGCTACAGCAAGCCAGGTGAGCCGCTGCGGAACAGCCAAGCAGGATCTTTCGGCGCAGACAGCATTTAAAGCTCCCAGTGGCTGAGCTCAGCACACGCTGCAGGGATTCAGAGTGGAAATCAAAACCAGAGAAGAAAAAATACGCCAGCCTCATGGCCGAGGGCGTGGCAGAGGCGCCATATTGCCACCGGCGGCGGCAGCAGCAGTGAATTCACCGAGTCCAGTACAGCTACATCTGCGTACTCAAGAACAGTGAGTCAAATTGCGGGCCACAGAGGAGAAATCGCAGTATTGGGCCTCCTGGGACTTGACCCAGTGAGGGAGTGGAGGTGGCAGAGATATCACACCATAGGAGAACGTGCAACCTGGCACCCCCCATAGTTTAAAGCAGCCTCTATCGACTCCCTGGGTCGGAGACTCTGTGATACAACCCAGTAAAGGAGTAGTGGGGTCTGAGATAATACAGACTCGAGATCCAGAGCACCTTAAGTGAAGCCATAGTGACCCAAGGGAAGAACCCAGAGAAGGCACAAACCTCCGAAATCATGGGAAAGAGGAATAACACTGGAGTAATGAATGTGCACAACCCCACAACATCAGAACCTGATAAAACAGAAAATCAGAGATTTCTAGAAGATCAAATCAGGAAAATAACTGTAGAAATAATAGAGGTGCTTCGAAAAGAACTCAGAGAGAGCCAAAAAGAGATAAAGGATGCAATTAATGAAGTAAAGGCCTCAATTCAAAGCACAAACAACCGATTAGACCACATGGAGAACAGAATCTCGCTCTTAGAAGATGAGCAATCCAAGAATGAATGCATAGTTTCTAATCTAGAAAAAAATATCCAACAGCAGGAATCTGACATTGAAGAAATATGGGCCCATCTTAAGAGAGCTAACCTAAGAATAATTGGAATAGAGGAGGGAAAAGAAAGTGATACCAAAGGGATCAACAATCTCTTCAAGGAAGTAATAGCAGAAAATTTTCCAAATATAGAGCAAGAGGTTGATACACAGATCCAGGAAACTTATAGAACTCCCTTTAGACAAGATCGGAGAAGAGGATCCCCACGCCATATAATTGTCAAAATGACCAATGTGGAAGCCAAGCAGATAATCTTAAAGGCAACAAAAACAAAGGGCCAAGTGACATTCAGAGGCAAACCAATTAGAATCACTCCAGACTTCACAAACCAAGTCATGAGAGCCAGAAGGGCTTGGAGTAACATATTCCAAACTCTGAAAGAAAACAACTTCCAGCCAAAAATTTCCTATCCAGCAAAACTTTCTATCAAATTAGATGGAGAAATAAGAAGCTTCCATGACAAACAGAAACTGAAGGAATTTATGTCTTCAAAACCAGCGCTAGAGAAAATACTCAAAGAGATTAACTACAAAGAAGAAATAGGTAACACTCACCAGAACCAGAGAAACAAGAGTTTCCATCCAACAGACAACTAAGATTGGTTATCTGTGGAGATTCATTATTTATGTTAGTCTTTTACCTATCTCTAAGTTGTATTGTTTGCCTTTATTGTTGTTAATTTTTAGGATTTCTAGTTGGAATATTAATATACCTTCAGATATAGCATTTGGAAATATTTTATCCAATTCTATTAGTAACTTTTAACTCTGTTTACATTGTCTTTGGATATACAATATTTTCTTTTATTTTTTAGGGAGTTTGTATATTCTTCTGTTGCCTGTGCCATTGAAATCATATCCAAGAAATCACTGCCAATTTCAATGTTGTGAGGTTATATGACCTAGATTTTCTCCTAAAAGTCTTAAGATTTATATTTAGGTCTTTTATCTATTTTGAGTTAATACTTGTATATGGGATTAGGTAAAGGTCCAATTTTATTCTTTTCCATGTAATTATTATTTTTCAACAATATTTAGTTAAAAGATTATTATTTCCACCACCAAATGTTCGTGGAAACCTTGTCAAAAATAACTTGACAATATAGGGAAGAATTTAGCTCTAGGCTTGTATTTAACTCCAATGGTCTATATATCTGCCTTTAGAACAGTACTACACTGTTTCAATTATTGTAGCTTTATATGGTTTGAAATCAGAAAATATATATCTGCTAGCTTTGTTCTTTTTCAAGACCGTTTTGGGTATCTAGAATTCATATTCCATATTAGGATAGATTTTTTTCTGAAAAATAAATATATAAATATATGATAGTTTCACCTAAAAAAACAGAAAAAAAATATGCTCTAGTAAGAAAGAAAGCAAAAAGAAATATTGAAAGGCTATCTTTAAATCATCAAACGCTTGGTATCAGACAAATGAAACTGTTATGTGAGATTATCATTTTTAATTTTGGATAAATTGCTATAATACTAGATGTCAACCACTAAGCCAAGCATGGGAAGGAGGGATGGGGAGAGAATGGGGTGGGGATCGGGTGGGGGCTGACTGGGCGATGTGTGCATGTATGTCTACAAAAGTTTGTATCCCACTATGATGTATGAATACAGTGCACCAATAAAATAAAATTAAAAAAAAACTTTTATATCCATTACATGTTTAACTCATAACACCTTGAGTAAAATAAATACATATATATTTCATGTATGTGTCT
>NC_137796.1:60090315-60136315 GCF_963383645.1 Muscardinus avellanarius
GTGTGCAGTACTGAGGATTGAACCCAGGGGAATTCTACCACTGAGCTATACCTCAGCTCTATTATTTATACTTTATTTTGAAACAGAGTCTCACTAAGTTATGGAAGGCCTCACTAAGTAGTTGAGTCTGGCCATGAACCTGCAATCGTCCTGTCTCAGCCTCCCAGGTACTGAGATTACAAGTGTGATCCCATATGCCTGACTAAAAATATATTTAAAATGGAAAATATGGGTAAAAATAATAGAAAATATATTCAGGATGTAAGTTATATATAAAAAGAAGTCTCCATGTAGAAACACAGATAGGGGACTAGGCAGAGCGGCAGGGGTCCTACCTCCCTATTGCCCAGCTCAATGTATTTTATATATACTATTAAAACTGTATTATTAGATTGCTTTTGTACTTTTTAATACATCTACTAGAAAATGTAAAATTCCATTTGGTGTTTCATTACTTTTCTTTATTATTTAATATGGGGGGGGGGGGGTTAATAGGGACTGAACCCAAAAGAATGATACCTCTCAGCAACACCCACTTGTAATATCCTATTGATTCTTTAAATAAATAGGGTCTTGCTAAGTTTCTGAGAGTCTCACAGAGTTGCTGAGGCTGTCCTCAAAACTGCACTCCCCCTGTCTCAGCCTCCCAATACTAGTAATGGGGATTGATATAGTATTAATAGCTAGAAGTATAAATGTATACAGAGCTCCGTTTAGTTATATTTAGATAACTGCATTTCAGTACTTAAATAGTTAAAGGCCCTCTGTGCCTTCCTGTCCTTGAAACAGAAATCATAAGCAGTCTATCAGAAGCTGCTCTTGAGCCAGAAAAAAAACACACACACAGACATACAGCTTGTGAAATGGCTGAGGCTGCTCTTTGCTCTTTTCAAAATAACTGAGGCTGCACACAGCCCTACCAGATTTTCCCTTCCCTTTTCCCTAAACACATAGAATAAAAAATAACCCTATACTTTCCCTATGTGAGAGAATCTTCCCTCAACCTGTGACATACAACTCAGACAAGAGAACAGTAAAATTCATTTAACATCAAGGACCGTCCACGGAGGGAGTATTCTGCTTCAGAACACTCTGACATACCCCCTCCAGTGTGTGGCTTTCTCTCATTCTCTTTCCCCCTTTCTCTCTGTAATAAAAACTTTGTTTAAGAATCTCTGGAACTCTCCAAGCTCTTTTTTTATAACCTCGATGAGGAGAAGAACCCACTTGACACCAAACTGTAACACTAGGATTATAGGAATGTGCCACCATGCCAACTTTCTTTTTTTTCCTTTTTCTTTTTATTGGTGCATTCTAGTATCTTAATGGAATACAAGATGGTAGAGGCATACAAGCACACATCAATAATTTAGTCCTTACCCAATTCCCACTCAATTCCCTCTCCCCTTCCTCCTTCTCATGTTTGGCTTAGTGATTGATATTAATATGTTTTGGAATGTACATCATGTATATTAGGGAATTTATCCTTTCCTTCTGTCCAATTTCCTGTAAAAGATGTAATTTTGTTCTTATTATGGCTGAATAAAATTCCATTATGTACATATCCCATAATTTTGTAATCCACCCATCTGTTGATGGACATCTTGGCTGGTCCCATAGTTTGGCAATTGAAAATTGTGTGGCTATGAACATAGATATGCATGCATTATTTTCATAGGTTGGTTTCCATTATTTTGGAGTAGATGCCCAGAAGTGGTATTGCTGAATCACATGGTTAGTTCATTCCCACTCTTCTGAGGATGCTCCATATTGTTTTCTGAAGTGGTTGCAACAATTTGCAATCCCATCAACAATATATTAGAGTTTCCATTTTTCCACATCCTCACCAACACTTTTTGATGTTTGTGTCTTGAAAGATTGTCATTCTAGATGGAGTCAGGTTTCTTGAGTTCTTTGTATATTCTAAATATTAGTCCACTATATGAGGAATAGTTAGCAAAACTTCTCTTCCATTCTGTTGGCTCTCAGTTGAGGTTCTTGATAGTTTCCTTTTACTCTACAGTAGCTATTCAGTATAATGCAATTCCTTGTATTGATCTGCCTTTTAGTTTCTTGGCCTCATTTTAAAAGAGCTAATCTAAGAAAGATTGGCATAGAAGAAGGAATAGAAGGTGAAACCAAAGGGATCAGAAATCTTTTCAAAGAAGTAATAGCAGAAAATTTTCCAAACATAGAGCAAAAGTTTGATACACAAGTACAGGAAACCTATAGAATCCCCTTTAGACAAGATCAGAGAAAAGGTTCCCAATGCCACATATTAGGCAAATTGACCAATGTAGAAGCCAAGGAGAGAACCTTAAAGGCAACAAAAACAAAAGACCAGGTGATATTCAGAGGCAAACCAATTAGAATTACTGCAGACTTCCAAAACCAAGTTATGAAAGCCAGAAGGGCCTGGAGTAACAATCTCCTAACTCTGAAGGAAAACAATGGGAAGCCAAATATTTCTTACCCAGCAAAACCATCACTCAAATAAGATGGGAAAATAAAATTTCCATGACAAACAGAAGCTAAAGGAATGTATGTCTTCAAAACCAGCACTAGAGAAAATACTCAAACAGATTAACTGCAAAGAAGAAATGAGTAATATATGCCAGAACCAGAGAAATAAGAATTTGCATTATGATGTATGAATACAGTGCACCAATAAAAAAATTTTTTTAAAGAATTTGCATCCAGAAAACAACTTACCAAAGAAAAACAAACAGTATTTTAAACAGAGGTTAAATCTCAACAAGTTAGGAATCAAAAATCTTCTCTCAATAATCACATTGTGTGTAAATGGCCTCGACTCCCCAATATAAAGGCATAAAGTGGCAACAAGTATTAAAAGTGAGAAGCCATAGATCTGATACACACCTTACAAGCAAAGATAGTAACAAACTTAGGGTAAAGGGCTGGATCAAGGTAATCCATGCTAAGGGAACTCGAAGACAAGCAGGAATAGCAACTATGAAATCAGACAAGTTACACCTCAAGCCTAAGCTTATTAGAAGAGACAATGTAGATCATTTTAACTCATAAAAGGAACAATCCAGCAAGAGGAAATAATGTTGGTAAACATTTATGCCCCAAACATAGGAGCAGCTACTTTCATAAAACAAACTCTTTGTGATATTAAGTCACACATAAATCCCTATACAATAATACTGGGAGACTTCAACACCTCCCTCACACCATTAGTCCAATCTTCTAGACAAAAGGTCAGTAAAGATGCCTCAGACCTAAAGAACACCATTAACTAAATGGACCTGTAGGACACATATAGAATATTCCACCCAACTACACAGAGTTTACATTTTTCTTAGCTGCTCACAGAACCTTCTCCAAAATAGATTACATCCTGGGCCACAAAGTGAACACTAGAAAATTCAAAACATGGGACACAGTTCCATGTCTTTGCAGACTATAAAAAATGAAACTAGAATTCAACTATAAGAAAACCCAGAGAAACCATATAAACATATGGAGACTAAACACCACATTGCTGAATGAAGAATGGGTCATAGAAGAGGTAAAGGACAAAATAAAGAAATTTCTAAAAATCAAAAGAAAATAGAGATACAGCATATCAAAACCTCAGGGACACTTTAAAAGCAGTATTAAGAGGAAAAATTCATAGTACTGAGTGCTCACATAAGAAAAACAGAAAATCAGCAAACAACCTAATGACACACATCAAAGTCATTGAAAAACAGAAATAATCTAGGCACTAGTCAGTAGAAGACAGAAAATTATTAAAAGCAGAGCAGAATTCAATGAAGTAGAGAATTAAAAAAATACAAAAAAATCAACAAAACCAAAAGCTGGTTTCTCAAAAAAAAAAAAAGTAACAAGATAGATAAACCACTAGCCAACCTAATCAAAAAAAGAGAATCAACAAAAATTATGAAAGAGATGGGCAAGGAGATATCACAGTGGAGAAATCCAGAGGATTACCAGAAATGACTTTGAAAAAACTATACTTTAACAAAATGGAAAATCTGGAGGCAACTGACAACTTTATGGATAAATACAACCTGCCTAAGCTGAGTCAAAAAGATAGAAAAAAAAATGTAAACCAACCAATAGGAATCAAAAATATTAAAACAGCAATAAAGAAGTTACCATAAGAGAAAAGCCCAGGACCAGATGGTTTCCCAAGTAAATTTTATAAAACATATATAGAAGAGCTAACTCTGATACTCCTCAATCTATTTCATGATACAGAAAAAATACATTCTATGATTCTATACTCTTCCAAATACATTCTATGATGCCAACATTACATTAATTCCAAAACCAAATAAAGACAGCTCAAGGAAAGAAGACTACAGGCCTATATCTGTGAAGAACTTGGATGCAAAACTGCTAAACACAGTACTAGCAACACACATGCAAAACCACATCAAGAGCCAGGCATGGTGGCGCACGCTTGTAATCCCCGTGCTTGGGAGGCGGAGACAGGAGGATTCCGCTGGTTTGGAGCCAGCCTCGCTGGCTTAAGAGACCCTGTTTCCAAGTGAAAAACTATATAAAAAAATAGGCCTGGGAGTGTAGCCCGGAGGTAGAAGGGCTTCCAGGAACCCCAGTACCAGCAAAAAAAAAAAAATCAAGAAAATCATACACCATGACTAGGTAGGCTTCATCCCAGGGATGCAAGGCTGGTTCAACATATGAAAATCAATCCATGTTATTCATCATATAAACAGAATCAAAGACAAAAATTACGTGATTATTTCAATAGATGCTGAGAAAGCATTTTATAAAATCCAATATCCATTTATGATAAAAAGCACTGCAGAGAATCAGAAGGAGTATACCTCAACATCATAATGGCAATCTACAATACACCCACAACCAACATTATATTAATTGGGGAAAAACTCCTAGAATGTCCCCTAAAAACAGGAACAAGACAAGGATGTCCATTATCACCACTTCTCTTCAATATAGTACTTGAGACTCTAGCCAGAACAATAAGGCAAGAAAAGGAAATCAAAGGAGTACAGAGAGGAAAAGAAGAACTCAAACTTTCACTATTTGCAGATGACATGATACTATACTTAGAAGACCCAACAAACTCAACCAAAAGGCTTACCAAACTGATCAACAAATTCAGCATGGTATCTGGATACAAAATAAATCCTAAAAAATCAGAAGCTTTTCTGATGAATGTAGAAGCCAAGGAGAGAATCTTAATGGCAACAGAAACAAAAGTCCAAGTGACATTCAGAGGCATACCATTTATGATCATTGCAGACTTCCCAAACCAAGTTATGAAAGCCAGAAGGATCTGGAGTAACATACTCCAAACTCTGAAAGAAAACAACTTGCAACCAAAAATTTCCTACCCAACAAAACTATCACTCAAATTAGATGGGGAAATAAAATTTTCATGACAAACAGAAGCTAAAGGAATGACCAAACTAATACATGCATATCTATGTTCATAGCTGTACAATTCACCATTGCCAAAGTATGGAATCAACCACAAAGCCACTGAAAAATAAATCCAGAAAACAATTCCACTCAGGATTTTCCACCAAAAAAAAATACTTAGAAATAAACTACCCAAGGAGGCAAAAGACCTCTACAAGGAAAATTATGAGCCTGGCATGGTGACGCATGCTTGTAATCCCTGCACTTGGGAGGCTGAGAAAGGAGGCTCACACAGTTCGAAGCCAGCCTGAGCTAGCTTAAAAGGCCCTGTTTCCTAATAAAATATAAAATAGGTCTGGGAGTGCAGCCCAGAGATAGAAGGCCCCTGGATTCCATTCCTAGTACCACAAAAAAAAGAAAATTATGAAACATTAAAAAAAGGAATTGAAGAAGACCTTAGAAGATGGAAAGATCTTCCATGTTCATAGATAGGCAGAACAAATACCATCTAATGGCTATACCTCCAGAAGTGATCTACAGATTCAGCACAATACCCGTTAAATTACCAAGATCATTTCTCACAGACATACAAAAATCAATCCCTAAATTCATTTGGAACAACAACAAAAAAAAACAAAAAAACAGAAGAGCCAAAGTAGATTTTAGTAACAAAAACCATGCAGGAGGAACCAAAATACCTGACTTTAAACTATACTAACAAATCCCTAGTAATAAAAACACTATGGTACTGGCAAAAAAAAAAAAAAAAACAGATATATTGAACAATGGAGCAGAATTGAAGACTCAGAAACAAATCCACACACTTAAGACAATTGATTTTTTACAAAGGGGCCAAAAAATATACACTGCAATAAAATATAGCCTGTTCAACAAATGGTGTTTACAAAACTGGTTAACCATATGCAGAAAAATGGAAGTCACTTTCTCACCCTGCACAAGAGTCAATTCAAGATGGATCATAGACTTAGAAATTAGACCAGGGATCTTGAGGCTCCTTAAAGAGGACATAGGTCCAGCACTGCAACACATAGGCACAGGTACAAACTTTCTCAACAACACCCCCCAAAGACACAAGAAACTAGAAGATGAATCAATACATGGGATTGCATTAAACTGAAGAGCTTCTGTTCAACAAAGAAAACTATCCAGGACCTCAACTAAGAATAAACAGAATGGAAGATTTTTGCCACCTACTCCTCCGACTACAGGACTAATATCTAGAATATACAGAGAACTCAAGAAACTCGGCACTAAGAAAACAAATAACCCAATTGAAAAAAGGGCAAGTGAATTAAATAGACATTTTATGAAGGAAGAAATTCAAATGGCCAATAAATGCATGAAAAAATGCTAGACACCATTAGCAACCAGAGAGATGCAAATCAAAACTACCCTGAGATTTCACCTAACTCCAACTAGAATGGCAGTCATTAAAACACAAAGAACAAAAGATGCTGGCAAGGATGTGAAGTGGGAACACTAAAACATTGTTGGTGGGATTGCAAATTAGCGCAACCACTTTGGAAAATAGTATGGAGAATCCTCAGGAGAATGGGAATGAACTGACCATTTGATCCATCAATCTCACTTCTGGGTTTCTACCCAAAAGAAAGGAAACCAAACTACCAAACTGATGCCTGTGTATCTATGTTCATAGCTGCACAATTCACCATTACCAAACTATGGAACCAGCCATCAACAGATGAATTAATTACAAAACTATGGGATATGTACAAAATGGAATTTTACTCAGCCATAAAGAAAAACACAATTACAACATTTACAGGGAAATGGATGAAGCTGGAAGACATTATGTTAAGTGAGATTAGTCAGTCACAAAAAATAAGAAATCGGATGTTCTCCCTAATATGTGAGAGCTAGGGAGAAATGGGTCATAAGAGGAATAAGGCAACCTGCAGGGATGAGAAGGGGGGAAAGGGACGTCCTCTAATGCACTTGATGTACTTTAACAAACATATCTAAGTCAATCACTAAGCCAAACATGATAAAAAGGTATGGGAGGGAATAGGATAGGAACTGATTAAGGGCTAATTGGGCAAAGTATGTGTGTATGTCTCCACCATCTTGTATCCCATTAAGTTGTATTACTACAATTCACCAATAAAAAAATTTCTGCAAAATAAAGTTTTCTATTGAAACATGCACTTTCCTATTTTTTTTTTTTTTTGCAATACTGGGAATGTAACCCAGGGACATTATAACCTCCAGGCTATACCCCCAGCCTTCGTTTTTATTCCTTATTTTGTAACAGAATCTCCCTGAGTTGCAAAGGGCCTCACTAAGTATCTGAGGTTGTCCTTGAACTGCCATCCTCCTCTCTCAGCCTCCTCCTGTCTTAGACTCACAAATGCTTGTAAGTGTGCACCACTATGCTAGCAAAACATGCACTTTTTTATATAGAAAGTTAAACTGAAGCAATGATGGATTCAATCTCCTGCGGCATTGTATGTAATTTTATGAACAGACCACAAAATTTTACTCATTTTTCAATTGTAAACAAGAATATACATATGAGACTTCCGGTAAGATGGCGACCGAGAAAAGCGGGGCTTAAGAGTCCCGCTAACAACCAATCTCCATTACCACAAAAAGAGCGCCTTTCATAGCCAGAAAACACCATCACCAGAAAAACAAAAAAAAACCACCAGGCTCCAGAGAGAAAGCGGACTGAGAACAGAGCTCAGGGCCACAGAGGAGACACACGCGCCCGAGGACGCGGCAGCAGCGCCATACTGCCGGCGGCAGCGGCGAACTCAACGGACGGCTACAGCAAGCCAGGAGAGCCGCTGCGGAACAGCCAGGCGGGATCTTTCGGCGCAGACAGCATTTAAAGCTCCCAGTGGCTGAGCTCAGCACACGCTGCAGGGATTCAGAGTGGAAATCAAAACCAGAAAAGAAAAAACACGCCAGCCTCATGGCCAAGGGCGTGGCAGAGGCGCCATATTGCCACCGGTGGCGGCAGCAGCAGTGAATTCACCGAGTCCAGTACAGCTACATCTGCGTACTCAAGAACAGTGAGTCAAATTGCGGGCCACAAAGGAGAAATCGCAGTATTGGGCCTCCTGGGACTTGACCCAGTGAGGGAGTGGAGGTGGCAGAGATATCACACCATAGGAGAACGTGCAACCTGGCACCCCCCATAGTTTAAAGCAGCCTCTATCGACTCCCTGGGTCGGAGACTCTATGATACAACCCAGTAAAGGAGTAGTGGGGTCTGAGATAATACAGACTCGAGATCCAGAGCACCTTAAGTGAAGCCATAGTGACCCAAGGGAAGAACCCAGAGAAGGCACAAACCTCCGAAATCATGGGAAAGAGGAATAACACTGGAGTAATGAATGTGCACAACCCCACAACATCAGAACCTGATAAAACAGAAAATCAGAGATTTCTAGAAGATCAAATCAGGAAAATAACTGTAGAAATAATAGAGGTGCTTCGAAAAGAACTCAGAGAGAGCCAAAAAGAGATAAAGGATGCAATTAATGAAGTAAAGGCCTCAATTCAAAGCACAAACAACCGATTAGACCACATGGGGAACAGAATCTCGCTCTTAGAAGATGAGCAATCCAAAAATGAATGCATAGTTTCTAATCTAGAAAAAAATATCCAACAGCAGGAATCTGACATTGAAGAAATATGGGCCCATCTTAAGAGAGCTAACCTAAGAATAATTGGAATAGAGGAGGGAAAAGAAAGTGATACCAAAGGGATCAACAATCTCTTCAAGGAAGTAATAGCAGAAAATTTTCCAAATATAGAGCAACAGGTTGATACACAGATCCAGGAAACTTATAGAACTCCCTTTAGACAGGATCGGAGAAGAGGATCCCCACGCCATATAATTGTCAAAATGACCAATGTGGAAGCCAAGCAGATAATCTTAAAGGCAACAAAAACAAAGGGCCAAGTGACATTCAGAGGCAAACCAATTAGAATCACTCCAGACTTCACAAACCAAGTCATGAGAGCCAGAAGGGCTTGGAGTAACATATTCCAAACTCTGAAAGAAAACAACTTCCAGCCAAAAATTTCCTATCCAGCAAAACTTTCTATCAAATTAGATGGAGAAATAAGAAGCTTCCATGACAAACAGAAACTGAAGGAATTTATGTCTTCAAAACCAGCGCTAGAGAAAATACTCAAAGAGATTAACTACAAAGAAGAAATAGGTAACACTCACCAGAACCAGAGAAACAAGAGTTTCCATCCAACAGACAACTAAGATTGGTTATCTGTGGAGATTCATTATTTATGTTAGTCTTTTACCTATCTCTAAGTTGTATTGTTTGCCTTTATTGTTGTTAATTTTTAGGATTTCTAATTGGAATATTAATATACCTTCAGATATAGCATTTGGAAATATTTTATCCAATTCTATTAGTAACTTTTAACTCTGTTTACATTGTCTTTGGATATACAATATTTTCTTTTATTTTTTAGGGAGTTTGTATATTCTTCTGTTGCCTGTGCCATTGAAATCATATCCAAGAAATCACTGCCAATTTCAATGTTGTGAGGTTTTATGACCCAGATTTTCTCCTAAAAGTTTATAGTCTTAAGATTTATATTTAGGTCTTTTATCTATTTTGAGTTAATACTTGTATATGGGATTAGGTAAAGGTCCAATTTTATTCTTTTCCATGTAATTATTATTTTTCAACAATATTTAGTTAAAAGATTATTATTTCCACCACCAAATGTTCGTGGAAACCTTGTCAAAAATAACTTGACAATATAGGGAAGAATTTAGCTCTAGGCTTGTATTTAACTCCAATGGTCTATATATCTGCCTTTAGAACAGTACTACACTGTTTCAATTATTGTAGCTTTATATGGTTTGAAATCAGAAAATATATATCTGCTAGCTTTGTTCTTTTTCAAGATCGTTTTGGGTATCTAGAATTCATATTCCATATTAGGATAGATTTTTTTTCTGAAAAATAAATATATAAATATATGATAGTTTCACCTAAAAAAACAGAAAAAAATATGCTCTAGTAAGAAAGAAAGCAAAAAGAAATATTGAAATGCTATCTTTAAATCATCAAATGCTTGGTATCAGACAAATGAAACTGTTATGTGAGATTACCATTTTTAATTTTGGATAAATTGCTATAATACTAGATGTCAACCACTAAGCCAAGCATGGGAAGGAGGGATGGGGAGAGAATGGGGTGGGGATCGGGTGGGGGCTGACTGGGCGATGTGTGCATGTATGTCTACAAAAGTTTGTATCCCACTATGATGTATGAATACAGTGCACCAATAAAATAAAATTTAATAAAAAAATAAAAAAAAAAAGAATATACATATGAAAACGCAGAAGAGCAGAATAGGTAAATTAATTCTTAGCAATTCGAACCATGCAAGAGGCACCACAATATGTGACTTCAAACTACACAGCAGAATTATAGTATTAAAAACAGCATGGTTTTTTTGTTTGTTTGTTTGTTTGTTTGTTTTTGGTGATACTGGGGGTGGAACCCAGAGGCTTTCTACCTCCGGGCTATACTCCCAGACCTATTTTATATTTTATTTGGAAACATGGTCTCACTAAGTTGCTGAGAGCCCCACTAAGTAGCTGAGGCTGGCTTCAAACCTGTGCGATCCTCCTGTCTCAGCCTCCCAAGCGTGGGGATTACAAGCGTGCGCCACCATGCCTGGCTAACAGCATGGTATTAGCACAAAAACAAAGAAATCAATGGAATAGTAGATACAGAAACAAATCCTCACACAGCTGGTTGATTTTTTTATGAAGGTGCAAAAAAATATGGAGAAAAGACAGCTGTTTAAGCACATGGTGCTGTGAGAACTGGTTTTTCATATGAAAGTGTAATTAGACCCAAACTCTCACCCTGAGGTATCTCCCAAGTACTGGTATTGAGGACAGGGTCACTGCACCTGGCACAGAAACTCATTCTAAAGTCATCATGCAACAAGCAAGGTATATGCAGATATAGCGGTAGGGATTTGGTTTCATTCTATACAACAGTAATGAGCCCAGTAAAAAAGAAATGGGGAAAACAATTCCACTCACAACAGCCTTACAAAACCTCTAGTAAGGGCGGACAAGATGGCAGTGGCCACAGTCGCAGTGGCAACCATGGCCACTGAAGAGGACATGCATTCCTCTGAGAAGCCCTGGACAACAGATTTTGGTTTAATATCTGATTGGGACAACTTAAGGAGACATTTCCAATCATGACTTCATATCTAGAATATAGGAGAGAGAGTGGATAATGGCGGAATTAGAGGCAAGATTACAGCAAGGCACTCACCATGCAAGAAAAGTGATTTTTGGAAGAACATCCCAGAAGAGATTAGAGAAAAGACCACTTCATCCGCACATGCTCAGGAATTCTTAAGAACATACTCTGTAAGAAAAATATTCTGGGCATGTTGGAGGGAGCCCAGCAGTGCCTGTCGGGATGCCCTGCTGTGTGTCCCAGGGACCCAGTGCACCTGGCCACCACACTCCTCTACACCATGCTGTGGGCCATGGTGCACTCAGAACAGCAGATCCTGCTCTACACAGTGAGACTGTGGACCTCCACTCTGGAGAGGAGATGAAATCCGTTGCCGCTGAGTGCTTGAGCTCACAACCTCTGCAAAAGACATGTACTGTTTTCTTTTATTAAAAAATATGAAGAGGGGCCAAGATGGTGGTGAAGGCGGTGGCCAGTATTCAGGAGATGCAGACAAATCCTATCCAATCCACCTTGAACTTTTGAAGAAATCTCCCTGAAGGTGGAGTAATCCTGCTGCACATGCTTAGGAATTCTAGACAACATATTATGTAAGGAAGGTGCTTAGGGAAGAACCAGGATGGCGGCGGCGGTGGCGGTGGCCAGTATATGGGAGAAGCAGAAATCAGACTCAATCCACCTTGAACTTTTGAAGAAATCTCCCCAAAGGTAGACTGCTACTGCCTCGCATGCTCAGGAATTCTGGAAAAAATTCTGTGTGGGAAAGGTGTTCGGGAAAGAACCAAGACGGTGGTGCCGGCAGCAGTGGCAGGGGAAGGGGATGGGCAGCAGCAGTGGCGGCAACCAGTGGAGGGACAGACAGATCCAGTCCAATCCATGTTGAACTTTTGAGGAAATCTCCCTGAAAATAGACTGCTCCTGCCTCACATGCTCAGGAATTCTGGACAACATGCTAAGTGGGAAAAGTGTTTGGGGTGTATCGGAGGGAGCCCTGCATAGCTGGGTTGGGCTGCCACGCTGCATGTTCTGGGAGACATTGGCCCTCATGGTCACTGAGCTCCTCTGCACATCCCTGGAGGCTAGCGTGCATTTGGAGCAGCAGAGCCTGCAATCAGTAGTGAAGCTGTTGACCTCTGCCTTTGGAGGGGTGATAAAATTCATTGAACTAGGTATTCAGGCTCCCTGCTTTTGCAAAAGACACGTTCTGTTTTCTTCTATTTTAAAAAATGGAAGAAAAAAGGGAAAATCTGTAGATGACCTGCCCACAGTGACAGAGAACAGAGCCTACCACGCAGAAAGGCTGGTTCCAGGGCCTCTGAGGCTGGGATGGGAGCCTGCCAGGTGGCAAGGCTGGTGCTGGGGTCTGCAAGGACAGAATATGAGACTGCTGGGTGGCAAGGCTAGTGCTAGGGCCTGCGAGGCTCAGATCAGAGCCTGCCAGGTGGTGAGACCGGTGCCAGGGCCAGCAAGGCCAGGATAGGAGCCTGCCGGGTGGCAAGGCTGGTGCTGGGGCCGCCAAGACTGGAATCGAAACCTGCCATGCAGCGAGGCAGATGCCAAGGCCAGCAAGGCTGGGATCAAAGCCTGTCATGCGGGAAGACTGGTGCCAGGGCTTTGGAGGCCAGGATGGGAGCCTGCCTTGCTGGGGTGAGACAGGTGCTAGGGCCTGTGAGGCTGAGTTCAGAGCCTTCTGTGAGGCGAGGCCGATGCAGGGAACTCCGAGGTTGGAATTGGAGCCTGCCTTGTGGCAAGACCGGTGCTGGGGCCTGCAAGACCTGGATCAGAGCCTGCTGGGAGGCGAGGCCAGTGCTGAGGCCTCCAAGGCCAGGAGCAGAATCTGTCGTGCAGCAAGGCTGGTGCCAGGACCTTTGAGGCTGGGATCGGAGCCTTCAGAGCAGCATCTAAAGGGAAATATCACAAAAAAAAATAAAAATCAGATGCTTTCCCTAATATGCAAAAACTAGGGACAAATGGGTAATAGGAGGAACTCTAGTTGAAGAACGGGTCCTATAGAGGAGTAATTAAGGGGACCTATCTGAGGGGATAATCAATTACTAAATTAAGAATGGGATCAAGGAAGGGGGAGGTAATGGGATGGGGATCAGATAAAGGCTAATTGAGTGATGTGTACTTGTAGCCTCACCACACCTATCACAGCCAAACTGCTGGGGGACCCCAATTGGCATCATCTTACCCAACTAAAAAGGGTTCTGTTACAACATCCCATGACAAATTCTCCGGCACAGTGTTGGGGCCTACTAAGCTTCATTTTTCTTGGCATAATTCTCTTTGTTGTTTTTATTTTAGCAGATCCACTTGTTTACATTTTGCAGTGCCCTCCCTCTTCAGATACCAAACTGCCATAATTCCTCGTCTGATAAAGTCTCCTTGAGCACACATCACCAAGCTGTCCACTGTAACCTCCAACTCACGCCGAAGCCATTCTCCCACCTGCCCACTTCTGGAGGACCCAACCTCTCCCAGCCGAGGGGGCCCCCTTATGATGCCCCTTGACAGCAGGAGTAGTTTAAGATTAGAATCTCTGCCCATTATCACCAAAAGGCTGGGATGACAAGTCGGGTCCCTCCCCCTTCCCACAGGGAAGGAACCCAAGAAAAGGAGGAGACTCTACTTGGGCAAATTTGCAGGCGATATTGTGAGGCAGGCAATGTCGCGAGAGGGGTGGCATTCCCACCCCCAAGATGTATGCCTTAAAAGAGAGGCATTTTCCCTCCAGCCTCAGAGGGGCTCGCAGGTCTCCGGGAGATCCAGCCCCCGTTCCCAAGAGGACCACATCAAAATACCTACCACGCTTCCTGGTCTCTCTCGTCTCTTTACTGCTCACACCTAAATTATGTCATTTACAGGGAAATGGATTTACAGGGAATTGGAGAACATTATGCTAAGTGAGATTAGTCAACCACAAAAAGTAAAAAGTCAGATGTTCTTCCTAATATGCAGAATCTAGAGAGAAAATGGGACATAGGAAGGACTCCAGACAAAGAAAGAGAAACCTTCGATGAGTGAAGAAGGTGACTTAACTGAGGAAAATGGAAGTGGGGAGGAAAACACCTCAGGGATGCCGAGGTCCAGCCCTAGCAGGAGTCGGGGGTCCACAAGTGGTGGGGTAAGGAGTCAGCGAAGTATGGCAAAGAAACAGCACACAGACTCAATGGAGAGTGAAGCTGCTCTCTTTATTTTCAGTTTTTGCTCTCCCTTACTTTCGGTCTTGGCAAGCATTGTATACTTTCTTTTTTTGGCTACATTCTACTCTTAGAATTTTTTTCAGAATTAATACATCAGTTAATATACAAAGAACTAATACATCAAGGCAAGGTGGCAGTTTCTTTTTTAAGGGAACATTTCCTCTTACAAACAACCAAGGAAAAGATCAGAAGTTTATTATTAACTACTAATGCAATATCATAATAATATCCTATAGTAAGCATTAAATTCTCTGATTGATGTACATCATTGTTTTTAAATCAATAGGCACTACTAAGGAAAGGAATGTTTCATTCTTTCCTGTTGGAGTCTGCTCAAACTGCCTGACAGAACTTCTGATGAATCAGCTACACGTAGCATCGAGCGCAGGTCTGCACAACCACCTGAACTTCCGATGAATGAATCTGCAACCCGTAGAGCTGAGCAGATATGGAGGGCGTAACTACTCTCCTTGCCCCACTAGCCCAGTTTGGTAATGTTGAGCCTTATTGGCTCAAATAATGCTTCCGTGCTCGTGAACACCTCGTGCACTGGATAATGATTGGCTGCAAGTTATGTACTTTACACATGCAATGGTGACCTTTAGCTTGATAGGTTAGAATAGTTTCCTGTTGGGAATTCCCCTTGCGGTTTTTTGCTTTAAATTGGGTTGCCTGAGAAAAATAAATGAGATCCTGCTTGACACGTCTCCCAGCTGGTGTGTTTCTGTTCCGGCCGTCGGCACTCAACCTTCCTTCTCAGCCCCACAGCTGACGGGCTGGACCCGTCACTTTCCCATGTCCCGAGGCTGTGCCTAGGTACCCATCTATTCTGTTGCTGTCCACATACCCATTGTACGACCAAGGCAGCTAGGGTTGCTGGGGAGTCAGTAGGCACTCTACCACAGCCTACCTCTAATAACATATGCTGGCTTCCCAGAACTCATGATGGTGGGAACAACTGGTCTTGGCTCTGTTTTAGGTTTATTGTTAATATTTGCTTGGGGAAAGCCTGGAGAGGATCAGTTGCCTTTAAGACTTGTTTTGATTGTGATTGTCTGAATCTTTGCCAAGACCACATGCTTTTTCTCGGCATCTGTGTGGTCTCCCATGCAGCTAATTGGCAGGTTCTCAACGTGAGCAAAGCCCCGAGAGAGGGTGTTGTCTCTGGCCAAACTACTCCTCCCGCTTTTAGATATTCTTTCATAACTATTATTCTTTTAGTAATGATTCTTTTAACTCTCCACACGAATTGCTCCGGTGGTGTAAGATCAGGACTGTGAGAGAAACTGAGTCCATGGAAAACAAACTTTCTGGTAATTTGTCTAAGCCTCTAAACATCCTCGGCTTTGTTCAAACGGTAATAAAATCTAGTTAGAATTTAGATGCAGTGGCAGCATTCCAGTCAGTAATAACAAACGCAGATTTCCCCTCTATCTCTGACCTTCGTCCTAATCACTAACTTACAACAAAAGCCCTAGAAGGGAGGCAACCCAGTGCCTCTATTTACCCCTCTCTTTGTGATCCTGCCCAGATACAGGAAGACAAATGTTGGTTGTGACATCAAAGCAACCTAGTTTATGAGCAGCTAACACCACCCAATACAATGGAGCTGATGGCTAGGAAAATTCTTGACCTTTACACCCAGTATGAGCCCTGCCCGAGGCAGGAAGACGCCATGTGGCTAAGAAAAGGATATTGCAAAGGGTCTGGGACAGGAATACAGATTATTTATAAGATGAATAGGTTTCTAATAAGCCTATCGTTTGAGGAAAAGTGTCCAGCAGCTAAGGAAGTATATCTGACAACTAAATCTAAAAACTTCATGGTTTTTTTTGGTGTTTATCTGCCAAACTCTGTTGTGAGTTTGCTTACGCTTTCAGACTTTAGAAGGCAAGGCGGGCGACACCTGGGAGAACTCCATCACATCCACCTGGATCACCACATCTCCCCATGCCTGCCATATGGACTAAGCCCTAAAGATAGAAAGTTCCAAAAAAGTTAAAGAAGATTCCATGAGAGGCCTCCAAGCCCTGGGCATGCCCGTTTCTCCTGGAAGTTGCCCTTTGGAACTGCCTGTCTGCAAGATCTAGAGAAGATCCGAGCTAATCTCTTGAATGCCGGACTAGTTTTTTTTTACCTTTGTTTACATGTCATTCACTATTGTTTTGCAGTGGCTGCACTCCCCTCTTTTCTCTTATTATTAACCTCACTGGTGAAGGGTATAAATTTTTCTGGGTTCTTGTAATAAAGTGTCAATAGCTCAAGAAGCTTTTGTCCATGTCAGATTCTTTCCAGAAGCGCCATAAATAGGAACTTAAAGAAATTTATTTCCTAGAGGGGAAAGAATCGCTGCAGATAAGCGGCTGCAGAACAGCACCCGAATCCGCGCCCATCATTTTCTGAGATTATTCAATCGTGAGTGGACTCACAGCAATTTCAATTGAGCCAGTCTGCGGCAAATCTTTATAGAATTTTTGTTAGATCAGTCACTTGGAAATTCAAGTGCAACCACTACATAAATGTTAAAGCTTCAGGGGGTAAATCTTGAATTATTTTAAACAATTTGGGGCCATTAATAACGTAAGTCTCAAGTACCTTTTTGGTAACAAGAACAATTTCAAAAAATCCCAGAATACCCATGCCTAATACTATTCCCCAGATGGAGATGCCACGCCCCTGTTCCTGGGAAGGTCTCCTGTGTGGCATTCCTGCTAAAAGGAGCCTTGCTCAGTTTCAGTCTGGGAAGAAGGCATGGCAAAGGGACATGAATTACATACACAAACTTATCACATTCAGTCACTGTGCTGAGCTCAGGAAGGAGTGGAGGGAAAGGGAATAGGATAGGAACTGGGGGAGGGTACAATGTATCCTTCCATCACCCTGAACTTCATAGAGATTTATTATAATGCAGCAATAAAAAGGTCTTGGGGTGTTTTTGGGAAGTAGAATGCCCCTTCCTGTGTTCAACCACCACCCCAAAACCAGCAAAAAAACAAAGTAGGAGGAGGAGGAGAAAAATGACTCCATGTAGCCATATGACTCAATTTCTTTATTGAAAGTGGTCAATTTTATTTTTAAAAACCCACAAAAGAAAAGAAGCAAGAATCTCCTTGTGGTGGTTTAGCATTTTGGTCCAGTTGTCTGCACAGGGTTGAGATTTCTATTTTAAAAAAACACACACAGAGACACTTAGAGTTAAGAAATCATCATAAGCCGTGTGGCTTGAAATGACACAGATTTATGTTATGCTCCAGGAGTCAGAAGTCTGATGTAGTTCTCGTCAGGCTGAGGCCAAGGTGTGGAGGGACTGACTCCTTCTGAGGCCTCTGGGAAGGATCTGTTTCCTTGCTTTTGTTTACTTCTAGGGTCACCTCCTTCCCTTAGCCCATGGCCCAGTCTTCCATCTTCAAACTACATTATTCCAACCTTTACCTCCATAGTCTCTTCAACCCTAAGTCCCCTGTTTCCCTCTCCTGCTCATCCAGATCCTTATGATCCCACTTGGCCCACCTGGAAGACCCGAGAAACCCTCCCCACCACAAGGTCCCATGTAGAGCAGTCAGAGTAACATGCTGGTTAGGCTTCCTCACCTCCTCCTGATAAAACACACTGTTACATGGACGATAACTAAGCCTATCCTTGAAGATGCCATATTGCCCAGCAAGCTGCCATCTTTGTTCTGCTTTGATATATAAACTACACAGGGACTGTTCAGTGTTATATAGAAGTCTCTTGCAGAACTCTCTTGAACTCTGCTGGCTGCCACTAAGTAATGGAGGCAGAAGCTTCCTGTGATCCGTGCACTGCAGCTGAAGTGAAGGCTTGACTCATCCCCCCAGGCACCTCACCTCTGCTTTTTGCACTGACCTGATCAAACACAAACCTCCCCAACCTTGGTCAGTTCAACATTCTAGTTTAACCACTCCACCCTGTTTTGACCTGTGTGATAACATGAGCACAGGGTTTAGAAATTAGGACATGGACATAGTTGGGGATTGTTATTTTGTCTGCAGCAAGATAGAGCTCTGCAAAGAAAATTATCTTAAGTAAAGTGTGTATGGGGGTGGAATCCAGGGGATTCTACTTTTAAAATACAAACCCATCCCTATTTTATTTTGAAATAGAGTTTTGCTAAATTGGTGAGGCTGGCCTCGAACCTGCAGTCCTCCTATCTCAGCCAAGGAAAATTCTGTAATCCCAGTACTCTCACCTAACTACCGAGATTCTAAGCAAGCACAATAATACCTGCTGGTGTTTTTATTTTTGAAATAATAGTCTCGCTAAGTTACCATGTGTTGGTCTCAATCCTGCAATTCTTCTGTCTCAGGCTCCCAAGTATTGGGATTATAGCTGTGCACCACTGTGCCTGGCTAAGTAACTTTATTTAAATACAATTTTGGTTTTGGAGATGGACTCTAGGACTTGCACACACTACACAAGTGCTCAGCCATGGAGCTATACCCCCACCTCTGTAGGGAATCTCAGTGCTTCAGGAGGAATGAAATCCAGGGTCACACTCACCTCAGGCCAAGAAATAGCTTACTGTTGCCAGATTTCTTCATTCCAGCTGTGGTCGGGAGCCCTTCCCTGAAAACTCTGCCCTGAGCTCCTCAAGCCACATCTGCTCTTATCGTCGTTTCTGTTTCAAGGATTTTGATCCTCATCCACCTCCTCAGCCTGCAACTTGGACTGTTGCAAAGGCTTCTTCCCCCACCTTTGTAGCTCAATATGGTACCTACCATCCCTTTCTCAGATCCTGCTCCTAAATTTTATTACTTTTTTGCACTAATAAGAAAAGAAGCTGGGCGCGGTGGCACACATTTGTAATCCCAGCATTTGGGAGGCTGTGACCAGAAGATCATGGTTATGGACAGCCTCGGCTACTTCATGAGCCCTTTGCAACTCAGTGAGACCCTGTTTCAAAATAAAGAATAAAAAATAGGGCAGGTGTGTAGCTCAGAGGTCGAATGCCCCTGGGTTTCATCCCCAGACCCTCCAAAAAATAAATAAATAAGAAAAGAAGGACAGGTACAGTGGCACATGCCTGTAATCCTAGTACTTGAGAGGTTGAGGCAGGAGGATTGTAGATTTGAGTCCAGCCTCAGCAACTTTGTGACACCCTCAGAAAATTAGGAAGGACTTGTTTCAAAAATTTTTTTAAAAGGCTAGGGGTGAAGCTTGGAAAAAGAAAGTCCCTGGGTTCAATCCTAAGTACCAAAGAGAGAGAGAAAATATGGCATCTGATTTATAGTTAGATTATTTCTTTCTATCTATGTCTATGCCTATATGTTCTCTGGAACAAGCAGTGATCCAAATGATAAAAAGAAAAATTATTTATTTTGTGAAAACCTGTCCCGAAGCCATTGACAAACACAGGCACAGAGAGAAACCAGGGCAAATCTCCGAAGAAGACCTGCTCTGACGGCCGGGCGTGGTGGCGCACGCTTGTAATCCCCGCACTTGGGAGGCAGAGACAGGAGGATCGCGCAGGTTTGAAGCTAGCCCCGCGCGCTGGCTTAGAAGACCCTGTTTCCAAATAAAAATGCAAAAATAGGTCTGGGAGTGTAGCCCGGAGGTAGAAGGGCTTCCAGGAACCCCAGTACCACAAAAAAAAAAAAGACCTGCTCTGTCTTCATTACTATCCACCCCCTTTCAACATGTGCTGAGAAATTCAGTCCTTATTGTAGGATTCACTAATCACACATCTGCTCAATTCTTTTCCTCTCTTTCTTCCTTTCTTTCTTTCTTTACTTCTTTTATTTTGTGTGGGGCGAGGGCAGAAAATTGAACCCAGGGACATTAAATGTCACAGCTAATCTGCAGGCCTACTTATTTTTTTCTTTTGAAACAGAGTCTTGCTAAGTTTCTGAGGCTGGCTTTGAACCCATAGTCCTCCTGTCTCAGCCTCCCAAGTACAAGAATGACAGGCATGTTTCACCACACTCAGGTTTGCTATATTCTTAATACATGGACAAAGAACACTGCTTTCAGAATGGAAATTTGTTGACCAACATAAATTCTGGAACCAAAGTAATTTCTCCTGAAAATAAAAAATTTCAGTTACTTGGCTAAGGGGTGAAAAATAATTTTTTAAACAAGAAATACTATTATAGTGTTGAAGGTCTAGAATCCACAAATTTATCTTTCACTACCAGACATCTTTCCCTAATAAAATCCAGGAAGAATCTGTGTCCACTTACCTAATTGTTGTCAAGGGGGACAGGTATCTAAAAAAAAAGACAGGATGAATGATTTTTACCCATTTAAAAACTTAATGAAAGAAAATATCTGAAATAGAATTTATATCTGTATGATACTGGGGGTTGAATCTGGGGGAATTCTGCCTCCAAGCCTTACACCCAGCCATTTTTTATTTTATTTTATTTTATTTTTCATTTTGAAACAGGGTCTTGTAGTTTCTGAGGTTGATCTTGAACTTGCAATCCTCCTGTCTCAGCTTCTTCAGTACTGAGATTATAACTATGGGCTACGATGCCTGGTTTCAATTTATATTTTAACATTATATTTTCTTATTGCATAAAAATATGGTAAAAAAAAGAAGAGTGACTTACCTGTTTCACTGACTTTAATAATATTTTTAACAGGAACTTTCATTTCATTTATTTTCCTTATGAAAATATCATAGTTCTTAGGGCTCAGCTCAGTCTCTGGAACTGGCGCTTGAATTAGAGGACAACATTACAAGTGGCTATTTAGTAGAGGTGGGATGGAAAGTCAATTCCAAAAGAAAAGCCGTCCTTAAACCAGTCACAATAGAGAACGACATGTGTTTAAGCGAGTCACGGGGGTGGCGCCTGTCCTCCCTGTGATTAAAGAAACTCTCTCTTTTCTTTTCAGAATCCTGCAAAGTCCCTTTTTATGGGGCTCTGAACTCCAGCTGTGTGTGCAGAGGAAAGGAGAAGACACCTCATTTCACAGATACAGAGACCAGAGCACCTCAACGGGCTTCCTTTCCTCTCCTGGTCTCTTCTCTGAAGCCAAATCCCAGGCAACTGATCCCTGGCTCTCTGTGCTCAGTGGGAAAGGACCAAGTGGACCTGTGACAGTATCACTGGGAGCCCTGTGAGGAGATGCTACCATTCATGGGCAAAATTACTTGTGATGGCAACTTATTATTTTTCTGTACTCTGCACCTGAGTATTAGGAACACTGAAGAGAGTTTCTTAGCCAAGTGTGGTGGCACGCATTTGTAATCCCAGTACTTGGGAGGCTGAGACAAAAGCATCAAAGATTCAAGACTAGCCTCAGAAATTTAGCAAGACTGTTTCACAAAACTAAAAATAAATAAAAAGAGCTTAGTTTGTAGTTTGGAGAAAAAATGCATCTAAGTTGAACCTCCGGTATCAAAAATTAAAACTAAAATAAAATGATCAGGGAGTGTGCCTCAGAGGGAGAAGCCCCTAGGCTCAATAAATTAGGGGAGGGTTCATTAAGAGAAGGTTATGCAAGATGGGGAGAGTAGAGATATTTACCTCCTCAAATATCAGATTTTCTTTTTGTATTGTTTCTTCTTTCATTTTATATTTTCTATGCAAATTGATTTTTTATTTTTATATGGATCCAAACACCAGATTTTTTTAAAGTATTAGGTTGTACCTTTTATTTCATTTTATTTACTTTTTTTGTGTGTGTGGAACTGAGAGTGGAATCCAGGGGCTCTTCTACCTCCGAGCTATACTCCCAGACCTATTTTATACTTTATTTGGAAACAAGGTCTCACTAAGTTGCTGAGAGCTTCACTAAGTAGCTAAGGCTGGCTTCGAACTTGTGCAGTCCTCCTGTCTCAGCCTTCTAAGCACTGGGATTACAGTGTGCATCACCAAGCCCGGCTAGGTTGTACCTTTTCTTTCAAATTCTTACAGAGAATTTTCACATGCCTCATTCTGATCTCCTGACAGATTAAATACAGGAGCTGCATCCTCATGATCATCCACCAAGAAGGACAATCGTGAATGTGAGCTGATCCCACTGAGGCCACCTCCTTACTTCCAAGGAGCAGCTTTAATACCTACCGAGAGCTAAGAGCATGGAGGTCACATCCCCGTCTTCGCTTACGTGGGCCAAAAAAATCAAACACATCTTCTTAACATGGCTCATAATATAGAAATAGCTTTGCCCTGAGTCTGTGAGTGAAAGAGAGATAAACAACCTTGCCTTAATGCTGGAGAAAATCAGCGTGTTGGCATGTGGCATTGAAAAAACATCATCACGCCAGGTGCACTCCTGAGGAATGCGTCCTCAGGGGATCTCATCATTCCATGACCATCAGAGTACGCACACCAAAAACTGACAGCTGTGATGTCTCTGGGCAACGTAACCTTATGGGATCACTGTCAGATGGCCGGTCACTTGTAAACTGAAGTCCCCGTCATGCAATGCCAGATTCCATTTAAAATAAAAGCATCACACATCGCAGATTATACTTACAGGACAAAGTATACCAGATATCTTCAGTTTTTGTTGCAGAGACGTTGAATTTTTGGCACGTGAAATTAACCCTTGAAAGCAAAGCAATTTTTGAATTAGTGGAAAAAATCATTGAATGTATTAATAACTTACCCAGATGCAATGGTGCCTGCCTATAACCTCAGTACTTGGGAGGTTATGATAGGATTACTGCAGATTCAAGGCCAGCCTCATCAACTTGGCAAGACCCTCATGAACTTAGCAAGACATTGTCTCAAAATAAAAAATAAACCAGGCATGGTAGTGCACGCCAGTACTTGGGAAGCTGAGGCAGGAGGATCATGGGTTCAAGGACAGCCTCAGCTATTTAGGGAAGGCTTTAGAAACTTAGTGAGACTCCGTCTCAAAATAAAAAAATAAAATAGGGCTGTGAGTATAACTCACAGATAGAACTCCCCTGGGTTCAATCCAGACAGCCCAAAAAAAAACAATCTTAACCTTCTGCTGTGCATCTGAGTACCCACCTGATATAAAAGGTGATGTCTAAGTCTCCATTAAACACTGTGTTCATGCTACGAACATAAAGCCTTAGTGGTCCATTTTCACTTATCATTTTCTTCCTGTTGGCAACCAAGTATATAGTATTCCATCTTTTTGTGAGCTAAGAAAGAATATCCCATTAGATGTGTTAGGACACTCTCTTTCTGTGCATTTTTATTTATAAAAAAAAGCAAACAACTTGGATAATAAAGACCTCTGATGAGCTAGGTATGGTGGTGCACACCTGCCATTCCAGGAGGTGCAAGGCTGAGACAGGAGGATTGCAGGTTTAAAAACCAGCCTTGGCCAACTTAGCAAGACTTCAGCAACCCAGCAAGATCCTGTTAAACAATGAAAAATAAAAAAGCTGGGGGGTCACTCAGAGGTAGACTCCCCTGGGCTCAACACCCAGCACCAAATAAATGAATACGCAAGTAAATGAATAATACATAGACTAAGGTTCAGCTTGGAGATAGAATGCTCCTGGGTTCATTCCCCAGAACTCCACCCTACACCACACACACACACACACACACACACACACACACACACACCACACACCACACACCACACACACACACACACACACACACCCTACACACCACACCACACACACACACATCAAAAACACACACCTCTCAGGAGGAAAGCAAAAAACTCAGCAGGAATCATGAAATTAAGCAATATTATACACTGATGAATAATACATCACACTGCAGATTCTTGGCTTATAGTTCAAAGGTGGCCTCTGCTTATTGAGATGAGCGCCATCATAACTTTGGTGCTTTGATTTTTATAGTAATGACAAGTCAAAACTCTGAAGCCTGTGCCATACCTCTCTATATATATTATCTATCTATCTATCATCTATCTCTCTATCTCTCTCTCTACCTTTCTCTCTCTCTCTCTCTCTCTCTCTCTCTCTCTCACACACACACACACACACACACACACACACACACACACACACACATTCATATGCATGAAACAGACGGTTCCACAAACTAATGTAAACAGTTCTGAATCACAACTCCAGCCGATTGGTACCTCTTCATTCATTTCCCACGACGTGTCATCCAAATTCTGGGCAGCACAGGTCAGGCCTAGAGCAAGAGCCAAAAGTAGAATGTTCATCCTGATATAAGTTTCCCTCACGTTTCCTTATCTCCTGTGGATTTATTGCTCTTTGATGAGAAAACCTGACTACATGGCTTCTTTTATAGGGGCGGTGTGTGGATGTGGCATTCATAGCTGACTGGCTTACTTATTTAAAACTAAACTAACAGCCATCCAGATAGCCTTGAGTTGTCAGGTAAAGTGGCACTTTAGAATTGGATCAAGTTTTGGTATTTGGTCCTTAAGCAAATAATGCTCACCAATTAATAAATGAGATTTAGCCAGGCATCTAATGCCCGTAATCCTAGGACATAGGAGGCTGAGACAGGAGACTTGCAGCAAACCAGCAAGACCCCCAGCAACTTAGCAAGACTGTTTTTAAATAAATAATAAAATAAGGCTTAGGAGTATAGGACATAGATACAATGCCTCTGATCCCCAGTACCATTAAAAAAATAGAGAAATAACTACAGATTTAAGGATAACGGTGACTTCAATCTCCTCCTCAGCACTTAGGACTTGCATAAATAATGTGAAGGTCATAGCTAGACATGACTGTGTTCTTCCTTTACTCGGGTCAAGTGGTATATTCACTTTTTGTTGGAGGGGGATTCTGATACTGGGGATTGAGCCCCGTGAGCATTCTACCTCTAAGGTACACTTCCAGTCTCTTTATTTCTTATTTTGAAATAGGGTCTCACTAAATTGCTGAGTCTCACTATGTTGCTAAGGCTGGGTTTGAACCTGTCTCAGCCTCCCAAGGTGGTACCTCCACTCCTGGCTCACATTTTCCTTTCAACTATTAAGTCTCCTTACGTCTGCCTCAGTTGGTCCATGTCTCCAAACACTGAAGCGTGCCTTTAGGTTATATCTAACGCAAATAAAGTTAACTTGATGTAACTTTAGCAATGTTTACATGTTAAGCTTTGTAAACATTTTAGTAAAGTCAATATATAATTAAAAAGGAAAATTAAAAATTAAAAAAATAAAAACAAATTAAATTAAATTAAAAGGAAAATAAAAGATTGAGGACAAAGCCTTGTTATAGCTCTCTGGGGACTTTTCTATGTGCCTTGTATTTTATTTGGCACGCTTTGTGGGTTTTTTCAAGGCCCAAACACAACATTATTCCTCCACCAAAGATATCTCTCTGGTCTTATTTTTGCAAATAACAAAATCTACTTGTAAACTGGGCATGGTGGCACACACACCTATAATCTCAGTACTTGGGAGGATGAGACAGGAGGATCACAGGTTTAAGGCTAACCTCAGCAACTTAGTGAGACCCCATTTCAAAATAAAAGGGGCTGAGGGTGTAGCTTGGAGGTAGAATGTCACATTATTAGGGAGTTCAAAGCCCAGTAACCCCCACGAAATTATAAGGAAGAAATTAGATGATCCTGTATGTGAAGAGAGGGTACCATTCATAGTGAGGCCACGTCATGTTGGAGAACTAACAGTAAGGTACTCATACCAACTACAGATAACTCCGTGTGGATCTTAAATTGCAGGGGAAAGCATCTCGATTTGTGTTTTAGAGATCAGCTTCTGATATTGCTTTTACTTTAATTTGGGATCAAAACCTGACAGCTAGAAAAAATAGATTAAATACAAATAGATGTTCCTGTGACCCTGAAGAAGATCAATAAAGTTGGAGATAGAGAGGTCTGCAGTGCCAGATGAGAGATATTAAATATTTAAATTGGACTGGGCATAGTGGCTCACGTCTTTAATCCCAGTGCTTGGCAGACTGGAGAAAGGAGGACTGCAGGTTGGAGACCAGCCTCAACAATTAGCAAGACCCTGTTTTAAATATAATAAATAGCCGGGCTAGGTGGCGCACACTTGTAATCCCAACATTTGGGAGGCTGAAACAGGAGGATCATGGTTCTCAGACAGCCTCAGCTACTACTTAGTGAGGCCCCTTGCAACTCAGTGAGACCCTGTTTCAAAATAAAGAAGAAAAATTAGGTCTGGGGGAGTAACTTGAAGGTAGAATGTCCCTGGATTCTATCCACGGTACCACAAATATAATAATAATAATAATAATAATAATAATAATAATAATAATAAATAGGGCTAGTGCTGTGGTTCAGAGTTAGAACCCCCCTGGGTTCGATCCCCAGTTTCAAGACAAAAATCAAATATTTAAATCAGGAATAAGGTACAGCTCAGAGAGCCCAGGCTGTTCTATGGTCACACAGAATCCTGCTGTAAAGAGCATCACGCTTTGCAAAGCACCTGGGACGATGGGAAGAAGCTTTGAAGGGCTGAGTATCCCTCACATGGAGCAGCAAGCTCCCGGGCACCAGCCATGAGGTCCCGCTTGCACAGATCAGCCAATTCTTTGATTTCTTTGATAATGCTCTGAGCGGTTTCCAGCTCCCCTTTCATCGTGACCATCTAGGAAACAAGGAAATTGCTGTCAACACCACCATGGCCAAAGTCAATCTTGTGGCAAGTGACACTTGAGTAATTCTCGCCTGTGGCAAGTTACTCTGAGACAATGCTAAGATGTAAGTAATACTGGACCATAGATCATCTCAGGAAACAAAAATTCTTTCTGGTGGTTGTTCCCTTATCCATTTTCTTTTTTGCCTTGTTATATGAAACCTGAAATTTGGGAAGCATTTAATTTTCTATCAACATGCCAGGCTGAAAAAAATAGACTTTTCTAAGTATTCCTTATGTGGGAGGTGGATTGTGCAATTAGACTATGGCATATGACAAATACTAGGTAAACAAATGTTAATTGTGTTACTGCCAAAAATACCCGATTAGTTGGCCTCTGGTTTCTTTTCTTGACTTTCCTTTCCTGTTGATGGAAATGTAAACACTCTAGTTAAATCTCCAACAATAATATGACTTTCAGTTGGCAATGATAAGGGTACCACACGGGATCTTCTGGCTTCAAATCTACCTATGACTCCCCTTCCTGCTGGTCACAGTAAGCCAATGTCCTCTTGGAAATCAGGATAAGTTGCGTTAACCAGGAAAGAAAACCTCTTCCTCTCGCTACAGAATGGCTTGTGTGCCACCAGGCATGGTGGCACAGGACTTTGGGATCTGAGACAGGAGGATCAAAGGTGCAAGCCTAGTCTCAGCAATTTAGTAAGACTCTAGCTATGTGGTGTGTGTGTGTGTGTGTGTGTGTGTGTGTGTGTGTGTGTTTGGCATTGGAGTTGGGTGTAGCTCAGTGATAGAATGGCTCTGGGTTCAGTCCCTATACCACGCAAGTTAAATAGCTATGACACATCCAATTTAATGAGACATAGCGATGTTCCAGGGTAGGAGTGTTCGCTCATGGATAGATAGTACTCCAAACAAAACAAGATTAAAATCATGGAAATGAAAAGCAAAATTTCCAGAAATGGAAATATTGGTGTAATAGTGAAAAGGGCTACTTTCAAGTCTATGCCATATTCACAAATCCATATCCCTTAGCTATGAATAAAAGAGAAAATCTGGCCACATTACATTAACATTGTTATTATATCAAATTCAGGCAATTCAATTATAAATCTAAAATTATAAGGGAAAATGTCCAAATTTGCTGGGGAGTTGTTTTGGGGGTTTTTTATTTTGTTTTGTTTTTGTTTTTTATTTATGTTTTTGTTTATGTTTCTGTATTGTTTTGCAGTTCTGGGGATGGAACCCAGGGGTGTTCTACCTCTGAGCTACACGCCCTGCCCTATTTTTATTCTTTATTTTGAAACAGGTTCTCACTAAGTTGTGGAGGGCCTCACTCAGCTAAGACTGTCCATGAACCTGTGATCCTCCTGTCTCAGCTTCCCAAATACTGGTATTACAAGCATGCACCACTACGCTTGGCTAAAATTTATGTTTTAGAAATAATTTCCTGGTAGCCAGGTGTGGTGGCGCACGCTTGTAATCCCCGCACTTGGGAGGCGGAGACAGGAGGATCACACAGGTTCAAAGTCAGTCGCGCTGGCTTAGGAGACCAGTTTCAAAATTCAAAAAAAGTATAAAATGGTTCTGGGAGTGTAGCCCAGAGGTAGAAGGGTTTCCAGGAAACCAAGTACCACCAAAAACAAAAAGAAAAAGAAAAAAAAAAAGAAAGAATTTCCCGGTAATGTTTTATATACCATAGACACTTGTAAATATTTATATCACTTTTATATATACTGGAGATTTAACCCAGGGATATCCTATCTCTGAGCTACACTCTTCACCATTTTTATATTTCATTTGGAAATAGAGTCCTACTGAGTTTTTTGGACATCGCTAAATTGCCAAGGCTGGCTCAACTGGGATTACAGGTGTGTACCACCACACACAGCTGGCTTATTTTTACTCCTACTCTTCTATTTTATTTTTTACTTTGGAATATGGTCTAAGGGTCTTTCTGAATTGCTGAGGTTAGTCTCAAAACTGTGATGTTCCTGTCTTAGCCTCCAAAGTGCTGTGATTACAAGCATGTGACACCACACCTGATTTACAAAAAATATCTTTTTTAAGATAAAATCTAAGTTTGATAAGAATCTATCCCATGTAATGTCATCCACACAAAGTGAAAATCTATAAAAATTTAAATATGAAAGGGAGGAATAGTACATAAAATATCTAGAAATGTTTAAGCCTGGGGAAAAGAAGGGAATACATTAATTTTACAAGCACATACTTAAAATGTTTAGAGTTATTGACATAGATATTCTGTTGCTGGGTGTGGTGACACATGCCTGTAATCCCAGTACTTGGGAGGCTGAGAGAGCTTCACAAGATTCAACACCAGCCTCGACAACTTAGCAAGATTCTGTTTCAAAATAAAAATTAGGGCTAGTGATGTAACTCCAAGGTAGAATTCTCCTGTGTTCAGTTCCCAGCACCAAAAAAGAAATTCTATCAATTAAGTTCCCAGCACCAAAAAAAGAAATTCTTTTTTTTTTTTTTTTTTTTTTGGTGGTGGTTCTGGGGTTCCTGGAAGCCCTTCTACCTCCGGGCTACACTCCCAGACCTATTTTATATTTTTATTTAGAAACAGGGTCTCCTAAGCCAGCGCGTGCGGCTAGCTTTGAACCTGCGCGATCCTCCTGTCTCCGCCTCCCAAGTGCGGGGATTACAAGCATGCACCACCACGCCCGGCTAAAAAAAGAAATTCTATCAATTAACTTCTGCTGTATACATATATAGGTTCTTTTAACTTTTCAATTTCATCATATATTTTGTGGGAAACAGTGGAGAGTACAAGCTCTGGAGCAACTTCAATCTCTATATTGTGGCAAACAATTTTACAATGAGAAATAGGCTCACAACAAATGGTGTGTTACAAACAGGACTAAGCTGTGGGGTCACAGTAAAACTCAATGTGCTGCATGAGAACTGTGCTCTGTGGAACCTGGAGGAAGTTAAACACGTTGGAAAAGCCGGAGGCACAAGAGTCCTGTGGAAAAGCTGGTGTACTCTCTGGGGTCCTGCTCAGGGCTCTGGTTGGTCAAGGGCTGTGGTAATTTCCATCAGCTAGTCAAAAACTAACTTTTAATGACTTTCTAGATCCTGAACTTTACTTTCTCATGTAGTTCAACTTGGGAAAACACACATCATCAAGCAGGCATTTTGCACTTCTAACTAATAAATATAATCATTCACCAGGAGACTCAATTTGCAGCTGAGAGTGGTCTGCTGCTCCCCCGGGTGCATCAGAATGACGCAAAGTGAACAAGGTCATTGAAGCAGCAAGTGGCAGGGTGACGGCGTCCACTGAGAGGAGAGTCCTGTCGCCCTGTCCCTGATACACACTCCTGGCTGCTCAAACGCTGCCTCCCTGAGATTCTGCACTGTCTCAGGACACAAACTGCCTGGATCAAGGCTTCTGCAGTGCTCAGCCTTCAAGACAATAGGGAGGTAGGAGACCTGTCACTGCCCAGCCCCGTCTGTGCTTCTACACAGAGACTTCTTTTTATATATGATTTACCTTCTGAATATATTTTCTGTTATTATAAAACCATATTTTCCTTTTCAAATATATTTTCAGCCAGGCATGGTGGCTCATGCTTATTATTCCAGTACTTGAGATGCTGAGACAGGAGGACCACAGGTTTGAGGCCAGCCTCAGCTACTTAACACAGCACTCCACAACTTACTGAGACCCTGTTTCAAAGTAAAAATTATAAATAGGGCTTGGGTGTAGCTTGGAAGTAGACTGCCCCAGGCTCAATCCCTAGTACCACAGAAATAAGTAAGTAAGTAAGTAAGTAAATAAAGTCTATTTTTAATGATGCATTGTTGTTTTATTTTGTTCTTTTTTTTTTTTTTTTTTTTTTTGGTGGTACTAGGAATTGAACTCCAGTGTTCTACCTCCAAGCTCCAGCTGGCACTGGAAATGGGATCCTCTTCTTCAACCTCCCAAATTCTAGGAATATAGAAATGTGTCACTGCACCCAGCTAAGTGGTGTCATCCTTAAGAAGTGAGGATTGTTTTAAAATAGTTTTATGAGGATATATAGAAATATGGATGACTTTCATACAACTATGCTCCCGATGACCATGAAAATAACTCAAATAAATTCAATTAAGCCATGTGGTTATACAGTTTGTTTTTTTTTTCACAAAATTTAATGTCTATGATCAAATATAGTGCTGCTTTCTTTTTAATTATTATGAATTATACTTCCTTATGGGCAATAAAACCTCTCCATAATATGAGGAATTTAAATCGTTATCGTGGATATCTTTACTTATATCTTATCTAATGGGGTAAGCTTTACTATTTGACCACAAATATGGAATTACTGACATTGTTGATATTTAATCATAGGAACATACATCCTGTCTACAGTGACATCATAAACATTTTATGGGTTTTTGTTGTTGTTTTTTTGGTGGTACTGGGGGTGGAACCCAGAGGCTTTCTACCTCCAGGCTACACTCCCAGACCTATTTCATATTTTATTTGAAAACAGGGTCTCACTAAGTTGCTGAGAGCCTCACTAAGTAGCTGAGGCTGGCTTTGAACCTGCGCGATCCTCCTGTCTCTGCCTCCCAAGCGGGGATTACAAGGGTTCGCCACCACGCCTGGCTCTACATTTTACGTTTTTAAATATGTTACATTTTATCACATGATTCTATGTTTCTATTAAGACCGATTATACATTTTTTCTCCTACTTTGGGTAACCATATGAATGAAGCTTGTGCGTTACACCTACTTTGCACTTTGGATAATTCTCTTGCTCCACTGCTTGGGCCTTTTTGCAGAGCATGACATTCATTTTATAATTTCTTTGTGCTAGCCGGGCGTGGTGGCGCACGCTTGTAATCCCCGCACTTGGGAGGCTGAGACAGGAGGATCGCGCAGGTTCAAAGCCAGCCTCAGCTACTTAGTGAAGCTCTCAGCAACTTAGTGAGACCCTGTTTCCAAATAAAGTATAAAATAGATCTGGGAGTATAGCCCGGAGGTAGAAAAGCCTCTGGGTTCCACCCCGAGTACCACCAAAAAAAAAAAAAAAAATTACTTTGTGCTGATTTTTTTTATTTAGATGAGGAAGTCCATGTTCTCATCAGCAGATTTTCAAACTGCATTGGTGACATTTTGCTGCCGAGGTCATGCTAACCTCACAATGTGAATACAGGAAGCTCTTTCTCCTGTCCTTAGGAACTGGGTGTAGATGCTTCTCTCTGGTGTGTATGGCAGGCTTCAGTGTTGCAGCAATTTTCCACCATGCAATTTTTACATCCTGGGAACCACGTCGACCTGCAGTTCTTAACTCTTCTGAGATCAATTGTGTCTTCTAGGAATCTGCCCATATCTCTCCAACTTCCAAGTTTCCTGGCATAATTAAAGACAATAGGTTTTTTTTTTTAATCTGCAGTTTCTCAGATGCTAGCACTACATTTAATCCTGATCTTATTTTCCCTTGGCAGTGACGCAGTCTCTCAAGAGATGTGCCCAAAGGTGTCCCTTGTTCTTTACAAGGAACTGACTTTGTCCTTGGTTTTCCTTTTCATTTTGGTTTGTCTGACATTACTCTGCTCATGTGTATAAATTGTCTCTATTGTTCTTAATATCCACCTTACTATTCCTATTCTAATGTCATTGTTTCTTCTGAGGGTTCTCACCTGGTCTTCACATTTATTCCCAGAACAGATTCCATAAAGCACCTTCTTAAAAGGATCTTTTTTGTTATGTGTTAATTAAGAAGTGTTTTGAACTCATTCACAAATCAGGTGTTTCTTATATTTTATAAGGCACAATTTTTGTATTAAGATAAACTTGTGCATCACATTAACTCTTGAATTTTGTTGATTCCCACATTAGCACTAAATGTATGGCTTAATGTGCTTTAGAAGGAAAGATGGACGTCTTATTGTGACTGTGTGTGATTTTTTTTTTTTTTTGGCAATTAGGTGGAGAGCATAAATTCACTTGGTCAATTTTTTTATGCCCTAAGGTTTGTGTGTCATTTCTGATCATTATTAAAGACTTTGGTTAGAGTCGGGCATGATGGTGCACGCTTTTTTCTCGTACCTGGGAAAAGTAGCTGAGACAGGAGGATCGCAGGTTTGCAGCCAGCCTCAGCTACTTAGGCCCTCTGCAACTTAGTGAGACCCTATTTCAATATAAAAAAAATTTAAAAATAGGGCTGGAGGTATAGCTCAAAGGTAGAATGCCCACTGGGTTCTGTCCCCAGTATCACACACACACACATACACACACACACACACACACACACACACACACACACACACGACTTTGTTTAGCCAGTGTGGTGATGCATGCCTGTAATCAAAGTACCTGGGCTGAGACATTAGGATCACAGGTTTGTGACCAGCCTCAGCAAGACAGTAAAGTCACTGTGCAACTTAATTGAGGCCTTGTTTCATATAAATAATAAAAATAGAGCTGAGGGTGCAGCTCAGAGGTAGATTGCCCCTGTCTTTCATCCAAAGTACCACAATAAAAAGTAATAAAAAGAAAGATTTTGAGTCAAACTTCATATTTTATTAATTATCTGGGTTTGTTTATTTTGCTTTGTTTTGTTTTTTTTTTGGGGGGGGGGTACTGGAAATAGAACCCAGGGGTGTTCAACATCCGATCTACATCCCAGACCTTTTAATTATTTTGTTTTGCAACAGTCTAAGTTGCTGATGCTAGCCCAAATCTGCAATCCTCCTGTTTCAGCCTCCGAAGGACTGGGATTACTGGTGTGCACCATCATAACCAGCTTAATTGCCTATGCTTAATACCTTAAAGTGATGCTTGGTGTACGTGAGTACATGAATTTTAAACCTGTATTTTATTGGGGGTTTTTTTTTCTACACTTAGTAAATCTGTTCTTGTAAAGTATGCTTTATTTGTTACTATTGAAGGTGAAACAGTTTCCTTTGGTTAGTTTGTCCCTCTCCTGCTTTTCTACTTTGAAAGTTTCCATATCTTCAACATCGTAGATGGATTTTGTAATGTTCACAAAGCAGCCCTGACGTCTGTGTGTCTGAGGTTCCTGTGACCTCGCCAACCCGCTGCTAGTCAGCATCTGCACGCTCTTTCCAGAACATTGCTCACAGCGTAAATGTGTATGCTACTGAAAATGCCAATCTACAGACAGCACCTCTGTGTGATGTGCTGTTTTCCAGTCTTCCATTCTTTGCCCCTTTTTAGTAATTTTCTTTTTAAATATTCATTCCACCTATGTTAGGGTCAAATGTTAAATAATAATAATTTCTATTGAACCAAGGGGGTTCTAACTCAAAGTTATACCCTCAACACTTTTAATTATTTTATTTTGAAACAGGGTCTCACCAGGTTATTGAGAGTCTTCCCAAGTTGCTGAGGATGGCCTCCAACGCTGTGATCCTCCTGTCTCGGCCTCCCAAGTACTGGCATTATAGGCCTGTGTCATCATACCTGAGGAACTCTCTTCTTGAAGGTCTACACTAATACACTTTAGTCTATGAGGATTCCAGATGATGTTTTCTTCCAAAGTAGACGATTCACCCTTTGCTTGTCTACAACGGGGCTGATTCCACTTATCCAACCACGCTGTGCAGAGTCGAGGGTGTCTATGTTCAGATGAGGGCCTGGTGTGCTACCTGGGTAGGAGTGCCCAGAGCAAGAGGAAATCTGAACTGGATAAATACTGAAAGGAACTCAGGGACTTAATCTGGAGGATACAATTATGAAAGTGTTTGGATTGCTAAGGGCAGATGTGTGGATCAAGTAGCAAAGATGGATGAAGAAAGAGTTTCCCGTGCTCGGTGACGCTGGAGAAAACATGAATGATCGGAAAGCTCAAAGGTGAACCTGAAGGAGTTGTGAGGCACATTGTAGACATAATGCAGCAGATGCCATGCAAGTTACTCAACCTCATTGTGAGGTATGCACACCCAAAACAAACAAAGAGCCGGGCGTGGTGGCGCACGCTTGTAATCCCCGCGCTTGGGAGGCAGAGACAGGAGGATCGTGCAGGTTTGAAGCCAGCCGCACGCGCTGGCTTAGGAGACCCTGTTTCCAAATAGAAATGTAAAAATAGGTCTGGGAGTGTAGCCCGGAGGTAGAAGGGCTTCCAGGAACCCCAGTACCACCAAAAAAACAAAAAAACAAACAAACAAAGACCCAATGACTTTTCATAAATGACACTGTGGTCATGGTGGTCCACCATATGAAGAGCCACAATTTCCAATAATTTAAGCTCATTAAAACTAAGTTGCAAACTCATTAGAACAAATGAGATTGTGAAGGAGATAGCCTCCCACATGGCGGTGTTTAGTGTTGTTGTTTTTGTTTGTTTGTTTTGTTTTTTGTTTAGTTTTTTTGTGGTATTGGGAATGGAACCTTTCTACCTCCGGGCTACACCCTCAGACCTATTTAATATTTTATTTGGATACATTTAATTCTCACAACTATAAATGGTCATATGAAGGGGCTATGCTTTGTTTTGATGTTAAATATGTTATGGTTTCACCTACACCTTAAAATGATTAATAATTAGAGTGCTTAGTAGAGTGTGTGTCATATAGGAAGCATCTAACATAATCATTTATTCAAAAAAGTGTACACTATTATGATGTATAACAATGTTGCACAAATAAAAGTATATCAAAAGTAAAAAAAAAAAAAAAAAGGAGGCCGGGCGTGGTGGTGCACGCTTGTAATCCCCGTGCTTGGGAGGCAGAGACAGGAGGATCGCGCAGGTTCGAAGCCAGCCGCGCGCGCTGGCTTAGGAGACCCTGTTTCCAAATAAAAATGTAAAAATAGGTCTGGGAGTGTAACCCGGAGGTAGAAGGGCCTCCAGGAACCCCAGTACCAAAAAAAATAATAATAATAAATATATAAAATAAAAAATAAAAAAGAAAGGCTAAGATTGTATGCTTGTTACATATGTAGAAGCTACAGTTAAAATAAGAAACATAAGGGACTCTAAATAATGTAGAGAGAGACCTGTAGAATAGTAGGAGGGCATTGGGGAAGAATCAGGGAGAGGAAGAAAGAGGATTGAGTACGAAAACAGTTACAATAATATTATAGCACCATACACAGATATTACTACGAATTTCATTAGCATGTACAGGGAATTAGGATGGAGATTAGAGTGGGCTGTCTAAGGAAACACACCAAGAGATGTTTGCATGTATGTTTCTATCCCATTGAGCCTCACTGTGATATGTAATTGCAAAGCTGATAAACTTATTTTTTTAATTAAAATTAAAAACACATATAATCTGATAGTCTGAAGAAAAAATGCCTAATAGCATGAAAATTTGTCTTTCACATAGCACAACATGTCCTCCTGGCCAATATACTATAATACCAGGATTTGGCACTGAATTCCACCTTCTCTCTTCACCTACTGCTAAGATATATTGTTCCCAGGAGTCCCTGGAGTCCAGGTTCTAGAAGTGTAACATCTGGTCCTCAAAATCATGAATGTTGAAGCCGGGCGTGGTGGTGCACGCTTCTAATCCCCACACTTGGGAGGCTGGGACAGGAGGATCACGCAGGTTCAAAGCCAGCCTCAGCTACTTAGTGAGGCTCTCAGCAACTTAGTGAGACCCTGTTTCCAAATAAAATATAAAAATTGGTCTGGGAGTATAGCCCGAAGGTAGAAAGCCTCTGGGTTCCACCCCCAGTATCACCAAAAAAACAAAATTATGAATGTCGGACATCTCACCACCCTTCTCTCTTCTTGAACCATTTTCCAGAAGGTCTACTTGTTAAAATAATTTTATAATATAGTTGAACTATTTTTCATTGTAGGACTGGTTTACAGAGCTGGAGGTGTAGCTCAGTGGTTGAGCACCAACGTGGTATGTTCAGGGTACTGAGTTCCATCCTCATCACCGCACGGACAACTTTGAATAATAAAGCAATGGTTCCGGGTGACACAGTCTTATGCACTTTCCTCATAGCTCAGATTTGCATCGGTGTCGTGGGGAACTCATTGCTCTTTGGGTTATACATGCACATCTTCTTCATTCAACCTCATCTGAAGAAGCCCATCGATTCCATTTTCACACACCTGACGTTGGTCAATATCCTGACTATCATCTTCCCATCGCTACCATATGTAGCATCATCCTTTGGAGTAAGACGGTTTTTGGACGATGTTGGTTGTCAGGCACTTTTGTTCTTGTACAGGGTGAGCCGCGGTCTTTCCATCAGCACCACCTCTCTCCTGAGTGCATTTCAAGCCATCACCATCAGTCCCAGGAACGCTAAGTTGGCGTGCCTAAGACTTAATCTCTCTGCATGGATTTTCCCCTCTTTCCTTTTCTTCTGGATCATCAACATGCTGATCTATATCCACGTCATTGAAAGTGTAAGAGCCATTGATAATTTCACTCTCGTTGGTCACGGGTATTCTCATGTCTACTGTCAAACTAGACAATTCGCAGATCAGGACTCAGGCTCTTATATAAGTGTCCTGCTGATTTATGATCTTGTGTTTGTGGCCCTCATGATCTACAGCAGCCTCTACATGGTCAATCTCCTCTACAGACACCACAGGAGGGCACAGCATGTCCGAAGCCCCCACCTCCCTCCCCAGGCATCTCCTGAACACAAAGCCACCTACACCATTCTTCTGCTGGTTGCTTGCTTTGTGTTCTTTTATTGCTCAAATAACTTTCTAACGCTTTATTCCTTCTACATACATAAGAAAATCCCAAGTTTGGAGGGGATTGCTACAGTATTATCATCATGTTACCCAACCATCTGCCCTTTTTTGCTGATGAGGAATAATAAATTTACTGCCCACTTTACATCTACACGTTTGTTGATGATGATTACCTGTCCTCAAAGAGAATTTTGTGGCTGAGCTCACTCCCAGGGTCCCATCTGCAACAAAGGAGGGTTCCTAGTAGTTTATGTGCAGAAAGAAACACTGTGTGACTTTGAGCATTTGAGGTGGTGCCGGCGTGCATTCAGACGTACTCTCAATCTAAAACACACTCCGAATCTCAGGCCTTATTTTCATTAAATGTCCACACATATTGCATTAATAATTTTCATATTGCTTGTTTAACATGAATTTTTTAATTAAACAAATGCATTTTTATATTCTATTAAAACTGTTCTTGTCTGGTTGCTTTTGCTCTTTTTTTAATCTGCCTCCTAGAACATGTAAAATTACATTTGGGGCTTTTAAAATTTTTATCATGAAACAAGATCTCGCTAGGTTGCTGAAAATCTTGCTATGTTTCTAAGATGGACCTTGAACCTGTGATCCTCCTGTCCTGGCCTTTCATGTATTGTCCTCCTCTACAGACACCACAAAAGAGTGCAACATGTCCAAAGCCCCCACCTCCATTTCCAGGCATCTCCTCAGCACAAAGCTACCCATAACATTCTTTTTTTCTGTGTGTGCTTTTATTGGTGCATTAGCGTCTCACATCATAATTTAAATCATGTTGACAATGAGATACTATCCTTCTGCTGGTTGGTTGCTTTGTGTTCTTTTTTTTTTTTTTTTTTTTTTTTTTGCTCAAACAACCTTGTGAATGAATTCCTTTTACATACATGAGAAAATTCCAGTGTTGGAGGGAATTGCTGCCATTTTATCATCATGTTACTCAACCATCTGCCCATTTTTGCTCATGAAAAATAACAAAATCATTTCCTAATTTACATCTACACTTTCACTGATGAGAATTACTTGTCCTGAAAGAGAATTCCATGGCTGATCCCACTCCTAGACTTCCAACTGCAACAGAAGAGGATCCCTAATGGCTTATGTGCAAAATTAAATCCATGTGGCCCTTGAGAAATTCAAGTGGTGCCATTGTGAATTCAGGGGTGCTATAAACCTACAATATACTCAGAATTGGAATCCTGAGTTTTAATAATCACAATAATAAATTTTAAACGTTTAATAATATTACTAGGTTGCTTAGAGTCCTGCTACATTGCTGAGGTGGCCATTGGACCTATACTACTCCTGTCTCTGCCTTTTATGTAAGGGGATTAAAGGCATACATCATCTTGCCCCATATTCTTATTATATTCATGTTAAATTGTGCTGTCCAAAGAAACTGCTTTTAAGGAACAAATACATAATGCCAACCTTGCATGTTCCAGTCACTAATAAGGGGTTAGGTATACACCTGTGTCCTAAAAAAAAAATGTAATAAGTAAAGAGACCCTGTGAGATGCCTGTGGCATAGGA
The DNA here is from genome assembly GCF_963383645.1 of Muscardinus avellanarius. Lineage (NCBI taxonomy): Eukaryota > Metazoa > Chordata > Mammalia > Rodentia > Gliridae > Muscardinus > Muscardinus avellanarius. Next base: position 60,129,854 of record NC_137796.1, read on the forward strand.
ATAAATATTGATAATATAAAATAGTATACGGAAATACAATTGCCACCATGTGTGGGGGCCCAAACCTACAATCTCAGTACTTGGATGACTGAGGCAGGAGGATCACAGGTTCAAGGCCAGCCTCAGCAATTTATTTTTCAATACTTTTATGATGCATTATAGTCTCACATCATAATGGAGTGTATAGTGATGGTGACATACATGCACACAGCATTGGTGGCTTTCCCCGGCTCCCTTCCCTTCCCCCTCTTCCCCATACAGGATATTGAGATGGACCTTCACTGATCCTTCCTCCTCCACCCCTCTTCCTGTGGATCACCTCTCTCAGTCCACCTCTCTCGTCTATCAACTGAAGTCCCTCTGGTATCCTGATTGCTCCATGGCTTCCGCATATGAGAGAATATATGAGAAAAGTGACCCTTCACTTTCAGTGACCGGCTAATTTCACATCATGTTCTCCAGGTCAATCCATTTTCCTGCAAGTGACGTTATTTTGTTCTTCTTTATTTCTACGTAGAATCTCATTGTGTAAATATCCCATTATTTTGTAATCCATTCATCTGTGGATGGATAGACATGTAGACTGGTTCCATAATTTGGCTATTGTATATTGTGCTACCATAAACATGAGTAAGCATGCATTACTATAATATCTGATTGCACTCCCTTTGGAAATACAGCTGAGCATATGGTAGATCCATTTTCAATTTTCTGAGGAATATCTACACTGATCTCCATAGTGGCTCAGCGGCCTCTGGATTATTTCTTTAGTGTTAAGTTTGTTAAGTTTGTTTTTGTATAGTCTACCTATTAGTCCTCTATGGTAGGGATAGCTGATAAAAATCCTCTCCCATTTTGTAGGCTTTCTATTTAGACTCATTATGGTTTCCTTTAAAACTCTTTCAGCAGAAACTTTATAGCTAATGACATTTTATTTATTAATTCTTGTTTTAATTCCATGAGCTTTGGGGGTCTTATTGAGGAAGATCCCACCTGTGCCTATATGTTGGTCCCATTGCTTCATCTTGAGTTGACTTCCTTGCAAGGTGAAAGTTTGGGATTTAATTACATTTTTTTTTTTTTTTACAAATGGATAAAAGGGGACTTCCGGGAAGATGGCAACAGAGGAAAGCAAGACAAATCAGTCTTGCTAACACCCGATCTCCACTGCCTTAAAAACAGCATTCTTACAAAAGAAAGAAAACACCATAACTTTAAGGAACACAATAAGTAGAAGACAGCAGGGGAAAAAAGCTAAAAGACCAATCAGAGAGCAGGAAAGAAACCCACTTGCCTTGCAGCTGCAGGCACCACAATACCACCATCTTGTCTCACTGCACCAACTCCAGAGAATCACAGGGAAACAATCAAGGACTTGAAACAAAGTAAGTAGATGCAGATCATCGGAACTGTAAGCCATCAGTTCCTCTTGCGCAAACATCGGCTACAACCTGCAACAGTGGTGCCTGAACTCACCACGCCCTCCAGAGATCCAGAGTGGCACTGAACAACACCATAAGTGAAGCCACCATCCCCATGGAAGAACACCAGCACAGGGCCCCCAGGAACTCACACAGCCATGATAAACTACCTGGGTCTGAGACTTTGCAGTTCAACCCAGCAGAGGTGGGGATAGAGTCTGCTGTTGGACATAGAAGAGGTTTAAAGAGACTCAGGCTCTGTGTGGAGGGAAGGAAAATGTGGAGGGAGACCTATACTTGGTTTCCTACATTTGGAGAGACTTGGGAAAGCATGGAGGGAGATCTATGCTTAGCACTAGATCCAACTAGTAGGATCTCCAGGATCACTAAAGACCACCCAATCATGGTGAATAGGGAAAAGTCAAAACAGACCAGCCCTGGCCAGCGAGGTCGGCATCGGAGCCTGCCGTAAGGCAAGGCCAGTGCTGGGGCCTTTGAGGCCGGGATCGGAGCCTGCCTTGAGGCAAGGCCGATACTGGGGCCTCCGAGGCAAGGATAAGAGCCTGCCGAGGGGTTAGGCCGGTGCTGGAGCCAGTGAGGCCGGCATCACAGCCTGCTGTGAGGCATGGCCGGTGCTGGGGCCTCCGAGGCCAGGATCGGAGCCGGCCGAGGGGTTAGGCCGGTGCTGGGGCCAGCGAGGCGGGCATCGGAGCCTGCCTTGAGGCAAGGCCTGTACTAGGGCCTCCGAGGCCAGAATAAGAGCCTGCCGAGGGATTAGGCCGGTGCTGGGGCCAGCGAGGCCAGCATCGGAGCCTGCCGTGAGGCATGGCCGGTGCTGGGGCCTCCGAGGCCAGGATCGGAGCCTGCTGAGGGGTTAGGCCAGTGCTGGGGCCAGCGAGGCTGGCACCGGAGCCTGCCATGAGGCAAGGCCGGTACTGGGGCCTTTGAGGCTGGGATTGGAGCCTGCCGAGGGGTTAGGCCAGAGCGGGGGCCAGTGAGGCCGGCATTGGAGCCTGCCGTGAGGCAAGGCCAGTGCTGAGGCCTCCGAGGCCGGGATAAGAGCCTGCTGAGGGGTTAGGCCGATGCTGGGGCCAGCGAGGCCGGCATCAGAGCCTGCCGTGAGGCAAGGCCGGTATTGGGGCCTCCGAGGCCAGGATAACAGCCTGCTGAAGGGTTAGACTGGTGCTGGGGCCAGTGAGGCCGGCATTGGAGCCTGCCGTGAGGCGAGTCCAGCATCGGAGCCTTCCGTGAGGCATGGCCAGTGCTGGGGCCTCCTAGGCTGGGAACGGAACCTGCCGAGGGGTTAGGCCGGTGCTGGGGCCAACAAGGTCGGCATTGGAGCCTGCCGTGAGGCTAGGCCGGTGCTGGGGCCTCCGAGGCCGGGATTGGAATCCTGCCAAGGGGTTAGACTGGTGCAGGAGCCAATGGCCAGCATCGGAGCCTGGCGTGAGGCAAGGCCAATCCTGCGGCCTCCAAGGCCAGGACCGTAGCCAGCTTAGGAGTTATACCGGTGCAGGGGCCAGCAAGACCAGAACTGGGGCCTCCCATGAGGCAAGGCCGCTGCTTGAGCCAGCGAGGTCTGGATCAGTCCACTGAGTAGCCAGGCCACTACTGGGGCCATCAAGAGTGGGATCGGTACTTGCAACGCAGCATGCACAGAGAAATATCGCAGAAAATATAAATCAGACTCTTCTCTTAATCAGCAATAACTAGGAGGAAAGGGGCAACAGGAAGAGGTTGAGCTATAGAAAGGGCCCTATAGTGAAGCAACTAATGTGACCAATCAGAGGGTATGTAATATTGGAGGACAGAGCCTCTTTAAAACGCAGGAGGTGAGACTTCCGGGAAGATGGCGACCGAGAAAAGCGGGGCTTAAGAGCCCCGCTAACAACAAATATCCATTACCACAAAATCAGCGCCTTTCAAAGCCAGAAAACAACATCACCAGAGAAACAAAAAAAAAATCACCAGGCTCCAGAGAGAAAGCGGACTGAGAACAGAGCCACAGAGGAGATCCTCAAGCCCGAGGACGCGGCAGACGCGGCAGCAGCGCCATACTGCCGGCGAATTCACGGGACGGCCACAGCAAGCCAAGGGGAGCCGCTGCGGAACAGCCAGGCGGGATTTCTCGGCGCAGAGGACATCTAAAGCTCCCAGTGTCTGAGCTCAACACACGCTGCAGGGATTCAGAGTGGAAATCAAAACCAAGAAAAATAAAAAACGCCAGCCCAACAGCCGAGGGCGTAGCAGCGGCGCCATATTGCCACCGGCGGTAGCAGCACCGAATTCACAACAGCTACATCTGCGTACTCAAGAACAGTGAGTCAAATTGCGGGCCACAGCGGAGAAATCCCAGTACTGTACTCACTGGGACTTGACCCAGTGGGAGAGGGGCGGTGGCAGTGATATCACACCATAGGAGAACGTGCAACCTGGCACCCCCCACAGTCTAAAGCAGCCTCTATCGACTCTCTGGGTCGGAGACTCTGTGATACAACCCAGTAAAGGAGTAGTGGGGTCTGAGATACTACTGACTCGAAATCCAGAGCACCTTAAGTGAAGTCATAGTGACCCAAGGGAAGAACCCAGAGAAGGCACAAACTTCCGAAATCATGGGAAAGAGGAATAATACTGGAGCAATTAATGCCCACAACCCCACAACATCAGAACCCGATAAAACAGAAAATCAGAGATTTCTAGAAGATCAAATCAGGAAAATAACTGTAGAAATAATAGAGGTGCTTCGAAAAGAACTCAGAGAGAGCCAAAAAGAGATAAAGGATGCAATTAATGAAGTAAAGGCCTCAATTCAAAGCACAAACAACCGATTAGAACACATGGAGAACAGAATCTCGCTCTTAGAAGATGATCATTCCAAAAATGAACGCATAGTTTCTAATCTAAGAAAAAATATCCGACAGCAGGAATCTGATATTGAAGAAATATTGGCCCATTTTAAGAGAGCTAACCTAAGAATAATTGGAATAGAGGAGGGAAAAGAAAGTGAAACTAAAGGGATCAACAATCTCTTCAAGGAAGTAATAGCAGAAAATTTTCCAGACATAGAGCAAGAGGTCGATACGCAGGTCCAGGAAACTTATAGAACTCCCTTTAGACAGGATTGGAGAAGAGGATCCCCACGCCACATAATTGTCAAAATGACCAATGTGGAAGCCAAGCAGAGAATCTTAAAGGCAACAAAAGCAAAGGGCCAAGTGACATTCAGAGGCAAACCAATTAGAATCACTCCAGACTTCCCAAACCAAGTTATGAGAGCCAGAAGGGCTGGGAGTAACATATTCCCAATTTTGAAAGAAAACAACTTCCAGCCAAAAATTTCCTACCCAGCAAAACTTTCTATCAAATTAGATGGAGAAATAAGAAGCTTCCATGACAAACAGAAACTGAAGGAATTTATGTCTTCAAAACCAGCACTAGAGAAAATACTCAAAGAGATTAACTACAAAGAAGAAATAGGTAACACACATCAGAACTAGAGAAACAAGATTTTCCATCCAACAGACAACTAAGATTGGTTATCTGTGGAGATTCATTATTTATGTTAGTCTGTTGCCTATCTCTAAAGGGTATTGTTTGCCTTTATTGTTGTTAATTTTTAGGATTTCTAGTTGGAATATTAATATACCTTCAGATATAGCATTTTGAAATATTTTATCCCATTCTATTAGTAACTGTTAACTCTGTTTACATTGTCTTTGGATATACAATATGTTTTTTATTTTTTAGGGAGTTTGTATACTCTTCTGTGGCCTGTGCCATTGAAATCATAATCAAGAAATCACTGCCAAGTTCAATGTTGTGAGGTTTTATGACCCAGATTTTCTCCTAAAAGTTTATAGTCTTAAGATTTATATTTAGGTCTTTTATCTATTTTGAGTTAATATTTGTATATGGGATTAGGTAAGGGTCCAATTTTATTCTTTTCCATGTAATTATTATGTTTCAACAATATTTAGTTAAAAGATTATTATTTCTACCACCAAATGTTCGTGGAAACCTTGTCAAAAATAACGACAATATAGGGAAGAATTTAGGTCTAGGCTTTTATTTAACTCCAATGGTTTATATATCTGCCTTTAGAATAGTACTACACTGTTTCAATTATTGTAGCTTTATATGGTTTGAAATCAGAAAATATATATCTTCTAGCTTTGTTCTTTTTCAAGATCGATGTGGGTACCTAGAGTCCATATTCCATATTAGGATAGATTTTTTTTTCTGAAAAATAAATATATAAATATATGATAGTTTCACCTAAAAAATAGAAAAAAATAGATTCTCTGGTAAGAAAGAAAGCAAAAAGAAATATTGAAATGTTATCTTTAAGTCATCAAAAGCTTGGTATCAGACAAATGAAACTGTTATCTGAGATTATCATTTTTAATTTTGGATAAATTGCTATAATACTAGATGTCAACTACTAAGCCAAGCATAGGAGGGGGGGATAGGGAGAGAACGGGGTGGGGATCGGGTAGGGGCTGACTGGGCGATGTGTGCATGTATGTCTACAAAAGTTTGTATCCCACTATGATGTATGAATACAGTGCACCAATTAAAAATAAATATGAAAATAAATAAATAAATAAAATTAAAATTAAAAAAAATAAATAAATAAATAAAATGCAGGAGGTACATAAACAAATGTATCAAAGTAAATCACCAAAGAAGCGTGGGATGGAGGGAGGGGGAGGGAATGGGATGGGGGCTGGAGGAGGGCTAAATGGATGATGTGTGTTTGTATATCCTCTCAAGTCTTGTACTCCAATGTGATTGATAAATGACTACAATGCACCAATTTAAAAAATTAATTAATTAATTTAAAAAAAAAAAACAGACCAGCCCTAGCTATGGAGAACATGTTCTCTTACACTGGGTTTGGTCCCAGAGGCAGTGAGAATATCCATGAAAAGCATGGAGGGGGGCCTACACTTAACACCGAATCCAGGCTCACTGATACCAGCCATCTGCAGAGACTGAGAAAGACTCAGAAAACCAGACTTGCAGCAGGAAAGGTGCCAGT